>NC_079222.1:47572390-47872390 GCF_029633865.1 Lampris incognitus
ACGAAGAGCAGTCAAACTGATTTATAAGAGGATGAAGAGCAGTCAAACTGATTTAAAAGAGGATGAAGAGCAGTCAAACTGCTTTATAAAAGGATGAAGAGCAGTCAAACTGATTTATAATCGGATGAACAGCAGTCAATAATCGGACGAAGAGCAGTCAAACTGTTATATAGGAGGACGAAGAGCAGTCAAACTGAATTATAATCGGATGAAGAGCAGTCAAACTGATTTATAAGAGAATGAAGAGCAGTCAAACTGTTTTATAAAAGGATGAAGAGCATTCAAACTGTTTAATAAGAGGACGAAGAGCAGTCAAACTGTTTTATAAGCGGACGAACAGCAGTCCAACTGATTTATAATCGGACGAAGAGCAGTCAAACTGATTGATAATCGGACGAAGAGCAGTCAAACGGTTTTATAAGAGGATGAAGAGCAGTCAAATTGATTTATAAGAGGATGAAGAGCAGTCAAACTGCTTTATAAAAGGATGAAGAGAAGTCAAACTGTTTTATAAGAGGACGAAGAGCAGTCAAACTGATTTATAAGAGGATGAAGAGCAGTCAAACTGATTTATAAGAGGATGAAGAGCAGTGAAACTGCTTTATAAAACGATGAAGATCAGTCAAACTGTTTTATAAGAGGACGAAGAGCAGTCAAACTGATTTATAAGAGGATGAAGAGCAGTCAAACTGATTTATAAGAGGATGAAGAGCAGTCAAACTGCTTTATAAAAGGATGAAGAGCAGGCAAACTGATTTATAAACGGACGAAGAGCAGTCAATAATCTGACGAAGAGCAGCCAAACTGTTCTATAGGAGGATGAAGCGCAGTCAAACTGTTTTACACGAGGATGTAGAGCAGTCAGACTGGTTTACAAGAGTATGAAGAGCAGTCAACCTGTTTTACAAGAGGTTGAAGAGCAGTCAAACTGTTTTATAAGAGGATGAAGAGCAGTCAAACTGATTTATAAGAGGATGAAGAGCAGTCAAACTGCTTTATAAAAGGATGAAGAGCAGTCAAACTGTTTTATAAGCAGACGAAGAGCAGTCAAACTGATTTATAATCGGACGAAGAGCAGTCAAACTGATTTATAAAAGGATGAAGAGCAGTCAAACTGTTTTATAAGCGGATGAACCGAAGTCAAACTGATTTATAATCGGACGAAGAGCAGTCAAACAGATTTATAAGAGGATGAAGAGCAGTCAAACCGCTTTATAAGAGGATGAAGAGCAGTCAAACTGTTCTATAGGAGGATGAAGCGCAGTCAAACTGGTTTATATGAGGATGAAGAGCAGTCAAACTGCTTTATAAGAGGATGAAGAGCAGTCAAACTGCTTTATAAAACGATGAAGAGCAGTCAAACTGTTTTATAAAAGACGAAGAGCAGTCAAACTGAATTATAAGAGGATGAAGAGCAGTCAAACTGATTTAAAAGAGGATGAAGAGCAGTCAAACTGCTTTATAAAAGGATGAAGAGCAGTCAAACTGATTTATAATCGGATGAACAGCAGTCAATAATCGGACGAAGAGCAGTCAAACTGTTATATAGGAGGACGAAGAGCAGTCAAACAGAATTATAATCGGATGAAGAGCATTCAAACTGATTTATAAGAGGATGAAGAGCAGTCAAACTGCTTTATAAAAGGATGAAGAGCAGTCAAACTGTTTAATAAAAGGATGAAGAGCAGTCAAACTGTTTTATAAGCGGACGAACAGCAGTCAAACTGATTTATAATCGGACGAAGAGCAGTCAAACTGATTTATAATCGGACGAAGAGCAGTCAAACTGATTTATAAAAGGATGAAGAGCAGTCAAACTGTTTTATAAGCGGATGAACCGCAGTCAAACTGATTTGTAATCGGACGAAGAGCAGTCAAACTGATTTATAAGAGGATGAAGAGCAGTCAAACTGTTTTATAAGAGGACGAAGAGCAGTCAAACTGATTTATAAGAGGATGAAGAGCAGTCAAACTGATTTAAAAGAGGATGAAGAGCAGTCAAACTGCTTTATAAAAGGATGAAGAGCAGTCAAACTGATTTATAATCGGATGAACAGCAGTCAATAATCGGACGAAGAGCAGTCAAACTGTTATATAGGAGGACGAAGAGCAGTCAAACTGAATTATAATCGGATGAAGAGCAGTCAAACTGATTTATAAGAGAATGAAGAGCAGTCAAACTGTTTTATAAAAGGATGAAGAGCATTCAAACTGTTTAATAAGAGGACGAAGAGCAGTCAAACTGTTTTATAAGCGGACGAACAGCAGTCCAACTGATTTATAATCGGACGAAGAGCAGTCAAACTGATTGATAATCGGACGAAGAGCAGTCAAACGGTTTTATAAGAGGATGAAGAGCAGTCAAATTGATTTATAAGAGGATGAAGAGCAGTCAAACTGCTTTATAAAAGGATGAAGAGAAGTCAAACTGTTTTATAAGAGGACGAAGAGCAGTCAAACTGATTTATAAGAGGATGAAGAGCAGTCAAACTGATTTATAAGAGGATGAAGAGCAGTGAAACTGCTTTATAAAACGATGAAGATCAGTCAAACTGTTTTATAAGAGGACGAAGAGCAGTCAAACTGATTTATAAGAGGATGAAGAGCAGTCAAACTGATTTATAAGAGGATGAAGAGCAGTCAAACTGCTTTATAAAAGGATGAAGAGCAGGCAAACTGATTTATAAACGGACGAAGAGCAGTCAATAATCTGACGAAGAGCAGCCAAACTGTTCTATAGGAGGATGAAGCGCAGTCAAACTGTTTTACACGAGGATGTAGAGCAGTCAGACTGGTTTACAAGAGTATGAAGAGCAGTCAACCTGTTTTACAAGAGGTTGAAGAGCAGTCAAACTGTTTTATAAGAGGATGAAGAGCAGTCAAACTGATTTATAAGAGGATGAAGAGCAGTCAAACTGCTTTATAAAAGGATGAAGAGCAGTCAAACTGTTTTATAAGCAGACGAAGAGCAGTCAAACTGATTTATAATCGGACGAAGAGCAGTCAAACTGATTTATAAAAGGATGAAGAGCAGTCAAACTGTTTTATAAGCGGATGAACCGAAGTCAAACTGATTTATAATCGGACGAAGAGCAGTCAAACAGATTTATAAGAGGATGAAGAGCAGTCAAACCGCTTTATAAGAGGATGAAGAGCAGTCAAACTGTTCTATAGGAGGATGAAGCGCAGTCAAACTGGTTTATATGAGGATGAAGAGCAGTCAAACTGCTTTATAAGAGGATGAAGAGCAGTCAAACTGCTTTATAAAACGATGAAGAGCAGTCAAACTGTTTTATAAAAGACGAAGAGCAGTCAAACTGAATTATAAGAGGATGAAGAGCAGTCAAACTGATTTAAAAGAGGATGAAGAGCAGTCAAACTGCTTTATAAAAGGATGAAGAGCAGTCAAACTGATTTATAATCGGATGAACAGCAGTCAATAATCGGACGAAGAGCAGTCAAACTGTTATATAGGAGGACGAAGAGCAGTCAAACAGAATTATAATCGGATGAAGAGCATTCAAACTGATTTATAAGAGGATGAAGAGCAGTCAAACTGCTTTATAAAAGGATGAAGAGCAGTCAAACTGTTTAATAAAAGGATGAAGAGCAGTCAAACTGTTTTATAAGCGGACGAACAGCAGTCAAACTGATTTATAATCGGACGAAGAGCAGTCAAACTGATTTATAATCGGACGAAGAGCAGTCAAACTGATTTATAAAAGGATGAAGAGCAGTCAAACTGTTTTATAAGCGGATGAACCGCAGTCAAACTGATTTGTAATCGGACGAAGAGCAGTCAAACTGATTTATAAGAGGATGAAGAGCAGTCAAACTGTTTTATAAGAGGACGAAGAGCAGTCAAACTGATTTATAAGAGGATGAAGAGCAGTCAAACTGATTTAAAAGAGGATGAAGAGCAGTCAAACTGCTTTATAAAAGGATGAAGAGCAGTCAAACTGATTTATAATCGGATGAACAGCAGTCAATAATCGGACGAAGAGCAGTCAAACTGTTATATAGGAGGACGAAGAGCAGTCAAACTGAATTATAATCGGATGAAGAGCAGTCAAACTGATTTATAAGAGAATGAAGAGCAGTCAAACTGTTTTATAAAAGGATGAAGAGCATTCAAACTGTTTAATAAGAGGACGAAGAGCAGTCAAACTGTTTTATAAGCGGACGAACAGCAGTCCAACTGATTTATAATCGGACGAAGAGCAGTCAAACTGATTGATAATCGGACGAAGAGCAGTCAAACGGTTTTATAAGAGGATGAAGAGCAGTCAAATTGATTTATAAGAGGATGAAGAGCAGTCAAACTGCTTTATAAAAGGATGAAGAGAAGTCAAACTGTTTTATAAGAGGACGAAGAGCAGTCAAACTGATTTATAAGAGGATGAAGAGCAGTCAAACTGATTTATAAGAGGATGAAGAGCAGTGAAACTGCTTTATAAAACGATGAAGATCAGTCAAACTGTTTTATAAGAGGACGAAGAGCAGTCAAACTGATTTATAAGAGGATGAAGAGCAGTCAAACTGATTTATAAGAGGATGAAGAGCAGTCAAACTGCTTTATAAAAGGATGAAGAGCAGGCAAACTGATTTATAAACGGACGAAGAGCAGTCAATAATCTGACGAAGAGCAGCCAAACTGTTCTATAGGAGGATGAAGCGCAGTCAAACTGTTTTACACGAGGATGTAGAGCAGTCAGACTGGTTTACAAGAGTATGAAGAGCAGTCAACCTGTTTTACAAGAGGTTGAAGAGCAGTCAAACTGTTTTATAAGAGGATGAAGAGCAGTCAAACTGATTTATAAGAGGATGAAGAGCAGTCAAACTGCTTTATAAAAGGATGAAGAGCAGTCAAACTGTTTTATAAGCAGACGAAGAGCAGTCAAACTGATTTATAATCGGACGAAGAGCAGTCAAACTGATTTATAAAAGGATGAAGAGCAGTCAAACTGTTTTATAAGCGGATGAACCGAAGTCAAACTGATTTATAATCGGACGAAGAGCAGTCAAACAGATTTATAAGAGGATGAAGAGCAGTCAAACCGCTTTATAAGAGGATGAAGAGCAGTCAAACTGTTCTATAGGAGGATGAAGCGCAGTCAAACTGGTTTATATGAGGATGAAGAGCAGTCAAACTGCTTTATAAGAGGATGAAGAGCAGTCAAACTGCTTTATAAAACGATGAAGAGCAGTCAAACTGTTTTATAAAAGACGAAGAGCAGTCAAACTGAATTATAAGAGGATGAAGAGCAGTCAAACTGATTTAAAAGAGGATGAAGAGCAGTCAAACTGCTTTATAAAAGGATGAAGAGCAGTCAAACTGATTTATAATCGGATGAACAGCAGTCAATAATCGGACGAAGAGCAGTCAAACTGTTATATAGGAGGACGAAGAGCAGTCAAACAGAATTATAATCGGATGAAGAGCATTCAAACTGATTTATAAGAGGATGAAGAGCAGTCAAACTGCTTTATAAAAGGATGAAGAGCAGTCAAACTGTTTAATAAAAGGATGAAGAGCAGTCAAACTGTTTTATAAGCGGACGAACAGCAGTCAAACTGATTTATAATCGGACGAAGAGCAGTCAAACTGATTTATAATCGGACGAAGAGCAGTCAAACTGATTTATAAAAGGATGAAGAGCAGTCAAACTGTTTTATAAGCGGATGAACCGCAGTCAAACTGATTTGTAATCGGACGAAGAGCAGTCAAACTGATTTATAAGAGGATGAAGAGCAGTCAAACTGTTTTATAAGAGGACGAAGAGCAGTCAAACTGATTTATAAGAGGATGAAGAGCAGTCAAACTGATTTAAAAGAGGATGAAGAGCAGTCAAACTGCTTTATAAAAGGATGAAGAGCAGTCAAACTGATTTATAATCGGATGAACAGCAGTCAATAATCGGACGAAGAGCAGTCAAACTGTTATATAGGAGGACGAAGAGCAGTCAAACTGAATTATAATCGGATGAAGAGCAGTCAAACTGATTTATAAGAGAATGAAGAGCAGTCAAACTGTTTTATAAAAGGATGAAGAGCATTCAAACTGTTTAATAAGAGGACGAAGAGCAGTCAAACTGTTTTATAAGCGGACGAACAGCAGTCCAACTGATTTATAATCGGACGAAGAGCAGTCAAACTGATTGATAATCGGACGAAGAGCAGTCAAACGGTTTTATAAGAGGATGAAGAGCAGTCAAATTGATTTATAAGAGGATGAAGAGCAGTCAAACTGCTTTATAAAAGGATGAAGAGAAGTCAAACTGTTTTATAAGAGGACGAAGAGCAGTCAAACTGATTTATAAGAGGATGAAGAGCAGTCAAACTGATTTATAAGAGGATGAAGAGCAGTGAAACTGCTTTATAAAACGATGAAGATCAGTCAAACTGTTTTATAAGAGGACGAAGAGCAGTCAAACTGATTTATAAGAGGATGAAGAGCAGTCAAACTGATTTATAAGAGGATGAAGAGCAGTCAAACTGCTTTATAAAAGGATGAAGAGCAGGCAAACTGATTTATAAACGGACGAAGAGCAGTCAATAATCTGACGAAGAGCAGCCAAACTGTTCTATAGGAGGATGAAGCGCAGTCAAACTGTTTTACACGAGGATGTAGAGCAGTCAGACTGGTTTACAAGAGTATGAAGAGCAGTCAACCTGTTTTACAAGAGGTTGAAGAGCAGTCAAACTGTTTTATAAGAGGATGAAGAGCAGTCAAACTGATTTATAAGAGGATGAAGAGCAGTCAAACTGCTTTATAAAAGGATGAAGAGCAGTCAAACTGTTTTATAAGCAGACGAAGAGCAGTCAAACTGATTTATAATCGGACGAAGAGCAGTCAAACTGATTTATAAAAGGATGAAGAGCAGTCAAACTGTTTTATAAGCGGATGAACCGAAGTCAAACTGATTTATAATCGGACGAAGAGCAGTCAAACAGATTTATAAGAGGATGAAGAGCAGTCAAACCGCTTTATAAGAGGATGAAGAGCAGTCAAACTGTTCTATAGGAGGATGAAGCGCAGTCAAACTGGTTTATATGAGGATGAAGAGCAGTCAAACTGCTTTATAAGAGGATGAAGAGCAGTCAAACTGCTTTATAAAACGATGAAGAGCAGTCAAACTGTTTTATAAAAGACGAAGAGCAGTCAAACTGAATTATAAGAGGATGAAGAGCAGTCAAACTGATTTAAAAGAGGATGAAGAGCAGTCAAACTGCTTTATAAAAGGATGAAGAGCAGTCAAACTGATTTATAATCGAATGAACAGCAGTCAATAATCGGACGAAGAGCAGTCAAACTGTTATATAGGAGGACGAAGAGCAGTCAAACAGAATTATAATCGGATGAAGAGCATTCAAACTGATTTATAAGAGGATGAAGAGCAGTCAAACTGCTTTATAAAAGGATGAAGAGCAGTCAAACTGTTTAATAAAAGGATGAAGAGCAGTCAAACTGTTTTATAAGCGGACGAACAGCAGTCAAACTGATTTATAATCGGACGAAGAGCAGTCAAACTGATTTATAATCGGACGAAGAGCAGTCAAACTGATTTATAAAAGGATGAAGAGCAGTCAAACTGTTTTATAAGCGGATGAACCGCAGTCAAACTGATTTGTAATCGGACGAAGAGCAGTCAAACTGATTTATAAGAGGATGAAGAGCAGTCAAACTGTTTTATAAGAGGACGAAGAGCAGTCAAACTGATTTATAAGAGGATGAAGAGCAGTCAAACTGATTTAAAAGAGGATGAAGAGCAGTCAAACTGCTTTATAAAAGGATGAAGAGCAGTCAAACTGATTTATAATCGGATGAACAGCAGTCAATAATCGGACGAAGAGCAGTCAAACTGTTATATAGGAGGACGAAGAGCAGTCAAACTGAATTATAATCGGATGAAGAGCAGTCAAACTGATTTATAAGAGAATGAAGAGCAGTCAAACTGTTTTATAAAAGGATGAAGAGCATTCAAACTGTTTAATAAGAGGACGAAGAGCAGTCAAACTGTTTTATAAGCGGACGAACAGCAGTCCAACTGATTTATAATCGGACGAAGAGCAGTCAAACTGATTGATAATCGGACGAAGAGCAGTCAAACGGTTTTATAAGAGGATGAAGAGCAGTCAAATTGATTTATAAGAGGATGAAGAGCAGTCAAACTGCTTTATAAAAGGATGAAGAGAAGTCAAACTGTTTTATAAGAGGACGAAGAGCAGTCAAACTGATTTATAAGAGGATGAAGAGCAGTCAAACTGATTTATAAGAGGATGAAGAGCAGTGAAACTGCTTTATAAAACGATGAAGATCAGTCAAACTGTTTTATAAGAGGACGAAGAGCAGTCAAACTGATTTATAAGAGGATGAAGAGCAGTCAAACTGATTTATAAGAGGATGAAGAGCAGTCAAACTGCTTTATAAAAGGATGAAGAGCAGGCAAACTGATTTATAAACGGACGAAGAGCAGTCAATAATCTGACGAAGAGCAGCCAAACTGTTCTATAGGAGGATGAAGCGCAGTCAAACTGTTTTACACGAGGATGTAGAGCAGTCAGACTGGTTTACAAGAGTATGAAGAGCAGTCAACCTGTTTTACAAGAGGTTGAAGAGCAGTCAAACTGTTTTATAGGAGGATGAAGAGCAGTCAAACTGATTTATAAGAGGATGAAGAGCAGTCAAACTGCTTTATAAAAGGATGAAGAGCAGTCAAACTGATTTATAATCGGATGAACAGCAGTCAATAATCGGACGAAGAGCAGTCAAACTGTTATATAGGAGGACGAAGAGCAGTCAAACTGAATTATAATCGGATGAAGAGCAGTCAAACTGATTTATAAACGGACGAAGAGCAGTCAATAATCGGACGAAGAGCAGCCAAACTGTTCTATAGGAGGATGAAGCGCAGTCAAACTGTTTTACACGAGGATGTAGAGCAGTCAGACTGGTTTACAAGAGGATGAAGAGCAGTCAACCTGTTTTACAAGAGGTTGAAGAGCAGTCAAACTTTTTTATAAGAGGATGAATAGCAGTCAAACTGATTTATAAGAGGATGAAGAGCAGTCAAACTGCTTTATAAAAGGATGAAGAGCAGTCAAACTGTTTTATAAGCAGACGAAGAGCAGTCAAACTGATTTATAATCGGACGAAGAGCAGTCAAACTGATTTATAAAAGGATGAAGAGCAGTCAAACTGTTTTATAAGCGGATGAACCGCAGTCAAACTGATTTATAATCGGACGAAGAGCAGTCAAACTGATTTATAAGAGGATGAAGAGCAGTCAAACCGCTTTATAAGAGGATGAAGAGCAGTCAAACTGTTCTATAGGAGGATGAAGCGCAGTCAAACTGGTTTATATGAGGATGAAGAGCAGTCAAACTGCTTTATAAGAGGATGAAGAGCAGTCAAACTGCTTTATAAAACGATGAAGAGCAGTCAAACTGATTTATAAGAGGATGAAGAGCAGTCAAACTGCTTTATAAAAGGATGAAGAGCAGTCAAACTGTTTAATAAGAGGACGAAGAGCAGTCAAACTGTTTTATAAGCGGACGAACAGCAGTCAAACTGATTTATAATCGGACGAAGAGCAGTCAAACTGATTTATAATCGGACGAAGAGCAGTCAAACTGATTTATAAAAGGATGAAGAGCAGTCAAACTGTTTTATAAGCGGATGAACCGCAGTCAAACTGATTTGTAATCGGACGAAGAGCAGTCAAACTGATTTATAAGAGGATGAAGAGCAGTCAAACTGTTTTATAAGAGGACGAAGAGCAGTCAAACTGATTTATAAGAGGATGAAGAGCAGTCAAACTGATTTAAAAGAGGATGAAGAGCAGTCAAACTGCTTTATAAAAGGATGAAGAGCAGTCAAACTGATTTATAATCGGATGAACAGCAGTCAATAATCCGACGAAGAGCAGTCAAACTGTTATATAGGAGGACGAAGAGCAGTCAAACTGAATTATAATCGGATGAAGAGCAGTCAAACTGATTTATAAGAGGATGAAGAGCAGTCAAACTGTTTTATAAAAGGATGAAGAGCATTCAACCTGTTTAATAAGAGGACGAAGAGCAGTCAAATTGATTTATAAGAGGATGAAGAGCAGTCAAACTGATTTATAATCGGACGAAGAGCAGTCAAACTGATTTATAATCGGACGAAGAGCAGTCAAACGGTTTTATAAGAGGATGAAGAGCAGTCAAATTGATTTATAAGAGGATGAAGAGCAGTCAAACTGCTTTATAAAAGGATGAAGAGAAGTCAAACTGTTTTATAAGAGGACGAAGAGCAGTCAAACTGATTTATAAGAGGATGAAGAGCAGTCAAACTGATTTATAAGAGGATGAAGAGCAGTGAAACTGCTTTATAAAACGATGAAGATCAGTCAAACTGTTTTATAAGAGGACGAAGAGCAGTCAAACTGATTTATAAGAGGATGAAGAGCAGTCAAACTGATTTATAAGAGGATGAAGAGCAGTCAAACTGCTTTATAAAAGGATGAAGATCAGCCAAACTGATTTATAAACGGACGAAGAGCAGTCAATAATCGGACGAAGAGCAGCCAAACTGTTCTATAGGAGGATGAAGCGCAGTCAAACTGTTTTACACGAGGATGTAGAGCAGTCAGACTGGTTTACAAGAGTATGAAGAGCAGTCAACCTGTTTTACAAGAGGTTGAAGAGCAGTCAAACTGTTTTATAAGAGGATGAAGAGCAGTCAAACTGATTTATAAGAGGATGAAGAGCAGTCAAACTGCTTTATAAAAGGATGAAGAGCAGTCAAACTGTTTTATAAGCAGACGAAGAGCAGTCAAACTGATTTATAATCGGACGAAGAGCAGTCAAACTGATTTATAAAAGGATGAAGAGCAGTCAAACTGTTTTATAAGCGGATGAACCGCAGTCAAACTGATTTGTAATCGGACGAAGAGCAGTCAAACTGATTTATAAGAGGATGAAGAGCAGTCAAACTGTTTTATAAGAGGACGAAGAGCAGTCAAACTGATTTATAAGAGGATGAAGAGTAGTCAAACTGATTTAAAAGAGGATGAAGAGCAGTCAAACTGCTTTATAAAAGGATGAAGAGCAGTCAAACTGATTTATAATCGGATGAACAGCAGTCAATAATCGGACGAAGAGCAGTCAAACTGTTATATAGGAGGACGAAGAGCAGTCAAACTGAATTATAATCGGATGAAGAGCAGTCAAACTGATTTATAAGAGAATGAAGAGCAGTCAAACTGTTTTATAAAAGGATGAAGAGCATTCAAACTGTTTTATAAGCAGACGAAGAGCAGTCAAACTGATTTATAATCGGACGAAGAGCAGTCAAACTGATTTATAAAAGGATGAAGAGCAGTCAAACTGTTTTATAAGCGGATGAACCGAAGTCAAACTGATTTATAATCGGACGAAGAGCAGTCAAACAGATTTATAAGAGGATGAAGAGCAGTCAAACCGCTTTATAAGAGGATGAAGAGCAGTCAAACTGTTCTATAGGAGGATGAAGCGCAGTCAAACTGGTTTATATGAGGATGAAGAGCAGTCAAACTGCTTTATAAGAGGATGAAGAGCAGTCAAACTGCTTTATAAAACGATGAAGAGCAGTCAAACTGTTTTATAAAAGACGAAGAGCAGTCAAACTGAATTATAAGAGGATGAAGAGCAGTCAAACTGATTTAAAAGAGGATGAAGAGCAGTCAAACTGCTTTATAAAAGGATGAAGAGCAGTCAAACTGATTTATAATCGGATGAACAGCAGTCAATAATCGGACGAAGAGCAGTCAAACTGTTATATAGGAGGACGAAGAGCAGTCAAACTGAATTATAATCGGATGAAGAGCATTCAAACTGATTTATAAGAGGATGAAGAGCAGTCAAACTGCTTTATAAAAGGATGAAGAGCAGTCAAACTGTTTAATAAAAGGATGAAGAGCAGTCAAACTGTTTTATAAGCGGATGAACCGCAGTCAAACTGATTTGTAATCGGACGAAGAGCAGTCAAACTGATTTATAAGAGGATGAAGAGCAGTCAAACTGTTTTATAAGAGGACGAAGAGCAGTCAAACTGATTTATAAGAGGATGAAGAGTAGTCAAACTGATTTAAAAGAGGATGAAGAGCAGTCAAACTGCTTTATAAAAGGATGAAGAGCAGTCAAACTGATTTATAATCGGATGAACAGCAGTCAATAATCGGACGAAGAGCAGTCAAACTGTTATATAGGAGGACGAAGAGCAGTCAAACTGAATTATAATCGGATGAAGAGCAGTCAAACTGATTTATAAGAGAATGAAGAGCAGTCAAACTGTTTTATAAAAGGATGAAGAGCATTCAAACTGTTTAATAAGAGGACGAAGAGCAGTCAAACTGTTTTATAAGCGGACGAACAGCAGTCCAACTGATTTATAATCGGACGAAGAGCAGTCAAACTGATTGATAATCGGACGAAGAGCAGTCAAACGGTTTTATAAGAGGATGAAGAGCAGTCAAATTGATTTATAAGAGGATGAAGAGCAGTCAAACTGCTTTATAAAAGGATGAAGAGAAGTCAAACTGTTTTATAAGTGGACGAAGAGCAGTCAAACTGATTTATAAGAGGATGAAGAGCAGTCAAACTGATTTATAAGAGGATGAAGAGCAGTGAAACTGCTTTATAAAACGATGAAGATCAGTCAAACTGTTTTATAAGAGGACGAAGAGCAGTCAAACTGATTTATAAGAGGATGAAGAGCAGTCAAACTGATTTATAAGAGGATGAAGAGCAGTCAAACTGCTTTATAAAAGGATGAAGAGCAGGCAAACTGATTTATAAACGGACGAAGAGCAGTCAATAATCTGACGAAGAGCAGCCAAACTGTTCTATAGGAGGATGAAGCGCAGTCAAACTGTTTTACACGAGGATGTAGAGCAGTCAGACTGGTTTACAAGAGTATGAAGAGCAGTCAACCTGTTTTACAAGAGGTTGAAGAGCAGTCAAACTGTTTTATAGGAGGATGAAGAGCAGTCAAACTGATTTATAAGAGGATGAAGAGCAGTCAAACTGCTTTATAAAAGGATGAAGAGCAGTCAAACTGATTTATAATCGGATGAACAGCAGTCAATAATCGGACGAAGAGCAGTCAAACTGTTATATAGGAGGACGAAGAGCAGTCAAACTGAATTATAATCGGATGAAGAGCAGTCAAACTGATTTATAAACGGACGAAGAGCAGTCAATAATCGGACGAAGAGCAGCCAAACTGTTCTATAGGAGGATGAAGCGCAGTCAAACTGTTTTACACGAGGATGTAGAGCAGTCAGACTGGTTTACAAGAGGATGAAGAGCAGTCAACCTGTTTTACAAGAGGTTGAAGAGCAGTCAAACTTTTTTATAAGAGGATGAATAGCAGTCAAACTGATTTATAAGAGGATGAAGAGCAGTCAAACTGCTTTATAAAAGGATGAAGAGCAGTCAAACTGTTTTATAAGCAGACGAAGAGCAGTCAAACTGATTTATAATCGGACGAAGAGCAGTCAAACTGATTTATAAAAGGATGAAGAGCAGTCAAACTGTTATATAAGCGGACGAAGAGCAGTCAACCTGATTTATTATCGGACGAAGAGCAGTCAAACTGATTTATAAGAGGATGAAGAGCAGTCAAACTGCTTTATAAAAGGATGAAGAGCAGTCAAACTGTTTTATAAGCAGACGAAGAGCAGTCAAACTGATTTATAATCGGACGAAGAGCAGTCAAACTGATTTATAAAAGGATGAAGAGCAGTCAAACTGTTTTATAAGCGGATGAACCGCAGTCAAACTGATTTATAATCGGACGAAGAGCAGTCAAACTGATTTATAAGAGGATGAAGAGCAGTCAAACCGCTTTATAAGAGGATGAAGAGCAGTCAAACTGTTCTATAGGAGGATGAAGCGCAGTCAAACTGGTTTATATGAGGATGAAGAGCAGTCAAACTGCTTTATAAGAGGATGAAGAGCAGTCAAACTGCTTTATAAAACGATGAAGAGCAGTCAAACTGTTTTATAAGAGGACGAAGAGCAGTCAAACTGATTTATAAGAGGATGAAGAGCAGTCAAACTGATTTAAAAGAGGATGAAGAGCAGTCAAACTGCTTTATAAAAGGATGAAGAGCAGTCAAACTGATTTATAATCGGATGAACAGCAGTCAATAATCGGACGAAGAGCAGTCAAACTGTTATATAGGAGGACGAAGAGCAGTCAAACTGAATTATATTCGGATGAAGAGCATTCAAACTGATTTATAAGAGGATGAAGAGCAGTCAAACTGCTTTATAAAAGGATGAAGAGCAGTCAAACTGTTTAATAAGAGGACGAAGAGCAGTCAAACTGTTTTATATGCGGACGAACAGCAGTCAAACTGATTTATAATCGGACGAAGAGCAGTCAAACTGATTTATAATCGGACGAAGAGCATTCAAACTGATTTATAAGAGGATGAAGAGCAGTCAAACTGCTTTATAAAAGGATGAAGAGCAGTCAAATTGATTTATAAGAGGATGAAGAGCAGTCAAACTGATTTATAATCGGACGAAGAGCAGTCAAA
Organism: Lampris incognitus; assembly: GCF_029633865.1. Lineage (NCBI taxonomy): Eukaryota > Metazoa > Chordata > Actinopteri > Lampriformes > Lampridae > Lampris > Lampris incognitus. The sequence continues at coordinate 47,586,964 of NC_079222.1, forward strand.
CTGATTTATAATCGGACGAAGAGCAGTCAAACTGATTTATAATCGGACGAAGAGCAGTCAAACTGATTTATAAAAGGATGAAGAGCAGTCAAACTGTTTTATAAGCGGATGAACCGCAGTCAAACTGATTTGTAATCGGACGAAGAGCAGTCAAACTGATTTATAAGAGGATGAAGAGCAGTCAAACTGTTTTATAAGAGGACGAAGAGCAGTCAAACTGATTTATAAGAGGATGAAGAGCAGTCAAACTGATTTAAAAGAGGATGAAGAGCAGTCAAACTGCTTTATAAAAGGATGAAGAGCAGTCAAACTGATTTATAATCGGATGAACAGCAGTCAATAATCGGACGAAGAGCAGTCAAACTGTTATATAGGAGGACGAAGAGCAGTCAAACTGAATTATAATCGGATGAAGAGCAGTCAAACTGATTTATAAGAGAATGAAGAGCAGTCAAACTGTTTTATAAAAGGATGAAGAGCATTCAAACTGTTTAATAAGAGGACGAAGAGCAGTCAAACTGTTTTATAAGCGGACGAACAGCAGTCCAACTGATTTATAATCGGACGAAGAGCAGTCAAACTGATTGATAATCGGACGAAGAGCAGTCAAACGGTTTTATAAGAGGATGAAGAGCAGTCAAATTGATTTATAAGAGGATGAAGAGCAGTCAAACTGCTTTATAAAAGGATGAAGAGAAGTCAAACTGTTTTATAAGAGGACGAAGAGCAGTCAAACTGATTTATAACAGGATGAAGAGCAGTCAAACTGATTTATAAGAGGATGAAGAGCAGTGAAACTGCTTTATAAAACGATGAAGATCAGTCAAACTGTTTTATAAGAGGACGAAGAGCAGTCAAACTGATTTATAAGAGGATGAAGAGCAGTCAAACTGATTTATAAGAGGATGAAGAGCAGTCAAACTGCTTTATAAAAGGATGAAGAGCAGGCAAACTGATTTATAAACGGACGAAGAGCAGTCAATAATCTGACGAAGAGCAGCCAAACTGTTCTATAGGAGGATGAAGCGCAGTCAAACTGTTTTACACGAGGATGTAGAGCAGTCAGACTGGTTTACAAGAGTATGAAGAGCAGTCAACCTGTTTTACAAGAGGTTGAAGAGCAGTCAAACTGTTTTATAGGAGGATGAAGAGCAGTCAAACTGATTTATAAGAGGATGAAGAGCAGTCAAACTGCTTTATAAAAGGATGAAGAGCAGTCAAACTGATTTATAATCGGATGAACAGCAGTCAATAATCGGACGAAGAGCAGTCAAACTGTTATATAGGAGGACGAAGAGCAGTCAAACTGAATTATAATCGGATGAAGAGCAGTCAAACTGATTTATAAACGGACGAAGAGCAGTCAATAATCGGACGAAGAGCAGCCAAACTGTTATATAGGAGGACGAAGAGCAGTCAAACTGAATTATATTCGGATGAAGAGCATTCAAACTGATTTATAAGAGGATGAAGAGCAGTCAAACTGCTTTATAAAAGGATGAAGAGCAGTCAAACTGTTTAATAAGAGGACGAAGAGCAGTCAAACTGTTTTATATGCGGACGAACAGCAGTCAAACTGATTTATAATCGGACGAAGAGCAGTCAAACTGATTTATAATCGGACGAAGAGCATTCAAACTGATTTATAAGAGGATGAAGAGCAGTCAAACTGCTTTATAAAAGGATGAAGAGCAGTCAAACTGTTTAATAAAAGGATGAAGAGCAGTCAAACTGTTTTATAAGCGGACGAACAGCAGTCAAACTGATTTATAATCGGACGAAGAGCAGTCAAACTGATTTATAATCGGACGAAGAGCAGTCAAACTGATTTATAAAAGGATGAAGAGCAGTCAAACTGTTTTATAAGCGGATGAACCGCAGTCAAACTGATTTGTAATCGGACGAAGAGCAGTCAAACTGATTTATAAGAGGATGAAGAGCAGTCAAACTGTTTTATAAGAGGACGAAGAGCAGTCAAACTGATTTATAAGAGGATGAAGAGCAGTCAAACTGATTTAAAAGAGGATGAAGAGCAGTCAAACTGCTTTATAAAAGGATGAAGAGCAGTCAAACTGATTTATAATCGGATGAACAGCAGTCAATAATCGGACGAAGAGCAGTCAAACTGTTATATAGGAGGACGAAGAGCAGTCAAACTGAATTATAATCGGATGAAGAGCAGTCAAACTGATTTATAAGAGAATGAAGAGCAGTCAAACTGTTTTATAAAAGGATGAAGAGCATTCAAACTGTTTAATAAGAGGACGAAGAGCAGTCAAACTGTTTTATAAGCGGACGAACAGCAGTCCAACTGATTTATAATCGGACGAAGAGCAGTCAAACTGATTGATAATCGGACGAAGAGCAGTCAAACGGTTTTATAAGAGGATGAAGAGCAGTCAAATTGATTTATAAGAGGATGAAGAGCAGTCAAACTGCTTTATAAAAGGATGAAGAGAAGTCAAACTGTTTTATAAGAGGACGAAGAGCAGTCAAACTGATTTATAACAGGATGAAGAGCAGTCAAACTGATTTATAAGAGGATGAAGAGCAGTGAAACTGCTTTATAAAACGATGAAGATCAGTCAAACTGTTTTATAAGAGGACGAAGAGCAGTCAAACTGATTTATAAGAGGATGAAGAGCAGTCAAACTGATTTATAAGAGGATGAAGAGCAGTGAAACTGCTTTATAAAACGATGAAGATCAGTCAAACTGTTTTATAAGAGGACGAAGAGCAGTCAAACTGATTTATAAGAGGATGAAGAGCAGTCAAACTGATTTATAAGAGGATGAAGAGCAGTCAAACTGCTTTATAAAAGGATGAAGAGCAGGCAAACTGATTTATAAACGGACGAAGAGCAGTCAATAATCTGACGAAGAGCAGCCAAACTGTTCTATAGGAGGATGAAGCGCAGTCAAACTGTTTTACACGAGGATGTAGAGCAGTCAGACTGGTTTACAAGAGTATGAAGAGCAGTCAACCTGTTTTACAAGAGGTTGAAGAGCAGTCAAACTGTTTTATAGGAGGATGAAGAGCAGTCAAACTGATTTATAAGAGGATGAAGAGCAGTCAAACTGCTTTATAAAAGGATGAAGAGCAGTCAAACTGATTTATAATCGGATGAACAGCAGTCAATAATCGGACGAAGAGCAGTCAAACTGTTATATAGGAGGACGAAGAGCAGTCAAACTGAATTATAATCGGATGAAGAGCAGTCAAACTGATTTATAAACGGACGAAGAGCAGTCAATAATCGGACGAAGAGCAGCCAAACTGTTATATAGGAGGACGAAGAGCAGTCAAACTGAATTATATTCGGATGAAGAGCATTCAAACTGATTTATAAGAGGATGAAGAGCAGTCAAACTGCTTTATAAAAGGATGAAGAGCAGTCAAACTGTTTAATAAGAGGACGAAGAGCAGTCAAACTGTTTTATATGCGGACGAACAGCAGTCAAACTGATTTATAATCGGACGAAGAGCAGTCAAACTGATTTATAATCGGACGAAGAGCATTCAAACTGATTTATAAGAGGATGAAGAGCAGTCAAACTGCTTTATAAAAGGATGAAGAGCAGTCAAACTGTTTAATAAAAGGATGAAGAGCAGTCAAACTGTTTTATAAGCGGACGAACAGCAGTCAAACTGATTTATAATCGGACGAAGAGCAGTCAAACTGATTTATAATCGGACGAAGAGCAGTCAAACTGATTTATAAAAGGATGAAGAGCAGTCAAACTGTTTTATAAGCGGATGAACCGCAGTCAAACTGATTTGTAATCGGACGAAGAGCAGTCAAACTGATTTATAAGAGGATGAAGAGCAGTCAAACTGTTTTATAAGAGGACGAAGAGCAGTCAAACTGATTTATAAGAGGATGAAGAGCAGTCAAACTGATTTAAAAGAGGATGAAGAGCAGTCAAACTGCTTTATAAAAGGATGAAGAGCAGTCAAACTGATTTATAATCGGATGAACAGCAGTCAATAATCGGACGAAGAGCAGTCAAACTGTTATATAGGAGGACGAAGAGCAGTCAAACTGAATTATAATCGGATGAAGAGCAGTCAAACTGATTTATAAGAGAATGAAGAGCAGTCAAACTGTTTTATAAAAGGATGAAGAGCATTCAAACTGTTTAATAAGAGGACGAAGAGCAGTCAAACTGTTTTATAAGCGGACGAACAGCAGTCCAACTGATTTATAATCGGACGAAGAGCAGTCAAACTGATTGATAATCGGACGAAGAGCAGTCAAACGGTTTTATAAGAGGATGAAGAGCAGTCAAATTGATTTATAAGAGGATGAAGAGCAGTCAAACTGCTTTATAAAAGGATGAAGAGAAGTCAAACTGTTTTATAAGAGGACGAAGAGCAGTCAAACTGATTTATAACAGGATGAAGAGCAGTCAAACTGATTTATAAGAGGATGAAGAGCAGTGAAACTGCTTTATAAAACGATGAAGATCAGTCAAACTGTTTTATAAGAGGACGAAGAGCAGTCAAACTGATTTATAAGAGGATGAAGAGCAGTCAAACTGATTTATAAGAGGATGAAGAGCAGTCAAACTGCTTTATAAAAGGATGAAGAGCAGGCAAACTGATTTATAAACGGACGAAGAGCAGTCAATAATCTGACGAAGAGCAGCCAAACTGTTCTATAGGAGGATGAAGCGCAGTCAATCTGTTTTACACGAGGATGTAGAGCAGTCAGACTGGTTTACAAGAGTATGAAGAGCAGTCAACCTGTTTTACAAGAGGTTGAAGAGCAGTCAAACTGTTTTATAGGAGGATGAAGAGCAGTCAAACTGATTTATAAGAGGATGAAGAGCAGTCAAACTGCTTTATAAAAGGATGAAGAGCAGTCAAACTGATTTATAATCGGATGAACAGCAGTCAATAATCGGACGAAGAGCAGTCAAACTGTTATATAGGAGGACGAAGAGCAGTCAAACTGAATTATAATCGGATGAAGAGCAGTCAAACTGATTTATAAACGGACGAAGAGCAGTCAATAATCGGACGAAGAGCAGCCAAACTGTTCTATAGGAGGATGAAGCGCAGTCAAACTGTTTTACACGAGGATGTAGAGCAGTCAGACTGGTTTACAAGAGGATGAAGAGCAGTCAACCTGTTTTACAAGAGGTTGAAGAGCAGTCAAACTTTTTTATAAGAGGATGAATAGCAGTCAAACTGATTTATAAGAGGATGAAGAGCAGTCAAACTGCTTTATAAAAGGATGAAGAGCAGTCAAACTGTTTTATAAGCAGACGAAGAGCAGTCAAACTGATTTATAATCGGACGAAGAGCAGTCAAACTGATTTATAAAAGGATGAAGAGCAGTCAAACTGTTATATAAGCGGACGAAGAGCAGTCAACCTGATTTATTATCGGACGAAGAGCAGTCAAACTGATTTATAAGAGGATGAAGAGCAGTCAAACTGCTTTATAAAAGGATGAAGAGCAGTCAAACTGTTTTATAAGCAGACGAAGAGCAGTCAAACTGATTTATAATCGGACGAATAGCAGTCAAACTGATTTATAAAAGGATGAAGAGCAGTCAAACTGTTTTATAAGCGGATGAACTGCAGTCAAACTGATTTATAATCGGACGAAGAGCAGTCAAACTGATTTATAAGAGGATGAAGAGCAGTCAAACCGCTTTATAAGAGGATGAAGAGCAGTCAAACTGTTCTTTAGGAGGATGAAGCGCAGTCAAACTGGTTTATATGAGGATGAAGAGCAGTCAAACTGCTTTATAAGAGGATGAAGAGCAGGCAAACTGCTTTATAAAACGATGAAGAGCAGTCAAACTGTTTTATAAGAGGACGAAGAGCAGTCAAACTGATTTATAAGAGGATGAAGAGCAGTCAAACTGATTTAAAAGAGGATGAAGAGCAGTCAAACTGCTTTATAAAAGGATGAAGAGCAGTCAAACTGATTTATAATCGGATGAACAGCAGTCAATAATCGGACGAAGAGCAGTCAAACTGTTATATAGGAGGACGAAGAGCAGTCAAACTGAATTATATTCGGATGAAGAGCATTCAAACTGATTTATAAGAGGATGAAGAGCAGTCAAACTGCTTTATAAAAGGATGAAGAGCAGTCAAACTGTTTAATAAGAGGACGAAGAGCAGTCAAACTGTTTTATAAGCGGACGAACAGCAGTCAAACTGATTTATAATCGGACGAAGAGCAGTCAAACTGATTTATAATCGGACGAAGAGCAGTCAAACTGATTTATAAAAGGATGAAGAGCAGTCAAACTGTTTTATAAGTGGATGAACCGCAGTCAAACTGATTTGTAATCGGACGAAGAGCAGTCAAACTGATTTATAAGAGGATGAAGAGCAGTCAAACTGTTTTATAAGAGGACGAAGAGCAGTCAAACTGATTTATAAGAGGATGAAGAGCAGTCAAACTGATTTAAAAGAGGATGAAGAGCAGTCAAACTGCTTTATAAAAGGATGAAGAGCAGTCAAACTGATTTATAATCGGATGAACAGCAGTCAATAATCCGACGAAGAGCAGTCAAACTGTTATATAGGAGGACGAAGAGCAGTCAAACTGAATTATAATCGGATGAAGAGCAGTCAAACTGATTTATAAGAGGATGAAGAGCAGTCAAACTGTTTTATAAAAGGATGAAGAGCATTCAAACTGTTTAATAAGAGGACGAAGAGCAGTCAAATTGATTTATAAGAGGATGAAGAGCAGTCAAACTGATTTATAATCGGACGAAGAGCAGTCAAACTGATTTATAATCGGACGAAGAGCAGTCAAACGGTTTTATAAGAGGATGAAGAGCAGTCAAATTGATTTATAAGAGGATGAAGAGCAGTCAAACTGCTTTATAAAAGGATGAAGAGAAGTCAAACTGTTTTATAAGAGGACGAAGAGCAGTCAAACTGATTTATAAGAGGATGAAGAGCAGTCAAACTGATTTATAAGAGGATGAAGAGCAGTGAAACTGCTTTACAAAACGATGAAGATCAGTCAAACGGTTTTATAAGAGGACGAAGAGCAGTCAAACTGATTTATAAGAGGATGAAGAGCAGTCAAACTGATTTATAAGAGGATGAAGAGCAGTCAAACTGCTTTATAAAAGGATGAAGATCAGCCAAACTGATTTATAAACGGACGAAGAGCAGTCAATAATCGGACGAAGAGCAGCCAAACTGTTCTATAGGAGGATGAAGCGCAGTCAAACTGTTTTACACGAGGATGTAGAGCAGTCAGACTGGTTTACAAGAGTATGAAGAGCAGTCAACCTGTTTTACAAGAGGTTGAAGAGCAGTCAAACTGTTTTATAAGAGGATGAAGAGCAGTCAAACTGATTTATAAGAGGATGAAGAGCAGTCAAACTGCTTTATAAAAGGATGAAGAGCAGTCAAACTGTTTTATAAGCAGACGAAGAGCAGTCAAACTGATTTATAATCGGACGAAGAGCAGTCAAACTGATTTATAAAAGGATGAAGAGCAGTCAAACTGTTTTATAAGCGGATGAACCGCAGTCAAACTGATTTATAATCGGACGAAGAGCAGTCAAACAGATTTATAAGAGGATGAAGAGCAGTCAAACCGCTTTATAAGAGGATGAAGAGCAGTCAAACTGTTCTATAGGAGGATGAAGCGCAGTCAAACTGGTTTATATGAGGATGAAGAGCAGTCAAACTGCTTTATAAGAGGATGAAGAGCAGTCAAACTGCTTTATAAAACGATGAAGAGCAGTCAAACTGTTTTATAAGAGGACAAAGAGCAGTCAAACTGATTTATAAGAGGATGAAGAGCAGTCAAACTGATTTAAAAGAGGATGAAGAGCAGTCAAACTGCTTTATAAAAGGATGAAGAGCAGTCAAACTGATTTATAATCGGATGAACAGCAGTCAATAATCGGACGAAGAGCAGTCAAACTGTTATATAGGAGGACGAAGAGCAGTCAAACTGAATTATAATCGGATGAAGAGCATTCAAACTGATTTATAAGAGGATGAAGAGCAGTCAAACTGCTTTATAAAAGGATGAAGAGCAGTCAAACTGTTTAATAAGAGGACGAAGAGCAGTCAAACTGTTTTATAAGCGGACGAACAGCAGTCAAACTGATTTATAAGAGGACGAAGAGCAGTCAAACTGATTTATAATCGGACGAAGAGCAGTCAAACTGATTTATAAAAGGATGAAGAGCAGTCAAACTGTTTTATAAGCGGATGAACCGCATTCAAACTGATTTGTAATCGGACGAAGAGCAGTCAAACTGATTTATAAGAGGATGAAGAGCAGTCAAACTGATTTATAAGAGGATGAAGAGCAGTCAAACTGATTTAAAAGAGGATGAAGAGCAGTCAAACTGCTTTATAAAAGGATGAAGAGCAGTCAAACTGATTTATAATCGGATGAACAGCAGTCAATAATCCGACGAAGAGCAGTCAAACTGTTATATAGGAGGACGAAGAGCAGTCAAACTGAATTATAATCGGATGAAGAGCAGTCAAACTGATTTATAAGAGGATGAAGAGCAGTCAAACTGTTTTATAAAAGGATGAAGAGCATTCAAACTGTTTAATAAGAGGACGAAGAGCAGTCAAATTGATTTATAAGAGGATGAAGAGCAGTCAAACTGATTTATAATCGGACGAAGAGCAGTCAAACTGATTTATAATCGGACGAAGAGCAGTCAAACGGTTTTATAAGAGGATGAAGAGCAGTCAAATTGATTTATAAGAGGATGAAGAGCAGTCAAACTGCTTTATAAAAGGATGAAGAGAAGTCAAACTGTTTTATAAGAGGACGAAGAGCAGTCAAACTGATTTATAAGAGGATGAAGAGCAGTCAAACTGATTTATAAGAGGATGAAGAGCAGTCAAACTGCTTTATAAAAGGATGAAGATCAGCCAAACTGATTTATAAACGGACGAAGAGCAGTCAATAATCGGACGAAGAGCAGCCAAACTGTTCTATAGGAGGATGAAGCGCAGTCAAACTGTTTTACACGAGGATGTAGAGCAGTCAGACTGGTTTACAAGAGTATGAAGAGCAGTCAACCTGTTTTACAAGAGGTTGAAGAGCAGTCAAACTGTTTTATAAGAGGATGAAGAGCAGTCAAACTGATTTATAAGAGGATGAAGAGCAGTCAAACTGCTTTATAAAAGGATGAAGAGCAGTCAAACTGTTTTATAAGCAGACGAAGAGCAGTCAAACTGATTTATAATCGGACGAAGAGCAGTCAAACTGATTTATAAAAGGATGAAGAGCAGTCAAACTGTTTTATAAGCGGATGAACCGCAGTCAAACTGATTTATAATCGGACGAAGAGCAGTCAAACAGATTTATAAGAGGATGAAGAGCAGTCAAACCGCTTTATAAGAGGATGAAGAGCAGTCAAACTGTTCTATAGGAGGATGAAGCGCAGTCAAACTGGTTTATATGAGGATGAAGAGCAGTCAAACTGCTTTATAAGAGGATGAAGAGCAGTCAAACTGCTTTATAAAACGATGAAGAGCAGTCAAACTGTTTTATAAGAGGACAAAGAGCAGTCAAACTGATTTATAAGAGGATGAAGAGCAGTCAAACTGATTTAAAAGAGGATGAAGAGCAGTCAAACTGCTTTATAAAAGGATGAAGAGCAGTCAAACTGATTTATAATCGGATGAACAGCAGTCAATAATCGGACGAGGAGCAGTCAAACTGTTATATAGGAGGACGAAGAGCAGTCAAACTGAATTATAATCGGATGAAGAGCATTCAAACTGATTTATAAGAGGATGAAGAGCAGTCAAACTGCTTTATAAAAGGATGAAGAGCAGTCAAACTGTTTAATAAGAGGACGAAGAGCAGTCAAACTGTTTTATAAGCGGACGAACAGCAGTCAAACTGATTTATAATCGGACGAAGAGCAGTCAAACTGATTTATAATCGGACGAAGAGCAGTCAAACTGATTTATAAAAGGATGAAGAGCAGTCAAACTGTTTTATAAGCGGATGAACCGCAGTCAAACTGATTTGTAATCGGACGAAGAGCAGTCAAACTGATTTATAAGAGGATGAAGAGCAGTCAAACTGTTTTATAAGAGGACGAAGAGCAGTCAAACTGATTTATAATCGGACGAAGAGCAGTCAAACTGATTGATAATCGGACGAAGAGCAGTCAAATGGTTTTATAAGAGGATGAAGAGCAGTCAAATTGATTTATAAGAGGATGAAGAGCAGTCAAACGGTTTTATAAGAGGATGAAGAGCAGTCAAATTGATTTATAAGAGGATGAAGAGCAGTCAAACTGATTTATAATCGGACGATGAGCAGTCAAACTGATTTATAATCGGACGAAGAGCAGTCAAACGGTTTTATAAGAGGATGAAGAGCAGTCAAATTGATTTATAAGAGGATGAAGAGCAGTCAAACTGCTTTATAAAAGGATGAAGAGAAGTCAAACTGTTTTATAAGAGGACGAAGAGCAGTCAAACTGATTTATAAGAGGATGAAGAGCAGTCAAACTGATTTATAAGAGGATGAAGAGCAGTGAAACTGCTTTATAAAACGATGAAGATCAGTCAAACTGTTTTATAAGAGGACGAAGAGCAGTCAAACTGATTTATAAGAGGATGAAGAGCAGTCAAACTGATTTATAAGAGGATGAAGAGCAGTCAAACTGCTTTATAAAAGGATGAAGATCAGCCAATCTGATTTATAAACGGACGAAGAGCAGTCAATAATCGGACGAAGAGCAGCCAAACTGTTCTATAGGAGGATAAAGCGCAGTCAAACTGTTTTACACGAGGATGTAGAGCAGTCAGACTGGTTTACAAGAGTATGAAGAGCAGTCAACCTGTTTTACAAGAGGTTGAAGAGCAGTCAAACTGTTTTATAAGAGGATGAAGAGCAGTCAAACTGATTTATAAGAGGATGAAGAGCAGTCAAACTGCTTTATAAAAGGATGAAGAGCAGTCAAACTGTTTTATAAGCAGACGAAGAGCAGTCAAACTGATTTATAATCGGACGAAGAGCAGTCAAACTGATTTATAAAAGGATGAAGAGCAGTCAAACTGTTTTATAAGCGGATGAACCGCAGTCAAACTGATTTATAATCGGACGAAGAGCAGTCAAACTGATTTATAAGAGGATGAAGAGCAGTCAAACCGCTTTATAAGAGGATGAAGAGCAGTCAAACTGTTCTATAGGAGGATGAAGCGCAGTCAAACTGGTTTATATGAGGATGAAGAGCAGTCAAACTGCTTTATAAGAGGATGAAGAGCAGTCAAACTGCTTTATAAAACGATGAAGAGCAGTCAAACTGTTTTATAAGAGGACGAAGAGCAGTCAAACTGATTTATAAGAGGATGAAGAGCAGTCAAACTGATTTAAAAGAGGATGAAGAGCAGTCAAACTGCTTTATAAAAGGATGAAGAGCAGTCAAACTGATACATAATCGGATGAACAGCAGTCAATAATCGGACGAAGAGCAGTCAAACTGTTATATAGGAGGACGAAGAGCAGTCAAACTGAATTATAATCGGATGAAGAGCATTCAAACTGATTTATAAGAGGATGAAGAGCAGTCAAACTGCTTTATAAAAGGATGAAGAGCAGTCAAACTGTTTAATAAGAGGACGAAGAGCAGTCAAACTGTTTTATAAGCGGACGAACAGCAGTCAAACTGATTTATAATCGGACGAAGAGCAGTCAAACTGATTTATAATCGGACGAAGAGCACTCAAACTGATTTATAAAAGGATAAAGAGCAGTCAAACTGTTTTATAAGCGGATGAACCGCAGTCAAACTGATTTGTAATCGAACGAAGAGCAGTCAAACTGATTTATAAGAGGATGAAGAGCAGTCAAACTGTTTTATAAAAGACGAAGAGCAGTCAAACTGATTTATAAGAGGATGAAGAGCAGTCAAACTGATTTAAAAGAGGATGAAGAGCAGTCAAACTGCTTTATAAAAGGATGAATTGCAGTCAATAATCCGACGAAGAGCAGTCAAACTGTTATATAGGAGGACGAAGAGCAGTCAAACTGAATTATAATCGGATGAAGAGCAGTCAAACTGATTTATAAGAGGATGAAGAGCAGTCAAACTGTTTTATAAAAGGATGAAGAGCATTCAAACTGTTTAATAAGAGGACGAAGAGCAGTCAAATTGATTTATAAGAGGATGAAGAGCAGTCAAACTGATTTATAATCGGACGAAGAGCAGTCAAACTGATTTATAATCGGACGAAGAGCAGTCAAACGGTTTTAGAAGAGGATGAAGAGCAGTCAAATTGATTTATAAGAGGATGAAGAGCAGTCAAACTGCTTTATAAAAGGATGAAGAGAAGTCAAACTGTTTTATAAGAGGACGAATAGCAGTCAAACTGATTTATAAGAGGATGAAGAGCAGTCAAACTGATTTATAAGAGGATGAAGAGCAGTGAAACTGCTTTATAAAACGATGAAGATCAGTCAAACTGTTTTATAAGAGGACGAAGAGCAGTCAAACTGATTTATAAGAGGATGAAGAGCAGTCAAACTGATTTATAAGAGGATGAAGATCAGTCAAACTGCTTTATAAAAGGATGAAGATCAGCCGAACTGTTTTATAAGCAGACGAAGAGCAGTCAAACTGATTTATAATCGGACGAAGAGCAGTCAAACTGATTTATAAAAGGATGAAGAGCAGTCAAACTGTTTTATAAGCGGATGAACCGCAGTCAAACTGATTTATAATCGGACGAAGAGCAGTCAAACAGATTTATAAGAGGATGAAGAGCAGTCAAACCGCTTTATAAGAGGATGAAGAGCAGTCAAACTGTTCTATAGGAGGATGAAGCGCAGTCAAACTGGTTTATATGAGGATGAAGAGCAGTCAAACTGCTTTATAAGAGGATGAAGAGCAGTCAAACTGCTTTATAAAACGATGAAGAGCAGTCAAACTGTTTTATAAGAGGACGAAGAGCAGTCAAACTGATTTATAAGAGGATGAAGAGCAGTCAAACTGATTTAAAAGAGGATGAAGAGCAGTCAAACTGCTTTATAAAAGGATGAAGAGCAGTCAAACTGATTTATAATCGGATGAACAGCAGTCAATAATCGGACGAAGAGCAGTCAAACTGTTATATAGGAGGACGAAGAGCAGTCAAACTGAATTATAATCGGATGAAGAGCATTCAAACTGATTTATAAGAGGATGAAGAGCAGTCAAACTGCTTTATAAAAGGATGAAGAGCAGTCAAACTGTTTAATAAGAGGACGAAGAGCAGTCAAACTGTTTTATAAGCGGACGAACAGCAGTCAAACTGATTTATAATCCGACGAAGAGCAGTCAAACTGATTTATAATCGGACGAAGAGCAGTCAAACTGATTTATAAAAGGATGAAGAGCAGTCAAACTGTTTTATAAGCGGATGAACCGCAGTCAAACTGATTTGTAATCGGACGAAGAGCAGTCAAACTGATTTATAAGAGGATGAAGAGCAGTGAAACTGCTTTATAAAACGATGAAGATAAGTCAAACTGTTTTATAAAAGGACGAAGAGCAGTCAAACTGATTTATAAGAGGATGAAGAGCAGTCAAACTGATTTATAAGAGGATGAAGATCAGTCAAACTGCTTTATAAAAGGATGAAGATCAGCCAAACTGATTTATAAACGGACGAAGAGCAGTCAATAATCGGACGAAGAGCAGCCAAACTGTTCTATAGGAGGATGAAGCGCAGTCAAACTGTTTTACACGAGGATGTAGAGCAGTCAGACTGGTTTACAAGAGTATGAAGAGCAGTCAACCTGTTTTACAAGAGGTTGAAGAGCAGTCAAACTGTTTTATAAGAGGATGAAGAGCAGTCAAACTGATTTATAAGAGGATGAAGAGCAGTCAAACTGCTTTATAAAAGGATGAAGAGCAGTCAAACTGTTTTATAAGCAGACGAAGAGCAGTCAAACTGATTTATAATCGGACGAAGAGCAGTCAAACTGATTTATAAAAGGATGAAGAGCAGTCAAACTGTTTTATAAGCGGATGAACCGCAGTCAAACTGATTTATAATCGGACGAAGAGCAGTCAAACAGATTTATAAGAGGATGAAGAGCAGTCAAACCGCTTTATAAGACGATGAAGAGCAGTCAAACTGTTCTATAGGAGGATGAAGCGCAGTCAAACTGGTTTATATGAGGATGAAGAGCAGTCAAACTGCTTTATAAGAGGATGAAGAGCAGTCAAACTGCTTTATAAAACGATGAAGAGCAGTCAAACTGTTTTATAAGCAGACGAAGAGCAGTCAAACTGATTTATAATCGGAGGAAGAGCAGTCAAACTGATTTATAAAAGGATGAAGAGCAGTCAAACTGTTTTATAAGCGGATGAACCGCAGTCAAACTGATTTATAATCGGACGAAGAGCAGTCAAACTGATTTATAAGAGGATGAAGAGCAGTCAAACCGCTTTATAAGAGGATGAAGAGCAGTCAAACTGTTCTATAGGAGGATGAAGCGCAGTCAAACTGGTTTATATGAGGATGAAGAGCAGTCAAACTGCTTTATAAGAGGATGAAGAGCAGTCAAACTGCTTTATAAAACGATGAAGAGCAGTCAAACTGTTTTATAAGAGGACGAAGAGCAGTCAAACTGATTTATAAGAGGATGAAGAGCAGTCAAACTGATTTAAAAGAGGATGAAGAGCAGTCAAACTGCTTTATAAAAGGATGAAGAGCAGTCAAACTGATATATAATCGGATGAACAGCAGTCAATAATCGGACGAAGAGCAGTCAAACTGTTATATAGGAGGACGAAGAGCAGTCAAACTGAATTATAATCGGATGAAGAGCATTCAAACTGATTTATAAGAGGATGAAGAGCAGTCAAACTGCTTTATAAAAGGATGAAGAGCAGTCAAACTGTTTAATAAGAGGACGAAGAGCAGTCAAACTGTTTTATAAGCGGACGAACAGCAGTCAAACTGATTTATAATCGGACGAAGAGCAGTCAAACTGATTTATAATCGGACGAAGAGCACTCAAACTGATTTATAAAAGGATGAAGAGCAGTCAAACTGTTTTATAAGCGGATGAACCGCAGTCAAACTGATTTGTAATCGGACGAAGAGCAGTCAAACTGATTTATAAGAGGATGAAGAGCAGTCAAACTGTTTTATAAGAGGACGAAGAGCAGTCAAACTGATTTATAAGAGGATGAAGAGCAGTCAAACTGATTTAAAAGAGGATGAAGAGCAGTCAAACTGCTTTATAAAAGGATGAATTGCAGTCAAACTGATTTATAATCGGATGAACAGCAGTCAATAATCCGACGAAGAGCAGTCAAACTGTTATATAGGAGGACGAAGAGCAGTCAAACTGAATTATAATCGGATGAAGAGCAGTCAAACTGATTTATAAGAGGATGAAGAGCAGTCAAACTGTTTTATAAAAAGGATGAAGAGCATTCAAACTGTTTAATAAGAGGACGAAGAGCAGTCAAATTGATTTATAAGAGGATGAAGAGCAGTCAAACTGATTTATAATCGGACGAAGAGCAGTCAAACTGATTTATAATCGGACGAAGAGCAGTCAAACGGTTTTAGAAGAGGATGAAGAGCAGTCAAATTGATTTATAAGAGGATGAAGAGCAGTCAAACTGCTTTATAAAAGGATGAAGAGAAGTCAAACTGTTTTATAAGAGGACGAATAGCAGTCAAACTGATTTATAAGAGGATGAAGAGCAGTCAAACTGATTTATAAGAGGATGAAGAGCAGTGAAACTGCTTTATAAAACGATGAAGATCAGTCAAACTGTTTTATAAGAGGACGAAGAGCAGTCAAACTGATTTATAAGAGGATGAAGAGCAGTCAAACTGATTTATAAGAGGATGAAGATCAGTCAAACTGCTTTATAAAAGGATGAAGATCAGCCAAACTGTTTTATAAGCAGACGAAGAGCAGTCAAACTGATTTATAATCGGACGAAGAGCAGTCAAACTGATTTATAAAAGGATGAAGAGCAGTCAAACTGTTTTATAAGCGGATGAACCGCAGTCAAACTGATTTATAATCGGACGAAGAGCAGTCAAACAGATTTATAAGAGGATGAAGAGCAGTCAAACCGCTTTATAAGAGGATGAAGAGCAGTCAAACTGTTCTATAGGAGGATGAAGCGCAGTCAAGCTGGTTTATATGAGGATGAAGAGCAGTCAAACTGCTTTATAAGAGGATGAAGAGCAGTCAAACTGCTTTATAAAACGATGAAGAGCAGTCAAACTGTTTTATAAGAGGACGAAGAGCAGTCAAACTGATTTATAAGAGGATGAAGAGCAGTCAAACTGATTTAAAAGAGGATGAAGAGCAGTCAAACTGCTTTATAAAAGGATGAAGAGCAGTCAAACTGATTTATAATCGGATGAACAGCAGTCAATAATCGGACGAAGAGCAGTCAAACTGTTATATAGGAGGACGAAGAGCAGTCAAACTGAATTATAATCGGATGAAGAGCATTCAAACTGATTTATAAGAGGATGAAGAGCAGTCAAACTGCTTTATAAAAGGATGAAGAGCAGTCAAACTGTTTAATAAGAGGACGAAGAGCAGTCAAACTGTTTTATAAGCGGACGAACAGCAGTCAAACTGATTTATAATCGGACGAAGAGCAGTCAAACTGATTTATAATCGGACGAAGAGCAGTCAAACTGATTTATAAAAGGATGAAGAGCAGTCAAACTGTTTTATAAGCGGATAAACCGCAGTCAAACTGATTTGTAATCGGACGAAGAGCAGTCAAACTGATTTATAAGAGGATGAAGAGCAGTGAAACTGCTTTATAAAACGATGAAGATAAGTCAAACTCTTTTATAAGAGGACGAAGAGCAGTCAAACTGATTTATAAGAGGATGAAGAGCAGTCAAAGTGATTTATAAGAGGATGAAGATCAGTCAAACTGCTTTATAAAAGGATGAAGATCAGCCAAACTGATTTATAAACGGACGAAGAGCAGTCAATAATCGGACGAAGAGCAGCCAAACTGTTCTATAGGAGGATGAAGCGCAGTCAAACTGTTTTACACGAGGATGTAGAGCAGTCAGACTGGTTTACAAGAGTATGAAGAGCAGTCAACCTGTTTTACAAGAGGTTGAAGAGCAGTCAAACTGTTTTATAAGAGGATGAAGAGCAGTCAAACTGATTTATAAGAGGATGAAGAGCAGTCAAACTGCTTTATAAAAGGATGAAGAGCAGTCAAACTGTTTTATAAGCAGACGAAGAGCAGTCAAACTGATTTATAATCGGACGAAGAGCAGTCAAACTGATTTATAAAAGGATGAAGAGCAGTCAAACTGTTTTTTAAGCGGATGAACCGCAGTCAAACTGATTTATAATCGGACGAAGAGCAGTCAAACAGATTTATAAGAGGATGAAGAGCAGTCAAACCGCTTTATAAGACGATGAAGAGCAGTCAAACTGTTCTATAGGAGGATGAAGCGCAGTCAAACTGGTTTATATGAGGATGAAGAGCAGTCAAACTGCTTTATAAGAGGATGAAGAGCAGTCAAACTGCTTTATAAAACGATGAAGAGCAGTCAAACTGTTTTATAAGAGGACGAAGAGCAGTCAAACTGATTTATAAGAGGATGAAGAGCAGTCAAACTGATTTAAAAGAGGATGAAGAGCAGTCAAACTGCTATATAAAAGGATGAAGAGCAGTCAAACTGATTTATAATCGGATGAACAGCAGTCAATAATCGGACGAAGAGCATTCAAACTGTTATATAGGAGGACGAAGAGCAGTCAAACTGAATTATAATCGGATGAAGAGCATTCAAACTGATTTATAAGAGGATGAAGAGCAGTCAAACTGCTTTATAAAAGGATGAAGAGCAGTCAAACTGTTTAATAAGAGGACGAAGAGCAGTCAAACTGTTTTATAAGCGGACGAACAGCAGTCAAACTGATTTATAATCGGACGAAGAGCAGTCAAACTGATTTATAATCGGACGAAGAGCAGTCAAACTGATTTATAAAAGGATGAAGAGCAGTCAAACTGTTTTATAAGCGGATGAACCGCAGTCAAACTGATTTGTAATCGGACGAAGAGCAGTCAAACTGATTTATAAGAGGATGAAGAGCAGTCAAACTGTTTTATAAGAGGACGAAGAGCAGTCAAACTGATTTATAAGAGGATGAAGAGCAGTCAAACTGATTTAAAAGAGGATGAAGAGCAGTCAAACTGCTTTATAAAAGGATGAAGAGCAGTCAAACTGATTTATAATCGGATGAACAGCAGTCAATAATCGGACGAAGAGCAGTCAAACTGTTATATAGGAGGACGAAGAGCAGTCAAACTGAATTATAATCGGATGAAGAGCAGTCAAACTGATTTATAAGAGAATGAAGAGCAGTCAAACTGTTTTATAAAAGGATGAAGAGCATTCAAACTGTTTAATAAGAGGACGAAGAGCAGTCAAACTGTTTTATAAGCGGACGAACAGCAGTCAAACTGATTTATAATCGGACGAAGAGCAGTCAAACTGATTGATAATCGGACGAAGAGCAGTCAAACGGTTTTATAAGAGGATGAAGAGCAGTCAAATTGATTTATAAGAGGATGAAGAGCAGTCAAACTGCTTTATAAAAGGATGAAGAGAAGTCAAACTGTTTTATAAGAGGACGAAGAGCAGTCAAACTGATTTATAAGAGGATGAAGAGCAGTCAAACTGATTTATAAGAGGATGAAGAGAAGTGAAACTGCTTTATAAAACGATGAAGATCAGTCAAACTGTTTTATAAGAGGACGAAGAGCAGTCAAACTGATTTATAAGAGGATGAAGAGCAGTCAAACTGATTTATAAGAGGATGAAGAGCAGTCAAACTGCTTTATAAAAGGATGAAGAGCAGGCAAACTGATTTATAAACGGACGAAGAGCAGTCAATAATCTGACGAAGAGCAGCCAAACTGTTCTATAGGAGGATGAAGCGCAGTCAAACTGTTTTACACGAGGATGTAGAGCAGTCAGACTTGTTTACAAGAGTATGAAGAGCAGTCAACCTGTTTTACAAGAGGTTGAAGAGCAGTCAAACTGTTTTATAGGAGGATGAAGAGCAGTCAAACTGATTTATAAGAGGATGAAGAGCAGTCAAACTGCTTTATAAAAGGATGAAGAGCAGTCAAACTGATTTATAATCGGATGAACAGCAGTCAATAATCGGACGAAGAGCAGTCAAACTGTTATATAGGAGGACGAAGAGCAGTCAAACTGAATTATAATCGGATGAAGAGCAGTCAAACTGATTTATAAACGGACGAAGAGCAGTCAATAATCGGACGAAGAGCAGCCAAACTGTTCTATAGGAGGATGAAGCGCAGTCAAACTGTTTTACACGAGGATGTAGAGCAGTCAGACTGGTTTACAAGAGGATGAAGAGCAGTCAACCTGTTTTACAAGAGGTTGAAGAGCAGTCAAACTTTTTTATAAGAGGATGAATAGCAGTCAAACTGATTTATAAGAGGATGAAGAGCAGTCAAACTGCTTTATAAAAGGATGAAGAGCAGTCAAACTGTTTTATAAGCAGACGAAGAGCAGTCAAACTGATTTATAATCGGACGAACAGCAGTCAAACTGATTTATAAAAGGATGAAGAGCAGTCAAACTGTTATATAAGCGGACGAAGAGCAGTCAACCTGATTTATTATCGGACGAAGAGCAGTCAAACTGATTTATAAGAGGATGAAGAGCAGTCAAACTGCTTTATAAAAGGATGAAGAGCAGTCAAACTGTTTTATAAGCAGACGAAGAGCAGTCAAACTGATTTATAATCGGACGAAGAGCAGTCAAACTGATTTATAAAAGGATGAAGAGCAGTCAAACTGTTTTATAAGCGGATGAACCGCAGTCAAACTGATTTATAATCGGACGAAGAGCAGTCAAACTGATTTATAAGAGGATGAAGAGCAGTCAAACCGCTTTATAAGAGGATGAAGAGCAGTCAAACTGTTCTATAGGAGGATGAAGCGCAGTCAAACTGGTTTATATGAGGATGAAGAGCAGTCAAACTGCTTTATAAGAGGATGAAGAGCAGTCAAACTGCTTTATAAAACTATGAAGAGCAGTCAAACTGTTTTATAAGAGGACGAAGAGCAGTCAAACTGATTTATAAGAGGATGAAGAGCAGTCAAACTGATTTAAAAGAGGATGAAGAGCAGTCAAACTGCTTTATAAAAGGATGAAGAGCAGTCAAACTGATTTATAATCGGATGAACAGCAGTCAATAATCGGACGAAGAGCAGTCAAACTGTTATATAGGAGGACGAAGAGCAGTCAAACTGAATTATAATCGGATGAAGAGCATTCAAACTGATTTATAAGAGGATGAAGAGCAGTCAAACTGCTTTATAAAAGGATGAAGAGCAGTCAAACTGTTTAATAAGAGGACGAAGAGCAGTCAAACTGTTTTATAAGCGGACGAACAGCAGTCAAACTGATTTATAATCGGACGAAGAGCAGTCAAACTGATTTATAATCGGACGAAGAGCAGTCAAACTGATTTATAAAAGGATGAAGAGCAGTCAAACTGTTTTATAAGCGGATGAACCGCAGTCAAACTGATTTGTAATCGGACGAAGAGCAGTCAAACTGATTTATAAGAGGATGAAGAGCAGTCAAACTGTTTTATAAGAGAACGAAGAGCAGTCAAACTGATTTATAAGAGGATGAAGAGCAGTCAAACTGATTTAAAAGAGGATGAAGAGCAGTCAAACTGCTTTATAAAAGGATGAAGAGCAGTCAAACTGATTTATAATCGGATGAACAGCAGTCAATAATCCGACGAAGAGCAGTCAAACTGTTATATAGGAGGACGAAGAGCAGTCAATAATCCGACGAAGAGCAGTCAAACTGTTATATAGGAGGACGAAGAGCAGTCAAACTGAATTATAATCGGATGAAGAGCAGTCAAACTGTTTAATAAGAGGACGAAGAGCAGTCAAATTGATTTATAAGAGGATGAAGAGCAGTCAAACTGATTTATAATCGGACGAAGAGCAGTCAAACTGATTTATAATCGGACGAAGAGCAGTCAAACGGTTTTATAAGAGGATGAAGAGCAGTCAAATTGATTTATAAGAGGATGAAGAGCAGTCAAACTGCTTTATAAAAGGATGAAGAGAAGTCAAACTGTTTTATAAGAGGACGAAGAGCAGTCAAACTGATTTATAAGAGGATGAAGAGCAGTCAAACTGATTTATAAGAGGATGAAGAGCAGTGAAACTGCTTTATAAAACGATGAAGATCAGTCAAACTGTTTTATAAGAGGACGAAGAGCAGTCAAACTGATTTATAAGAGGATGAAGAGCAGTCAAACTGCTTTATAAAAGGATGAAGAGCAGTCAAACTGTTTTATAAGCAGACGAAGAGCAGTCAAACTGATTTATAATCGGACGAAGAGCAGTCAAACTGATTTATAAAAGGATGAAGAGCAGTCAAACTGTTTTATAAGCGGATGAACCGCAGTCAAACTGATTTATAATCGGACGAAGAGCAGTCAAACAGATTTATAAGAGGATGAAGAGCAGTCAAACCGCTTTATAAGAGGATGAAGAGCAGTCAAACTGTTCTATAGGAGGATGAAGCGCAGTCAAACTGGTTTATATGAGGATGAAGAGCAGTCAAACTGCTTTATAAGAGGATGAAGAGCAGTCAAACTGCTTTATAAAACGATGAAGAGCAGTCAAACTGTTTTATAAGAGGACGAAGAGCAGTCAAACTGATTTATAAGAGGATGAAGAGCAGTCAAACTGATTTAAAAGAGGATGAAGAGCAGTCAAACTGCTTTATAAAAGGATGAAGAGCAGTCAAACTGATTTTACACGAGGATGTAGAGCAGTCAGACTGGTTTACAAGAGGATGAAGAGCAGTCAACCTGTTTTACAAGAGGTTGAAGAGCAGTCAAACTGTTTCATAAGAGGATGAAGAGCAGTCAAACTGATTTATAAGAGGATGAAGAGCAGTCAAACTGCTTTATAAAAGGATGAAGAGCAGTCAAACTGTTTTATAGGCAGACGAAGAGCAGTCAAACTGATTTATAAGAGGATGAAGAGCAGTCAAACTGATTTATAAGAGGATGAAGAGCAGTGAAACTGCTTTATAAAACGATGAAGAGCAGTCAAACTGTTTTATAAGAGGATGAAGAGCAGGCAAACTGATTTATAAGAGGATGAAGAGCAGTCAAACTGATTTATAAGAGGATGAAGAGCAGTCAAACTGTTTTATAAGCGGACGAAGAGCAGTCAAACTGCTTTATAAAAGGATAAAGAGCAGTCAAACTGTTTTATAAGCGGAGGAAGAGCAGTCAACCTGATTTATAATCGGACGAAGAGCAGTCAAACTGATTTATAATCGGACGAAGTGCAGTGAAACTGTTTTATAAGAGGACGAACAGCAGTAAAACTGATTTATAAGAAGATGAAGAGCAGTCAAACTGATTTATAAGAGGATGAAGAGCAGTGAAACTGATTTATAAACGGACGAAGAGCAGTCAATAATCGGACGAAGAGCAGCCAAACTGTTCTATAGGAGGATGAAGCGCAGTCAAACCGTTTTACATGAGGATGTAGAGCAGTCAGATTGGTTTACAAGAGTATGAAGAGCAGTCAACCTGTTTTACAAGAGGTTGAAGAGCAGTCAAACTGTTTTATAAAAGGATGAAGAGCAGTCAAACTGTTTTATAGGCAGACGAAGAGCAGTCAAACTGATGTAGAAGAGGATGAAGAGCAGTCAAACTGATTTATAAGAGGATGAAGAGCAGTGAAACTGCTTTATAAAACGATGAAGAGCAGTCAAACTGTTTTATAAGAGGATGAAGAGCAGGTAAACTGATTTATAAGAGGATGAAGAGCAGTCAAACTGATTTATAAGAGGATGAAGAGCAGTCAAACTGTTTTATAAGCGGACGAAGAGCAGTCAAACTGCTTTATAAAAGGATAAAGAGCAGTCAAACTGTTTTATAAGCGGAGGAAGAGCAGTCAAACTGATTTATAATCGGACGAAGAGCAGTCAAACTGATTTATAATCGGACGAAGTGCAGTGAAACTGTTTTATAAGAGGACGAACAGCAGTAAAACTGATTTATAAGAAGATGAAGAGCAGTCAAACTGATTTATAAGAGGATGAAGAGCAGTGAAACTGATTTATAAACGGACGAAGAGCAGTCAATAATCGGACGAAGAGCAGCCAAACTGTTCTATAGGAGGATGAAGCGCAGTCAAACCGTTTTACATGAGGATGTAGAGCAGTCAGATTGGTTTACAAGAGTATGAAGAGCAGTCAACCTGTTTTACAAGAGGTTGAAGAGCAGTCAAACTGTTTTATAAGAGGATGAAGAGCAGTCAAACTGATTTATAAGAGGATGAAGAGCAGTCAAACTGCTTTATAAAAGGATGAAGAGCAGTCAAACTGTTTGATAAGCAGACGAAGAGCAGTCAAACTGATTTATAATCGGACGAAGAGCAGTCAAACTGATTTATAAAAGGATGAAGAGCTGTCAAACTGTTTTATAAGTGGATGAACCGCAGTCAAACTGATTTATAATCGGACGAAGAGCAGTCAAACTGATTTATAAGAGGATGAAGAGCAGTCAATCTGCTTTATAAGAGGATGAAGAGCAGTCAAACTGTTCTATAGGAGGATGAAGCGCAGTCAAACTGGTTTATATGAGGATGAAGAGCATTCAAACTGCTTTATAAGAGGATGAAGAGCAGTCAAACTGCTTTATAAAACGATGAAGAGCAGTCAAACTGTTTTATAAGAAGACGAAGAGCAGTCAAACTGTTTTATAAAAGGATGAAGAGCAGTCAAACTGATTTAAAAGAGGATGAAGAGCAGTCAAACTGCTTTATAAAAGGATGAAGAGCAGTCAAACTGATTTATAATCGGATGAACAGCAGTCAATAATCGGACGAAGAGCAGTCAAACTGTTATATAGGAGGATGAAGCGCAGTCAAACTGTTTTACACGAGGATGTAGAGCAGTCAGACTGGTTTACAAGAGGATGAAGAGCAGTCAACCTGTTTTACAAGAGGTTGAAGAGCAGTCAAACTGTTTTATAAGAGGATGAAGAGCAGTCAAACTGATTTATAAGAGGATGAAGAGCAGTCAAACTGCTTTATAAAAGGATGAAGAGCAGTCAAACTGTTTTATAAGCAGACGAAGAGCAGTGAAACTGATTTATAATCGGACGAAGAGCAGTCAAACTGATTTATAAAAGGATGAAGAGCTGTCAAACTGTTTTATAAGCGGATGAACCGCAGTCAAACTGATTTATAATCGGACGAAGAGCAGTCAAACTGATTTATAAGAGGATGAAGAGCAGTCAATCTGCTTTATAAGAGGATGAAGAGCAGTCAAACTGTTCTATAGGAGGATGAAGCGCAGTCAAACTGGTTTATATGAGGATGAAGAGCAGTCAAACTGCTTTATAAGAGGATGAAGAGCAGTGAAACTGCTTTATAAAACGATGAAGATCAGTCAAACTGTTTATAAGAGGACGAAGAGCAGTCAAACTGATTTATAAGAAAATGAAGAGCAGTCAAACTGATTTATAAGAGGATGAAGAGCAGTCAAACTGCTTTATAAAAGGATGAAGAGCAGTCAAACTGATTTATAAACGGACGAAGAGCAGTCAATAATCTGACGAAGAGCAGCCAAACTGTGCTATAGGAGGATGAAGCGCAGTAAAACTGTTTTACACGAGGATGTAGAGCAGTCAGACTGGTTTACAAGAGTATGAAGAGCAGTCAACCTGTTTTACAAGAGGTTGAAGAGCAGTCAAACTGTTTTATAGGAGGATGAAGAGCAGTCAAACTGATTTATAAGAGGATGAAGAGCAGTCAAACTGCTTTATAAAAGGATGAAGAGCAGTCAAACTGTTTTATAAGCAGACGAAGAGCAGTCAAACTGATTTATATTCGGACGAAGAGCAGTCAAACTGATTTATAAAATGATGAAGAGCAGTCAAACTGTTTTATAAGCGGATGAACCGCAGTCAAACTGATTTATAATCCGACGAGGAGCAGTCAAACTGATTTATAAGAGGATGAAGAGCAGTCAAACGGTTTTATAAGAGGATGAAGCGCAGTCAAACTGGTTTATATGAGGATGAAGAGCAGTCAAACTGCTTTATAAGAGGATGAAGAGCAGTCAAACTGCTTTATAAAACGATGAAGAGCAGTCAAACTGTTTTATAAGAGGACGAAGAGCAGTCAAACTGATTTATAAGAGGATGAAGAGCAGTCAAACTGATTTAAAAAAGGATGAAGAGCAGTCAAACTGCTTTATAAAAGGATGAAGAGCAGTCAAACTGATTTATAATCGGATGAACAGCAGTCAATAATCGGACGAAGAGCAGTCAAACTGTTATATAGGAGGACGAAGAGCAGTCAAACTGAATTATAATCGGATGAAGAGCATTCAAACTGATTTATAAGAGGATGAAGAGCAGTCAAACTGCTTTATAAAAGGATGAAGAGCAGTCAAACTGTTTAATAAGAGGACGAAGAGCAGTCAAACTGTTTTATAAGCGGACGAACAGCAGTAAAACTGATTTATAATCGGACGAAGAGCAGTCAAACTGATTTATAATCGGACGAAGAGCAGTCAAACGGTTTTATAAGAGGATGAAGAGCAGTCAATCTGCTTTATAAGAGGATGAAGAGCAGTCAAACTGTTCTATAGGAGGATGAAGCACAGTCAAACTGGTTTATATGAGGATGAAGAGCAGTCAAACTGCTTTATAAGAGGATGAAGAGCAGTGAAACTGCTTTATAAAACGATGAAGATCAGTCAAACTGTTTATAAGAGGACGAAGAGCAGTCAAACTGATTTATAAGAGGATGAAGAGCAGTCAAACTGATTTATAAGAGGATGAAGAGCAGTCAAACTGCTTTATAAAAGGATGAAGAGCAGTCAAACTGATTTATAAACGGACGAAGAGCAGTCAATAATCTGACGAAGAGCAGCCAAACTGTGCTATAGGAGGATGAAGCGCATTAAAACTGTTTTACACGAGGATGTAGAGCAGTCAGACTGGTTTACAAGAGTATGAAGAGCAGTCAACCTGTTTTACAAGAGGTTGAAGAGCAGTCAAACTGTTTTATAGGAGGATGAAGAGCAGTCAAACTGATTTATAAGAGGATGAAGAGCAGTCAAACTGCTTTATAAAAGGATGAAGAGCAGTCAAACTGTTTTATAAGCAGACGAAGAGCAGTCAAACTGATTTATATTCGGACGAAGAGCAGTCAAACTGATTTATAAAATGATGAAGAGCAGTCAAACTGTTTTATAAGCGGATGAACCGCAGTCAAACTGATTTATAATCCGACGAAGAGCAGTCAAACTGATTTATAAGAGGATGAAGAGCAGTCAAACGGTTTTATAAGAGGATGAAGCGCAGTCAAACTGGTTTATATGAGGATGAAGAGCAGTCAAACTGCTTTATAAGAGGATGAAGAGCAGTCAAACTGCTTTATAAAACGATGAAGAGCAGTCAAACTGTTTTATAAGAGGACGAAGAGCAGTCAAACTGATTTATAAGAGGATGAAGAGCAGTCAAACTGATTTAAAAAAGGATGAAGAGCAGTCAAACTGCTTTATAAAAGGATGAAGAGCAGTCAAACTGATTTATAATCGGATGAACAGCAGTCAATAATCGGACGAAGAGCAGTCAAACTGTTATATAGGAGGACGAAGAGCAGTCAAACTGAATTATAATCGGATGAAGAGCATTCAAACTGATTTATAAGAGGATGAAGAGCAGTCAAACTGCTTTATAAAAGGATGAAGAGCAGTCAAACTGTTTAATAAGAGGACGAAGAGCAGTCAAACTGTTTTATAAGCGGACGAACAGCAGTAAAACTGATTTATAATCGGACGAAGAGCAGTCAAACTGATTTATAATCGGACGAAGAGCAGTCAAACGGTTTTATAAGAGGATGAAGAGCAGTCAAATTGATTTATAAGAGGATGAAGAGCAGTCAAACTGCTTTATAAAAGGATGAAGCGCAGTCAAACTGTTTTATACGAGGATGTAGAGCAGTCAGACTGTTTTACAAGAGGTTGAAGAGCAGTCAACCTGTTTTACAAGAGGATGAAGAGCAGTCAAACCGCTTTATAAAACGATGAAGAGCAGTCAAACTGTTATATAGGAGGACGAAGAGCAGTCAAACTGAATTATAATCGGATGACGAGCAGTCAAACTGATGTAAAAGAGGATGAAGAGCAGTCAAACTGCTTTATAAAAGGCTGAAGAGCAGTCAAACTGATTTATAATCGGACGAAGAGCAGTCAATGATCGGACGAAGAGCAGTCAAACTCTTTTATAGGAGGATGAAGCGCAGTCAAACTGTTTTACACGAGGATGTAGAGCAGTCAAACAATTTTATAAGAGCATGAAGAGCAGTCAAACTGATTTATAATCGGATGAACAGCAGTCAATAATCGGACGAAGAGCAGTCAAACGGTTTTATAAGAGGATGAAGAGTAGTCAAATTGATTTATAAGAGGATGAAGAGCAGTCAAACTGCTTTATAAACGGATGAAGAGCAGTCAAACTGTTTTATAAGCAGACGAAAACAGTCAAACTGATTTATAAAAGGATGAAGAGCAGTCAAACTGATTTATAAACGGACGAAGAGCAGTCAATAATCGGACGAAGAGCAGCCAAACTGTTCTATAGGAGGATGAAGCGCAGTCAAACTGGTTTACAAAAGGATGTAGAGCAGTCAGATTGGTTTACAAGAGTATGAAGAGCAGTCAAACGGTTTTATAAGAGGATGAAGAGTAGTCAAATTGATTTATAAGAGGATGAAGAGCAGTCAAACTGCTTTATAAACGGATGAAGAGCAGTCAAACTGTTTTATAAGCAGACGAAAACAGTCAAACTAATTTATAAAAGGATGAAGAGCAGTCAAACTGATTTATAAACGGACGAAGAGCAGTCAATAATCGGACGAAGAGCAGCCAAACTCTTCTATAGGAGGATGAAGCGCAGTCAAACTGTTTTACACGAGGATGTAGAGCAGTCAGATTGGTTTACAAGAGTATGAAGAGCAGTCAACCTGTTTTACAAGAGGTTGAAGAGCAGTCAAACTTTTTTATAAGAGGATGAAGAGCAGTCAAACTGATTTATAAGAGGATGAAGAGCAGTCAAACATCTTTATAAAAGGATGAAGAGCAGTCAAACTGTTTTATAAGCAGACGAAGAGCAGTCAAACTGATTTATAATCGGACGAAGAGCAGTCAAACTGATTTATAAAAGGATGAAGAGCAGTCAAACTGTTTTATAAGAGGATGAAGAGCAGTCAAACTGTTCTATAGGAGGATGAAGCGCAGTCAAACTGGTTTATATGAGGATGAAGAGCAGTCAAACTGCTTTATAAGAGGATGAAGAGCAGTCAAACTGCTTTGTAAAACGATGAAGAGCAGTCAAACTGTTTTATAAGAGGACGAAGAGCAGTCAAACTGATTTATAAGAGGATGAAGAGCAGTCAAACTGATTTAAAAGAGGATGAAGAGCAGTCAAACTGCTTTATAAAAGGATGAAGAGCAGTCAAACTGATTTATAATCGGATGAACAGCAGTCAATAATCGGACGAAGAGCAGTCAAACTGTTATATAGGAGGACGAAGAGCAGTCAAACTGAATTATAATCGGATGAAGAGCAGTCAAACTGATTTATAAGAGGATGAAGAGCAGTCAAACTGCTTTATAAAAGGATGAAGAGCATTCAAACTGTTTAATAAGAGGACTAAGAGCAGTCAAACTGTTTTATAAGCGGACGAACAGCAGTCAAACTGATTTATAATCGGACGAAGAGCAGTCAAACTGATTTATAATCGGACGAAGAGCAGTCAAACTGTTTTATAAGCGGACGAAGAGCAGTCAAACTGATTTATAATCCGACGAAGAGCAGTCAAAATGATTTATAAAAGGATGAAGAGCAATCAAACTGTTTTATAAGAGGACGAAGAGCATTCAAACTGATTTATAAGAGGATGAAGAGCAGTCAAACTGATTTATAAGATAATGAAGAGCAGTGAAACTGCTTTATAAAACGATGAAGAGCAGTCAAACTGTTTTATAAGAGGATGAAGAGCAGTCAAACTGATTTATAAGAGGATGAAGAGCAGTCAAACTGATTTATAAGAGGATGAAGAGCAGTCAAACTGTTGTACAAGCGGACGAAGAGCAGTCAAACTGCTTTATAAAAGGATAAAGAGCAGTCAAACTGTTTTATAAGCGGACGAAGAGCAGTCAAATTGATTTATAATCGGACGAAGAGCAGTCCAACTGATTTATAATCGGACGAAGAGCAGTCAAACGGTTTTATAAGAGGATGAAGAGCAGTCAAATTGATGTAGGATGTAGAGCAGTCAGATTGGTTTACAAGAGTATGAAGAGCAGTCAACCTGTTTTACAAGAGGTTGAAGAGCAGTCAAACTGTTTTATAAGAGGACGAAGAGCAGTAAAACTGATGTAGGATGTAGAGCAGTCAGATTGGTTTACAAGAGTATGAAGAGCAGTCAACCTGTTTTACAAGAGGTTGAAGAGCAGTCAAACTGTTTTATAAGAGGATGAAGAGCAGTCAAACTGATTTATAAGAGGATGAAGAGCAGTCAAATTGCTTTATAAAAGGATGAAGAGCAGTCAAACTGTTTTATAAGCAGACGAAGAGCAGTCAAACTGATTTATAATCGGACGAAGAGCAGTCAAACTGATTTATAAAAGGATGAAGAGCAGTCAATATGTTTTATAAGCGGATGAACCGCAGTCAAACTGATTTATAATCGGACGAAGAGCAGTCAAACTGATTTATAAGAGGATGAAGAGCAGTCAAACTGCTTTATAAGAGGATGAAGAGCAGTCAAACTGTTCTTTAGGAGGATGAAGCGCAGTCAAACTGGTTTATATGAGGATGAAGAGCAGTCAAACAGCTTTATAAGAGGATGAAGAGCAGTCAAACTGCTTTATAAAACGATGAAGAGCAGTCAAACTGTTTTATAAGAGGACGAAGAGCAGTCAAACTGATTTATAAGAGGATGAAGAGCAGTCAAACTGATTTAAAAGAGGATGAAGAGCAGTCAAACTGCTTTATAAAAGGATGAAGAGCAGTCAAACTGATTTATAATCGGATGAACAGCAGTCAATAATCGGACGAAGAGCAGTCAAACTGTTCTATAGGAGGGTGAAGCGCAGTCAAACTGTTTTACACGAGGATGTAGAACAGTCAGACTGGTTTACAAGAGGATGAAGAGCAGTCAACCTGTTTTACAAGATGTTGAAGAGCAGTCAAACTGTTTCATAAGAGGATGAAGAGCAGTCAAACTGATTTATAAGAGGATGAAGAGCAGTCAAACTGCTTTATAAAAGGATGAAGAGCAGTCAAACTTTTTTATAGGCAGACGAAGAGCAGTCAAACTGATTTATAAGACGATGAAGAGCAGTCAAACTGATTTATAAGAGGATGAAGAGCAGTGAAACTGCTTTATAAAACGATGAAGAGCAGTCAAACTGTTTTATAAGAGGATGAAGAGCAGGCAAACTGATTTATAAGAGGATGAAGAGCAGTCAAACTGATTTATAAGAGGATGAAGAGCAGTCAAACTGTTTTATAAGCGGACGAAGAGCAGTCAAACTGCTTTATAAAAGGATAAAGAGCAGTCAAACTGTTTTATAAGCGGACGAAGAGCAGTCAAACTGATTTATAATCGGACGAAGAGCAGTCAAACTGATACATAATTGGATGAAGTGCAGTCAATAATCGGACGAAGAGCAGTCAAACTGTTATATAGGAGGACGAAGAGCAGTCAAACTGAATTATAATCGGATGAAGAGCAGTCAAACTGATTTATAAACGGACGAAGAGCAGTCAATAATCGGACGAAGAGCAGCCAAACTGTTCTATAGGAGGGTGAAGCGCAGTCAAACTGTTTTACACGAGGATGTAGAGCAGTCAGACTGGTTTACAAGAGGATGAAGAGCAGTCAACCTGTTTTACAAGAGGTTGAAGAGCAGTCAAACTGTTTCATAAGAGGATGAAGAGCAGTCAAACTGATTTATAAGAGGATGAAGAGCAGTCAAACTGCTTTATAAAAGGATGAAGAGCAGTCAAACTGTTTTATAGGCAGACGAAGAGCAGTCAAACTGATTTATAAGAGGATGAAGAGCAGTCAAACTGATTTATAAGAGGATGAAGAGCA
Organism: Lampris incognitus; assembly: GCF_029633865.1. NCBI lineage: Eukaryota > Metazoa > Chordata > Actinopteri > Lampriformes > Lampridae > Lampris > Lampris incognitus. The sequence goes on from NC_079222.1 coordinate 47,618,168, forward strand.
GTCAAACTGCTTTATAAAACGATGAAGAGCAGTCAAACTGTTTTATAAGAGGATGAAGAGCAGGCAAACTGATTTATAAGAGGATGAAGAGCAGTCAAACTGATTTATAAGAGGATGAAGAGCAGTCAAACTGTTTTATAAGCGGACGAAGAGCAGTCAAACTGCTTTATAAAAGGATAAAGAGCAGTCAAACTGTTTTATAAGCGGACGAAGAGCAGTCAAACTGATTTATAATCGGACGAAGAGCAGTCAAACTGATTTATAATCGGACGAAGTGCAGTGAAACTGTTTTATAAGATGACGAACAGCAGTAAAACTGATTTATAAGAAGATGAAGAGCAGTCAAACTGATTTATAAGAGGATGAAGAGCAGTGAAACTGATTTATAAACGGACGAAGAGCAGTCAATAATCGGACGAAGAGCAGCCAAACTGTTCTATAGGAGGATGAAGCGCAGTCAAACCGTTTTACATGAGGATATAGAGCAGTCAGATTGGTTTACAAGAGTATGAAGAGCAGTCAACCTGTTTTACAAGAGGTTGAAGAGCAGTCAAACTGTTTTATAAGAGGATGAAGAGCAGTCAAACTGATTTATAAGAGGATGAAGAGCAGTCAAACTGCTTTATAAAAGGATGAAGAGCAGTCAAACTGTTTGATAAGCAGACGAAGAGCAGTCAAACTGATTTATAATCGGACGAAGAGCAGTCAAACTGATTTATAAAAGGATGAAGAGCAGTCAAACTGTTTTATAAGCAGACGAAGAGCAGTCAAACTGATTTATAATCGGACGAAGAGCAGTCAAACTGATTTATAAAAGGATGAAGAGCAGTCAAACTGTTTTATAAGCGGATGAACCGCAGTCAAACTGATTTATAATCCGACGAAGAGCAGTCAAACTGATTTATAAGAGGATGAAGAGCAGTCAAACTGTTCTATAGGAGGATGAAGCGCAGTCAAACTGGTTTATATGAGGATGAAGAGCAGTCAAACTGCTTTATAAGAGGATGAAGAGCAGTCAAACTGCTTTATAAAACGATGAAGAGCAGTCAAACTGTTTTATAAGAGGACGAAGAGCAGTCAAACTGATTTATAAGACGATGAAGAGCAGTCAAACTGATTTAAAAGAGGATGAAGAGCAGTCAAACTGCTTTATAAAAGGATGAAGAGCAGTCAAACTGATTTATAATCGGATGAACAGCAGTCAATAATCGGACGAAGAGCAGTCAAACTGTTATATAGGAGGACGAAGAGCAGTCAAACTGAATTATAATCGGATGAAGAGCATTCAAACTGATTTATAAGAGGATGAAGAGCAGTCAAACTGCTTTATAAAAGGATGAAGAGCAGTCAAACTGTTTAATAAGAGGACGAAGAGCAGTCAAACTGTTTTATAAGCGGACGAACAGCAGTAAAACTGATTTATAATCGGACGAAGAGCAGTCAAACTGATTTATAATCGGACGAAGAGCAGTCAAACGGTTTTATAAGAGGATGAAGAGCAGTCAAATTGATTTATAAGAGGATGAAGAGCAGTCAAACTGCTTTATAAAAGGATGAAGCGCAGTCAAACTGTTTTATACGAGGATGTAGAGCAGTCAGACTGTTTTACAAGAGGTTGAAGAGCAGTCAAACTGTTATATAGGAGGACGAAGAGCAGTCAAACTGAATTATAATCGGATGACGAGCAGTCAAACTGATGTAAAAGAGGATGAAGAGCAGTCAAACTGCTTTATAAAAGGCTGAAGAGCAGTCAAACTGATTTATAATCGGATGAACAGCAGTCAATAATCGGACGAAGAGCAGTCAAACGGTTTTATAAGAGGATGAAGAGTAGTCAAATTGATTTATAAGAGGATGAAGAGCAGTCAAACTGCTTTATAAACGGATGAAGAGCAGTCAAACTGTTTTATAAGCAGACGAAAACAGTCAAACTGATTTATAAAAGGATGAAGAGCAGTCAAACTGATTTATAAACGGACGAAGAGCAGTCAATAATCGGACGAAGAGCAGCCAAACTTTTCTATAGGAGGATGAAGCGCAGTCAAACTGGTTTATACGAGGATGTAGAGCAGTCAGACTGTTTTACAAGAGGTTGAAGAGCAGTCAAACTGTTATATAGGAGGACGAAGAGCAGTCAAACTGAATTATAATCGGATGACGAGCAGTCAAACTGATGTAAAAGAGGATGAAGAGCAGTCAAACTGCTTTATAAAAGGCTGAAGAGCAGTCAAACTGATTTATAATCGGATGAACAGCAGTCAATAATCGGACGAAGAGCAGTCAAACGGTTTTATAAGAGGATGAAGAGTAGTCAAATTGATTTATAAGAGGATGAAGAGCAGTCAAACTGCTTTATAAACGGATGAAGAGCAGTCAAACTGTTTTATAAGCAGACGAAAACAGTCAAACTGATTTATAAAAGGATGAAGAGCAGTCAAACTGATTTATAAACGGACGAAGAGCAGTCAATAATCGGACGAAGAGCAGCCAAACTTTTCTATAGGAGGATGAAGCGCAGTCAAACTGGTTTACAAAAGTATGAAAAGCAGTCAACCTGTTTTACAAGAGGTTGAAGAGCAGTCAAACTGATTTATAAAAGGATGAAGAGCAGTCAAACTGATTTATAAACGGACGAAGAGCAGTCAATAATCGGACGAAGAGCAGCCAAACTTTTCTATAGGAGGATGAAGCGCAGTCAAACTGGTTTACAAAAGTATGAAAAGCAGTCAACCTGTTTTACAAGAGGTTGAAGAGCAGTCAAACTGTTTTATAAAAGGATGAAGAGCAGTCAAACTGATTTATAATCGGACGAAGTGCAGTCCAACTGATTTATAATCGGACGAAGAGCAGTCAAACGGTTTTATAAGAGGATGAAGAGCGGTCAAATTGATTTATAAGAGGATGAAGAGCAGTCAAACTGATTTATAAAAGGATGAAGAGCAGTCAATATGTTTTATAAGCGGATGAACCGCAGTCAAACTGATTTATAATCGGACGAAGAGCAGTCAAACTGATTTATAAGAGGATGAAGAGCAGTCAAACTGCTTTATAAGAGGATGAAGAGCAGTCAAACTGTTCTTTAGGAGGATGAAGCGCAGTCAAACTGGTTTATATGAGGATGAAGAGCAGTCAAACTGCTTTATAAGAGGATGAAGAGCAGTCAAACTGCTTTATAAAACGATGAAGAGCAGTCAAACTGTTTTATAAGAGGACGAAGAGCATTCAAACTGATTTATAAGAGGATGAAGAGCAGTCAAACTGATTTATAAGAGGATGAAGAGCAGTGAAACTGCTTTATAAAACGATGAAGAGCAGTCAAACTGTTTTATAAGAGGATGAAGAGCAGTCAAACTGATTTATAAGAGGATGAAGAGCAGTCAAACTGATTTATAAGAGGATGAAGAGCAGTCAAACTGTTTTACAAGCGGACGAAGAGCAGTCAAACTGGTTTATATGAGGATAAAGAGCAGTCAAACTGTTTTATAAGCGGACGAAGAGCAGTCAAATTGATTTATAATCGGACGAAGAGCAGTCCAACTGATTTATAATCGGACGAAGAGCAGTCAAACGGTTTTATAAGAGGATGAAGAGCAGTCAAATTGATTTATAAGAGGATGAAGAGCAGTCAAACTGATTTATAAAAGGATGAAGAGCAGTCAATATGTTTTATAAGCGGATGAACCGCAGTCAAACTGATTTATAATCGGACGAAGAGCAGTCAAACTGATTTATAAGAGGATGAAGAGCAGTCAAACTGCTTTATAAGAGGATGAAGAGCAGTGAAACTGATTTATAAACGGACGAAGAGCAGTCAATAATCGGACGAAGAGCAGCCAAACTGTTCTATAGGAGGATGAAGCGCAGTCAAACCGTTTTACATGAGGATATAGAGCAGTCAGATTGGTTTACAAGAGTATGAAGAGCAGTCAACCTGTTTTACAAGAGGTTGAAGAGCAGTCAAACTGTTTTATAAGAGGATGAAGAGCAGTCAAACTGATTTATAAGAGGATGAAGAGCAGTCAAACTGCTTTATAAAAGGATGAAGAGCAGTCAAACTGTTTGATAAGCAGACGAAGAGCAGTCAAACTGATTTATAATCGGACGAAGAGCAGTCAAACTGATTTATAAAAGGATGAAGAGCAGTCAAACTGTTTTATAAGCAGACGAAGAGCAGTCAAACTGATTTATAATCGGACGAAGAGCAGTCAAACTGATTTATAAAAGGATGAAGAGCAGTCAAACTGTTTTATAAGCGGATGAACCGCAGTCAAACTGATTTATAATCCGACGAAGAGCAGTCAAACTGATTTATAAGAGGATGAAGAGCAGTCAAACTGTTCTATAGGAGGATGAAGCGCAGTCAAACTGGTTTATATGAGGATGAAGAGCAGTCAAACTGCTTTATAAGAGGATGAAGAGCAGTCAAACTGCTTTATAAAACGATGAAGAGCAGTCAAACTGTTTTATAAGAGGACGAAGAGCAGTCAAACTGATTTATAAGACGATGAAGAGCAGTCAAACTGATTTAAAAGAGGATGAAGAGCAGTCAAACTGCTTTATAAAAGGATGAAGAGCAGTCAAACTGATTTATAATCGGATGAACAGCAGTCAATAATCGGACGAAGAGCAGTCAAACTGTTATATAGGAGGACGAAGAGCAGTCAAACTGAATTATAATCGGATGAAGAGCATTCAAACTGATTTATAAGAGGATGAAGAGCAGTCAAACTGCTTTATAAAAGGATGAAGAGCAGTCAAACTGTTTAATAAGAGGACGAAGAGCAGTCAAACTGTTTTATAAGCGGACGAACAGCAGTAAAACTGATTTATAATCGGACGAAGAGCAGTCAAACTGATTTATAATCGGACGAAGAGCAGTCAAACGGTTTTATAAGAGGATGAAGAGCAGTCAAATTGATTTATAAGAGGATGAAGAGCAGTCAAACTGCTTTATAAAAGGATGAAGCGCAGTCAAACTGTTTTATACGAGGATGTAGAGCAGTCAGACTGTTTTACAAGAGGTTGAAGAGCAGTCAACCTGTTTTACAAGAGGATGAAGAGCAGTCAAACCGCTTTATAAAACGATGAAGAGCAGTCAAACTGTTATATAGGAGGACGAAGAGCAGTCAAACTGAATTATAATCGGATGACGAGCAGTCAAACTGATGTAAAAGAGGATGAAGAGCAGTCAAACTGCTTTATAAAAGGCTGAAGAGCAGTCAAACTGATTTATAATCGGACGAAGAGCAGTCAATGATCGGACGAAGAGCAGTCAAACTCTTTTATAGGAGGATGAAGCGCAGTCAAACTGTTTTACACGAGGATGTAGAGCAGTCAAACAATTTTATAAGAGCATGAAGAGCAGTCAAACTGATTTATAATCGGATGAACAGCAGTCAATAATCGGACGAAGAGCAGTCAAACGGTTTTATAAGAGGATGAAGAGTAGTCAAATTGATTTATAAGAGGATGAAGAGCAGTCAAACTGCTTTATAAACGGATGAAGAGCAGTCAAACTGTTTTATAAGCAGACGAAAACAGTCAAACTGATTTATAAAAGGATGAAGAGCAGTCAAACTGATTTATAAACGGACGAAGAGCAGTCAATAATCGGACGAAGAGCAGCCAAACTGTTCTATAGGAGGATGAAGCGCAGTCAAACTGGTTTACAAAAGTATGAAAAGCAGTCAACCTGTTTTACAAGAGGTTGAAGAGCAGTCAAACTGTTTTATAAAAGGATGAAGAGCAGTCAAACTGATTTATAATCGGACGAAGAGCAGTCCAACTGATTTATAATCGGACGAAGAGCAGTCAAACGGTTTTATAAGAGGATGAAGAGCAGTCAAATTGATTTATAAGAGGATGAAGAGCAGTCAAACTGATTTATAAAAGGATGAAGAGCAGTCAATATGTTTTATAAGCGGATGAACCGCAGTCAAACTGATTTATAATCGGACGAAGAGCAGTCAAACTGATTTATAAGAGGATGAAGAGCAGTCAAACTGCTTTATAAGAGGATGAAGAGCAGTCAAACTGTTCTTTAGGAGGATGAAGCGCAGTCAAACTGGTTTATATGAGGATGAAGAGCAGTCAAACTGCTTTATAAGAGGATGAAGAGCAGTCAAACTGCTTTATAAAACGATGAAGAGCAGTCAAACTGTTTTATAAGAGGACGAAGAGCATTCAAACTGATTTATAAGAGGATGAAGAGCAGTCAAACTGATTTATAAGAGGATGAAGAGCAGTGAAACTGCTTTATAAAACGATGAAGAGCAGTCAAACTGTTTTATAAGAGGATGAAGAGCAGTCAAACTGATTTATAAGAGGATGAAGAGCAGTCAAACTGATTTATAAGAGGATGAAGAGCAGTCAAACTGTTTTACAAGCGGACGAAGAGCAGTCAAACTGGTTTATATGAGGATAAAGAGCAGTCAAACTGTTTTATAAGCGGACGAAGAGCAGTCAAATTGATTTATAATCGGACGAAGAGCAGTCCAACTGATTTATAATCGGACGAAGAGCAGTCAAACGGTTTTATAAGAGGATGAAGAGCAGTCAAATTGATTTATAAGAGGATGAAGAGCAGTCAAACTGATTTATAAAAGGATGAAGAGCAGTCAATATGTTTTATAAGCGGATGAACCGCAGTCAAACTGATTTATAATCGGACGAAGAGCAGTCAAACTGATTTATAAGAGGATGAAGAGCAGTCAAACTGCTTTATAAGAGGATGAAGAGCAGTCAAACTGTTCTTTAGGAGGATGAAGCGCAGTCAAACTGGTTTATATGAGGATGAAGAGCAGTCAAACTGCTTTATAAGAGGATGAAGAGCAGTCAAACTGCTTTATAAAACGATGAAGAGCAGTCAAACTGTTTTATAAGAGGACGAAGAGCAGTCAAACTGATTTATAAGAGGATGAAGAGCAGTCAAACTGATTTAAAAGAGGATGAAGAGCAGTCAAACTGCTTTATAAAAGGATGAAGAGCAGTCAAACTGATTTATAATCGGATGAACAGCAGTCAATAATCGGACGAAGAGCAGTCAAACTGTTATATAGGAGGACGAAGAGCAGTCAAACTGAATTATAATCGGATGAAGAGCAGTCAAACTGATTTATAAACGGACGAAGAGCAGTCAATAATCGGACGAAGAGCAGCCAAACTGTTCTATAGGAGGGTGAAGCGCAGTCAAACTGTTTTACACGAGGATGTAGAACAGTCAGACTGGTTTACAAGAGGATGAAGAGCAGTCAACCTGTTTTACAAGAGGTTGAAGAGCAGTCAAACTGTTTCATAAGAGGATGAAGAGCAGTCAAACTGATTTATAAGAGGATGAAGAGCAGTCAAACTGCTTTATAAGAGGATGAAGAGCAGTCAAACTGTTCTTTAGGAGGATGAAGCGCAGTCAAACTGGTTTATATGAGGATGAAGAGCAGTCAAACTGCTTTATAAGAGGATGAAGAGCAGTCAAACTGCTTTATAAAACGATGAAGAGCAGTCAAACTGTTTTATAAGAGGACGAAGAGCAGTCAAACTGATTTATAAGAGGATGAAGAGCAGTCAAACTGATTTAAAAGAGGATGAAGAGCAGTCAAACTGCTTTATAAAAGGATGAAGAGCAGTCAAACTGATTTATAATCGGATGAACAGCAGTCAATAATCGGACGAAGAGCAGTCAAACTGTTATATAGGAGGACGAAGAGCAGTCAAACTGAATTATAATCGGATGAAGAGCAGTCAAACTGATTTATAAACGGACGAAGAGCAGTCAATAATCGGACGAAGAGCAGCCAAACTGTTCTATAGGAGGGTGAAGCGCAGTCAAACTGTTTTACACGAGGATGTAGAACAGTCAGACTGGTTTACAAGAGGATGAAGAGCAGTCAACCTGTTTTACAAGAGGTTGAAGAGCAGTCAAACTGTTTCATAAGAGGATGAAGAGCAGTCAAACTGATTTATAAGAGGATGAAGAGCAGTGAAACTGCTTTATAAAACGATGAAGAGCAGTCAAACTGTTTTATAAGAGGATGAAGAGCAGGCAAACTGATTTATAAGAGGATGAAGAGCAGTCAAACTGATTTATAAGAGGATGAAGAGCAGTCAAACTGTTTTATAAGCGGACGAAGAGCAGTCAAACTGCTTTATAAAAGGATAAAGGGCAGTCAAACTGTTTTATAAGCGGACGAAGAGCAGTCAAACTGATTTATAATCGGACGAAGAGCAGTCAAACTGATACGTAATCGGATGAAGTGCAGTCAATAATCGGACGAAGAGCAGTCAAACTGTTATATAGGAGGACGAAGAGCAGTCAAACTGAATTATAATCGGATGAAGAGCAGTCAAACTGATTTATAAACGGACGAAGAGCAGTCAATAATCGGACGAAGAGCAGCCAAACTGTTCTATAGGAGGGTGAAGCGCAGTCAAACTGTTTTACACGAGGATGTAGAGCAGTCAGACTGGTTTACAAGAGGATGAAGAGCAGTCAAACTGATTTATAAGAGGATGAAGAGCAGTCAAACTGCTTTATAAAAGGATGAAGAGCAGTCAAACTGTTTTATAGGCAGACGAAGAGCAGTCAAACTGATTTATAAGAGGATGAAGAGCAGTCAAACTGATTTATAAGAGGATGAAGAGCAGTGAAACTGCTTTATAAAACGATGAAGAGCAGTCAAACTGTTTTATAAGAAGACGAAGAGCAGTCAAACTGTTTTATAAGAGGATGAAGAGCAGTCAAACTGATTTATAAAAGGATGAAGAGCAGTCAAACTGATTTATAATCGGATGAACAGCAGTCAATAATCGGACGAAGAGCAGTCAAACTTTTATATAGGAGGACGATGGGCAGTCAAACTGAATTATAATCGGATGAAGAGCAGTCAAACTGATTTATAAGAGGATGAAGAGCAGTCAAACTGCTTTATAAAAGGATGAAGAGCAGTCAAACTGTTTAATAAGAGGACGAAGAGCAGTCAAACTGTTTTATAAGCGGACGAACAGCAGTCAAACTGATTTATAATCGGACAAAGAGCAGTCAAACTGATTTATAATCGGACGAAGAGCAGTCAAACGGTTTTATAAGAGGATGAAGAGCAGTCAAATTGATTTATAAGAGGATGAAGAGCAGTAAAACGGTTTTATAAGAGGATGAAGAGCAGTCAAATTGATTTATAAGAGGATGAACAGCAGTCAAACTGATTTATAATCGGACGAAGAGCAGTCAAACTGATTTATAATCGGACGAAGAGCAGTCAAACGGTTTTATAAGAGGATGAAGAGCAGTCAAATTGATTTATAAGAGGATGAAGAGCAGTCAAACTGATTTATAAGAGGATGAAGAGCAGTCAAACTGCTTTATAAAATGATGAAGAGCAGTCAAACTGTTTTATAAGCAGACGAAGAGCAGTCAAACTGATTTATAAGAGGATGAAGAGCAGTCAAACTGCTTTATAAAAGGATGAAGAGCAGTCAAACTGTTTTATAAGCGGATGAACCGCAGTCAAACTGATTTATAATAGGACGAAGAGCAGTCAAACTGATTTATAAGAGGATGAAGAGCAGTCAAACTGCTATATAAGAGGATGAAGAGCAGTCAAACTGTTCTATAGGAGGATGAAGCGCAGTCAAACTGGTTTATATGAGGATGAAGAGCAGTCAAACTGCTTTATAAGAGGATGAAGAGCAGTCAAACTGCTTTATAAAACGATGAAGAGCAGTCAAACTGATTTAAAAGAGGATGAAGAGCAGTCAAACTGCTTTATAAAAGGATGAAGAGCAGTCAAACTGATTTATAATCGGATGAACAGCAGTCAATAATCGGACGAAGAGCAGTCAAACTGTTATATAGGAGGACGAAGAGCAGTCAAACTGAATTATAATCGGATGAAGAGCAGTCAAACTGATTTATAAACGGACGAAGAGCAGTCAATAATCGGACGAAGAGCAGCCAAACTGTTCTATAGGAGGATGAAGCGCAGTCAAACTGTTTTACACGAGGATGTAGAGCAGTCAGATTGGTTTACAAGAGTATGAAGAGCAGTCAACCTGTTTTACAAGAGGTTGAAGAGCAGTCAAACTGTTTTATAAGAGGATGAAGAGCAGTCAAACTGATTTATAAGAGGATGAAGAGCAGTCAAACTGCTTTATAAAAGGATGAAGAGCAGTCAAACTGTTTTATTAGCAGACGAAGAGCAGTCAAACTGATTTATAATCGGACGAAGAGCAGTCAAACTGATTTATAAAAGGATGAAGAGCAGTCAAACTGTTATATAAGCGGACGAAGAGCAGTCAACCTGATTTATTATCGGACGAAGAGCAGTCAAACTGATTTATAAGAGGATGAAGAGCAGTCAAACTGCTTTATAAGAGGATGAAGAGCAGTCAAACTGTTCTATAGGAGGATGAAGAGCAGTCAAACTGCTTTATAAAACGACGAAGAGCAGTCAAACAGTTTTATAAGAGGACGAAGAGCAGTCAAACTGTTTTATAAGAGGATGAAGAGCAGTCAAACTGATTTAAAAGAGGATGAAGAGCAGTCAAACTGCTTTATAAAAGGATGAAGAGCAGTCAAACTGATTTATAATCGGATGAACAGCAGTCAATAATCGGACGAAGAGCAGTCAAACTGTTATATAGGAGGATGAAGCGCAGTCAAACTGTTTTACACGAGGATGTAGAGCAGTCAAACTGGTTTACAAGAGGATGAAGAGCAGTCAACCTGTTTTACAAGAGGTTGAAGAGCAGTCAAACTGTTTTATAAGTGGATGAAGAGCAGTCAAACTGATTTATAGGAGGATGAAGAGCAGTCAAACTGCTTTATAAAAGGATAAAGAGCAGTCAAACTGTTTTATAAGCGGACGAAGAGCAGTCAAACTGATTTATAATCGGACGAAGAGCAATCAAACTGATTTATAATCGGACCAAGAGCAGTCAAACGGTTTTATAAGAGGATGAAGAGCAGACAAATTGATTTATAAGAGGATGAAGAGCAGTCAAACTGCTTTATAAAAGGATGAAGAGCAGTCAAACTGTTTTATAAGAGGACGAAGAGCAGTGAAACTGATTTATAAACGGACGAAGAGCAGTCAATAATCGGACGAAGAGCAGCCAAACTGTTCTATAGGAGGATGAAGCGCAGTCAAACTGTTTTACACGAGGATGTAGAGCAGTCAGATTGGTTTACAAGAGTATGAAGAGCAGTCAACCTGTTTTACAAGAGGTTGAAGAGCAGTCAAACTTTTTTATAAGAGGATGAAGAGCAGTCAAACTGATTTATAAGAGGATGAAGAGCAGTCAAACATCTTTATAAAAGGATGAAGAGCAGTCAAACTGTTTTATAAGCAGACGAAGAGCAGTCAAACTGATTTATAATCGGACGAAGAGCAGTCAAACTGATTTATAAAAGGATGAAGAGCAGTCAAACTGTTTTATAAGAGGATGAGGAGCAGTCAAACTGTTCTATAGGAGGATGAAGCGCAGTCAAACTGGTTTATATGAGGATGAAGAGCAGTCAAACTGCTTTATAAGAGGATGAAGAGCAGTCAAACTGCTTTGTAAAACGATGAAGAGCAGTCAAACTGTTTTATAAGAGGACGAAGAGCAGTCAAACTGATTTATAAGAGGATGAAGAGCAGTCAAACTGATTTAAAAGAGGATGAAGAGCAGTCAAACTGCTTTATAAAAGGATGAAGAGCAGTCAAACTGATTTATAATCGGATGAACAGCAGTCAATAATCGGACGAAGAGCAGTCAAACTGTTATATAGGAGGACGAAGAGCAGTCAAACTGAATTATAATCGGATGAAGAGCAGTCAAACTGATTTATAAGAGGATGAAGAGCAGTCAAACTGCTTTATAAAAGGATGAAGAGCATTCAAACTGTTTAATAAGAGGACTAAGAGCAGTCAAACTGTTTTATAAGCGGACGAACAGCAGTCAAACTGATTTATAATCGGACGAAGAGCAGTCAAACTGATTGATAATCGGACGAAGAGCAGTCAAACGGTTTTATAAGAGGATGAAGAGCAGTCAAATTGATTTATAAGAGGATGAAGAGCAGTCAAACTGATTTATAATCGGACGAAGAGCAGTCAAACTGATTTATAATCGGACGAAGAGCAGTCAAACGGTTTTATAAGAGGATGAAGAGCAGTCAAATTGATTTATAAGAGGATGAAGAGCCGTCAAACTGCTTTATGAAAGGATGAAGAGAAGTCAAACTGTTTTATAAGAGGACGAAGAGCAGTCAAACTGATTTATAAGAGGATGAAGAGCAGTCAAACTGATTTATAAGAGGATGAAGAGCAGTGAAACTGCTTTATAAAACGATGAAGATCAGTCAAACTGTTTTATAAGAGGACGAAGAGCAGTCAAACTGATTTATAATAGGATGAAGAGCAGTCAAACTGATTTATAAGAGGATGAAGAGCAGTCAAACTGCTTTATAAAAGGATGAAGAGCAGTAAAACTGATTTATAAACGGACGAAGAGCAGTCAATAATCGGACGAAGAGCAGCCAAACTGTTCTATAGGAGGATGAAGCGCAGTCAAACTGTTTTACACGAGGATGTAGAGCAGTCAGACTGGTTTACAAGAGTATGAAGAGCAGTCAACCTGTTTTACAAGAGGTTGAAGAGCAGTCAAACTGTTTTATAAGAGGATGAAGAGCAGTCAAACTGATTTATAAGAGGATGAAGAGTAGTCAAACTGCTTTATAAAAGGATGAAGAGCAGTCAAACTGTTTTATAAGCAGACGAAGAGCAGTCAAACTGATTTATAATCGGACGAAGAGCAGTCAAACTGATTTATAAAAGGATGAAGAGCAGTCAAACTGTTTTATAAGCGGATGAACCGCAGTCAAACTGATTTATAATCGGACGAAGAGCAGTCAAACTGATTTATAAGAGGATGAAGAGCAGTCAAACTGCTTTATAAGAGGATGAAGAGCAGTCAAACTGTTCTATAGGAGGATGAAGCGCAGTCAAACTGGTTTATATGAGGATGAAGAGCAGTCAAACTGCTTTATAAGAGGATGAAGAGCAGTCAAACTGCTTTATAATCGGATGAACAGCAGTCAATAATCGGACGAAGAGCAGTCAAACTGTTATATAGGAGGACGAAGAGCAGTCAAACTGAATTATAATCGGACGAAGAGCAATCAAACTGATTTATAATCGGACCAAGAGCAGTCAAACGGTTTTATAAGAGGATGAAGAGCAGACAAATTGATTTATAAGAGGATGAAGAGCAGTCAAACTGCTTTATAAAAGGATGAAGAGCAGTCAAACTGTTTTATAAGAGGACGAAGAGCAGTGAAACTGATTTATAAACGGACGAAGAGCAGTCAATAATCGGACGAAGAGCAGCCAAACTGTTCTATAGGAGGATGAAGCGCAGTCAAACTGTTTTACACGAGGATGTAGAGCAGTCAGATTGGTTTACAAGAGTATGAAGAGCAGTCAACCTGTTTTACAAGAGGTTGAAGAGCAGTCAAACTTTTTTATAAGAGGATGAAGAGCAGTCAAACTGATTTATAAGAGGATGAAGAGCAGTCAAACATCTTTATAAAAGGATGAAGAGCAGTCAAACTGTTTTATAAGCAGACGAAGAGCAGTCAAACTGATTTATAATCGGACGAAGAGCAGTCAAACTGATTTATAAAAGGATGAAGAGCAGTCAAACTGTTTTATAAGAGGATGAGGAGCAGTCAAACTGTTCTATAGGAGGATGAAGCGCAGTCAAACTGGTTTATATGAGGATGAAGAGCAGTCAAACTGCTTTATAAGAGGATGAAGAGCAGTCAAACTGCTTTGTAAAACGATGAAGAGCAGTCAAACTGTTTTATAAGAGGACGAAGAGCAGTCAAACTGATTTATAAGAGGATGAAGAGCAGTCAAACTGATTTAAAAGAGGATGAAGAGCAGTCAAACTGCTTTATAAAAGGATGAAGAGCAGTCAAACTGATTTATAATCGGATGAACAGCAGTCAATAATCGGACGAAGAGCAGTCAAACTGTTATATAGGAGGACGAAGAGCAGTCAAACTGAATTATAATCGGATGAAGAGCAGTCAAACTGATTTATAAGAGGATGAAGAGCAGTCAAACTGTTTTATAAGCGGACGAACAGCAGTCAAACTGATTTATAATCGGACGAAGAGCAGTCAAACTGATTGATAATCGGACGAAGAGCAGTCAAACGGTTTTATAAGAGGATGAAGAGCAGTCAAATTGATTTATAAGAGGATGAAGAGCAGTCAAACTGATTTATAATCGGACGAAGAGCAGTCAAACTGATTTATAATCGGACGAAGAGCAGTCAAACGGTTTTATAAGAGGATGAAGAGCAGTCAAATTGATTTATAAGAGGATGAAGAGCCGTCAAACTGCTTTATGAAAGGATGAAGAGAAGTCAAACTGTTTTATAAGAGGACGAAGAGCAGTCAAACTGATTTATAAGAGGATGAAGAGCAGTCAAACTGATTTATAAGAGGATGAAGAGCAGTGAAACTGCTTTATAAAACGATGAAGATCAGTCAAACTGTTTTATAAGAGGACGAAGAGCAGTCAAACTGATTTATAATAGGATGAAGAGCAGTCAAACTGATTTATAAGAGGATGAAGAGCAGTCAAACTGCTTTATAAAAGGATGAAGAGCAGTAAAACTGATTTATAAACGGACGAAGAGCAGTCAATAATCGGACGAAGAGCAGCCAAACTGTTCTATAGGAGGATGAAGCGCAGTCAAACTGTTTTACACGAGGATGTAGAGCAGTCAGACTGGTTTACAAGAGTATGAAGAGCAGTCAACCTGTTTTACAAGAGGTTGAAGAGCAGTCAAACTGTTTTATAAGAGGATGAAGAGCAGTCAAACTGATTTATAAGAGGATGAAGAGTAGTCAAACTGCTTTATAAAAGGATGAAGAGCAGTCAAACTGTTTTATAAGCAGACGAAGAGCAGTCAAACTGATTTATAATCGGACGAAGAGCAGTCAAACTGATTTATAAAAGGATGAAGAGCAGTCAAACTGTTTTATAAGCGGATGAACCGCAGTCAAACTGATTTATAATCGGACGAAGAGCAGTCAAACTGATTTATAAGAGGATGAAGAGCAGTCAAACTGCTTTATAAGAGGATGAAGAGCAGTCAAACTGTTCTATAGGAGGATGAAGCGCAGTCAAACTGGTTTATATGAGGATGAAGAGCAGTCAAACTGCTTTATAAGAGGATGAAGAGCAGTCAAACTGCTTTATAATCGGATGAACAGCAGTCAATAATCGGACGAAGAGCAGTCAAACTGTTATATAGGAGGACGAAGAGCAGTCAAACTGAATTATAATCGGATGAAGAGCATTCAAACTGATTTATAAGAGGATGAAGAGCAGTCAAACTGCTTTATAAAAGGATGAAGAGCAGTCAAACTGTTTAATAAGAGGACGAAGAGCAGTCAAACTGTTTTATAAGCGGACGAACAGCAGTCAAACTGATTTATAATCGGACGAAGAGCAGTCAAACTGATTTATAATCGGACGAAGAGCAGTCAAACTGATTTATAAAAGGATGAAGAGAAGTCAAACTGTTTTATAAGCGGATGAACCGCAGTCAAACTGATTTGTAATCGGACGAAGAGCAGTCAAACTGATTTATAAGAGGATGAAGAGCAGTCAAATTGTTTTATAAGAGGACGAAGAGCAGTCAAACTGATTTATAAGAGGATGAAGAGCAGCCAAACTGATTTAAAAGAGGATGAAGAACAGTCAAACTGCTTTATAAAAGGATGAAGAGCAGTCAAACTGATTTAGAATCGGATGAACAGCAGTCAATAATCGGACGAAGAGCAGTCAAACTGTTATATAGGAGGACGAAGAGCAGTCAAACTGAATTATAATCGGATGAAGAGCAGTCAAACTGATTTATAAGAGGATGAAGAGCAGTCAAACTGCTTTATAAAAGGATGAAGAGCATTCAAACTGTTTAATAAGAGGACGAACAGCAGTCAAACTGTTTTATAAGCGGACGAACAGCAGTCAAACTGATTTATAATCGGACGAAGAGCAGTCAAACTGATTGATAATCGGACGAAGAGCAGTCAAACGGTTTTATAAGAGGATGAAGAGCAGTCAAATTGATTTATAAGAGGATGAAGAGCAGTCAAACGGTTTTATAAGAGGATGAAGAGCAGTCAAACTGATTTATAAGAGGATGAAGAGCAGTCAAACTGATTTATAATCGGACGAAGAGCAGTCAAACTGATTTATAATCGGACGAAGAGCAGTCAAACGGTTTTATAAGAGGATGAAGAGCAGTCAAATTGATTTATAAGAGGATGAAGAGCAGTCAAACTGCTTTATAAAAGGATGAAGAGAAGTCAAACTGTTTTATAAGAGGACGAAGAGCAGTCAAACTGATTTATAAGAGGATGAAGAGCAGTCAAACTGATTTATAAGAGGATGAAGAGCAGTGAAACTGCTTTATAAAACGATGAAGATCAGTCAAACTGTTTTATAAGAGGACGAAGAGCAGTCAAACTGATTTATAAGAGGATGAAGAGCAGTCAAACTGCTTTATAAAAGGATGAAGAGCAGTCACACTGTTTTATAAGCAGACGAAGAGCAGTCAAACTGATTTATAATAGGACGAATTGCAGTCAAACTGATTTATAAAAGGATGAAGAGCAGTCAAACTGTTTTATAAGCGGATGAACCGCAGTCAAACTGATTTATAATCGGACGAAGAGCAGTCAAACTGATTTATAAGAGGATGAAGAGCAGTCAAACTGCTTTATAAGAGGATGAAGAGCAGTGAAACTGTTCTATAGGAGGATGAAGCGCAGTCTAACTGGTTTATATGAGGATGAAGAGCAGTCAAACTGCTTTATAAGAGGATGAAGTGCAGTCAAACTGCTTTATAAAACGATGAAGAGCAGTCAAACTGTTTTATAAGAGGACGAAGAGCAGTCAAACTGATTTATAAGAGGATGAAGAGCATTCAAACTGATTTATAAGAGGATGAAGAGCAGTCAAACTGCTTTATAAAGGATGAAGAGCAGTCAAACTGTTTAATAAGAGGTTGAAGAGCAGTCAAACTGTTTTATAAGAGGATGAAGAGCAGTCAAACTGATTTATAAGAGGATGAAGAGCAGTCAAACTGCTTTATAAAAGGATGAAGAGCAGTCAAACTGATTTATAAACGGACGAAGAGCAGTCAATAATCGGACGAAGAGCAGTCAAACTGTTCTATAGGAGGATGAAGAGCAGTCAAATTGATTTATAAGAGGATGAAGAGCAGTCAAACGGTTTTATAAGAGGATGAAGAGCAGTCAAACTGTTTTGTAAGAGGATGAAGAGCAGTCAAACTGATTTATAATCGGACGAAGAGCAGTCAAACTGATTTATAATCGGACGAAGAGCAGTCAAACGGTTTTATAAGAGGATGAAGAGCAGTCAAATTGATTTATAAGAGGATGAAGAGCAGTCAAACTGCTTTATAAAAGGATGAAGAGAAGTCAAACTGTTTTATAAGAGGACGAAGAGCAGTCAAACTGATTTATAAGAGGATGAAGAGCAGTCAAACTGATTTATAAGAGGATGAAGAGCAGTGAAACTGCTTTATAAAACGATGAAGATCAGTCAAACTGTTTTATAAGAGGACGAAGAGCAGTCAAACTGATTTATAAGAGGATGAAGAGCAGTCAAACTGATTTATAAGAGGATGAAGAGCAGTCAAACTGCTTTATAAAAGGATGAAGAGCAGTCAAACTGATTTATAAACGGACGAAGAGCAGTCAATAATCGGACGAAGAGCAGCCAAACTGTTCTATAGGAGGATGAAGCGCAGTCAAACTGTTTTACACGTGGATGTAGAGCAGTCAGACTGGTTTACAAGAGTATGAAGAGCAGTCAACCTGTTTTACAAGAGGTTGAAGAGCAGTCAAACTGTTTTATAGGAGGATGAAGAGCAGTCAAACTGTTATATAAGAGGATGAAGAGCAGTCAAACTGCTTTATAAAAGGATGAAGAGCAGTCAAACTGTTTTATAAGCAGACGAAGAGCAGTCAAACTGATTTATAATAGGACGAAGAGCAGTCAAACTGATTTATAAAAGGATGAAGAGCAGTCAAACTGTTTTATAAGCGGATGAACCGCAGTCAAACTGATTTATAATCGGACGAAGAGCAGTCAAACTGATTTATAAGAGGATGAAGAGCAGTCAAACTGCTTTATAAGAGGATGAAGAGCAGTGAAACTGTTCTATAGGAGGATGAAGCGCAGTCTAACTGGTTTATATGAGGATGAAGAGCAGTCAAACTGCTTTATAAGAGGATGAAGAGCAGTCAAACTGCTTTATAAAACGATGAAGAGCAGTCAAACTGTTTTATAAGAGGACGAAGAGCAGTCAAACTGATTTATAAGAGGATGAAGAGCAGTCAAACTGATTTAAAAGAGGATGAAGAGCAGTCAAACTGCTTTATAAAAGGATGAAGAGCAGTCAAACTGATTTATAATCGGATGAACAGCAGTCAATAATCGGACGAAGAGCAGTCAAACTGTTATATAGGAGGACGAAGAGCAGTCAAACTGAATTATAATCGGATGAAGAGCATTCAAACTGATTTATAAGAGGATGAAGAGCAGTCAAACTGCTTTATAAAAGGATGAAGAGCAGTCAAACTGTTTAATAAGAGGTTGAAGAGCAGTCAAACTGTTTTATAAGAGGATGAAGAGCAGTCAAACTGATTTATAAGAGGATGAAGAGCAGTCAAACTGCTTTATAAAAGGATGAAGAGCAGTCAAACTGTTTTATAAGCGGAGGAACCGCAGTCAAACTGATTTATAATCGGACGAAGAGCAGTCAAACTGATTTATAAGAGGATGAAGAGCAGTCAAACTGATTTAAAAGAGGATGAAGAGCAGTCAAACTGCTTTATAAAAGGATGAAGAGCAGTCAAACTGATTTATAATCGGATGAACAGCAGTCAATAATCGGACGAAGAGCAGTCAAACTGTTATATAGGAGGACGAAGAGCAGTCAAACTGAATTATAATCGGATGAAGAGCATTCAAACTGATTTATAAGAGGATGAAGATTAGTCAAACTGCTTTATAAAAGGATGAAGAGCAGTCAAACTGTTTAATAAGAGGTTGAAGAGCAGTCAAACTGTTTTATAAGCAGACGAAGAGCAGTCAAACTGATTTATAATAGGACGAAGAGCAGTCAAACTGATTTATAAAAGGATGAAGAGCAGTCAAACTGTTTTATAAGCGGATGAACCGCAGTCAAACTGATTTATAATCGGACGAAGAGCAGTCAAACTGATTTATAAGAGGATGAAGAGCAGTCAAACTGCTTTATAAGAGGATGAAGAGCAGTGAAACTGTTCTATAGGAGGATGAAGCGCAGTCTAACTGGTTTATATGAGGATGAAGAGCAGTCAAACTGCTTTATAAGAGGATGAAGTGCAGTCAAACTGCTTTATAAAACGATGAAGAGCAGTCAAACTGTTTTATAAGAGGACGAAGAGCAGTCAAACTGATTTATAAGAGGATGAAGAGCAGTCAAACTGATTTAAAAGAGGATGAAGAGCAGTCAAACTGTTTAATAAGAGGTTGAAGAGCAGTCAAACTGCTTTATAAAAGGATGAAGAGCAGTCAAACTGTTTAATAAGAGGTTGAAGAGCAGTCAAACTGTTTTATAAGAGGATGAAGAGCAGTCAAACTGATTTATAAGAGGATGAAGAGCAGTCGAGCTGCTTTATAAAAGGATGAAGAGCAGTCAAACTGTTTTATAAGCAGACGAAGAGCAGTCAAACTGATTTATAATCGGACGAAGAGCAGTCAAACGGATTTATAAAAGGATGAAGAGCAGTCAAACTGTTATATAAGCGGACGAAGAGCAGTCAACCTGATTTATTATCGGACGAAGAGCAGTCAAACTGATTTATAAGAGGATGAAGAGCAGTCAAACTGCTTTATAAGAGGATGAAGAGCAGTCAAACTGTTCTATAGGAGGATGAAGAGCAGTCAAACTGCTTTATAAAACGATGAAGAGCAGTCAAACTGTTTTATAAGAGGACGAAGAGCAGTCAAACTGTTTTATAAGAGGATGATGAGCAGTCAAACTGATTTATAAAATGATGAAGAGCAGTCAAACTGATTTATAATCGGATGAACAGCAGTCAATAATCGAACGAAGAGCAGTCAAACTGTTATATAGGAGGACGATGGGCAGTCAAACTGAATTATAATCGGATGAAGAGCAGTCAAACTGATTTATAAGAGGATGAAGAGCAGTCAAACTGCTTTATAAAAGGATGAAGAGCAGTCAAACTGTTTAATAAGAGGACGAAGAGCAGTCAAACTGTTTATAAGCGGACGAACAGCAGTCAAACTGATTTATAATCGGACGAAGAGCAGTCAAACTGATTTATAATCGGACGAAGAGCAGTCAAACTGATTTATAAGAGGATGAAGAGCAGTCGAGCTGCTTTATAAAAGGATGAAGAGCAGTCAAACTGTTTTATAAGCAGACGAAGAGCAGTCAAACTGATTTATAATCGGACGAAGAGCAGTCAAACGGATTTATAAAAGGATGAAGAGCAGTCAAACTGTTATATAAGCGGACGAAGAGCAGTCAACCTGATTTATTATCGGACGAAGAGCAGTCAAACTGATTTATAAGAGGATGAAGAGCAGTCAAACTGCTTTATAAGAGGATGAAGAGCAGTCAAACTGTTCTATAGGAGGATGAAGAGCAGTCAAACTGCTTTATAAAACGATGAAGAGCAGTCAAACTGTTTTATAAGAGGACGAAGAGCAGTCAAACTGTTTTATAAGAGGATGATGAGCAGTCAAACTGATTTATAAAATGATGAAGAGCAGTCAAACTGATTTATAATCGGATGAACAGCAGTCAATAATCGAACGAAGAGCAGTCAAACTGTTATATAGGAGGACGATGGGCAGTCAAACTGAATTATAATCGGATGAAGAGCAGTCAAACTGATTTATAAGAGGATGAAGAGCAGTCAAACTGCTTTATAAAAGGATGAAGAGCAGTCAAACTGTTTAATAAGAGGACGAAGAGCAGTCAAACTGTTTATAAGCGGACGAACAGCAGTCAAACTGATTTATAATCGGACGAAGAGCAGTCAAACTGATTTATAATCGGACGAAGAGCAGTCAAACGGTTTTATAAGAGGATGAAGAGCAGTCAAATTGATTTATAAGAGGATGAAGAGCAGTCAAACGGTTTTATAAGAGGATGAAGAGCAGTCAAATTGATTTATAAGAGGATGAAAAGCAGTCAAACTGATTTATAATCGGACGAAGAGCAGTCAAACTGATTTATAATCGGACGAAGAGCAGTCAAACGGTTTTATAAGAGGATGAAGAGCAGACAAATTGATTTATAAGAGGATGAAGAGCAGTCAAATTGATTTATAAGAGGATGAAGAGCAGTCAAACTGCTTTATAAAATGATGAAGAGCAGTCAAACTGTTTTATAAGCAGACGAAGAGCAGTCAAACTGATTTATAAGAGGATGAAGAGCAGTCAAACTGCTTTATAAAAGGATGAAGAGCAGTCAAACTGTTTTATAAGCGGATGAACCGCAGTCAGACTGATTTATAATAGGACGAAGAGCAGTCAAACTGATTTATAAGAGGATGAAGAGCAGTCAAACTGCTTTATAAGAGGATGAAGAGCAGTCAAACTGTTCTATAGGAGGATGAAGCGCAGTCAAACTGGTTTATATGAGGATGAAGAGCAGTCAAACTGCTTTATAAGAGGATGAAGAGCAGTCAAACTGCTTTATAAAACGATGAAGAGCAGTCAAACTGTTTTATAAGAGGACGAAGAGCAGTCAAACTGATTTATAAGAGGATGAAGAGCAGTCAAATTGATTTAAAAGAGGATGAAGAGCAGTCAAACTGCTTTATAAAAGGATGAAGAGCAGTCAAACTGATTTATAATCGGATGAACAGCAGTCAATAATCGGACGAAGAGCAGTCAAACTGTTATATAGGAGGACGAAGAGCAGTCAAACTGAATTATAATCGGATGAAGAGCAGTCAAACTGATTTATAAACGGACGAAGAGCAGTCAATAATCGGACGAAGAGCAGCCAAACTGTTCTATAGGAGGATGAAGCGCAGTCAAACTGTTTTACACGAGGATGTAGAGCAGTCAGACTGGTTTACAAGAGGATGAAGAGCAGTCAACTTGTTTTACAAGAGGTTGAAGAGCAGTCAAACTGTTTTATAAGAGGATGAAGAGCAGTCAAACAGATTTATAAGAGGATGAAGAGCAGTCAAACTGCTTTATAAAAGGATGAAGAGCAGTCAAACTGTTTTATAAGCAGACGAAGAGCAGTCAAACTGATTTATAATCGGACGAAGAGCAGTCAAACTGATTTATAAAAGGATGAGTGCAGTCAAACTGTTATAAAAGCGGACGAAGAGCAGTCAACCTGATTTATTATCGGACGAAGAGCAGTCAAACTGATTTATAAGAGGATGAAGAGCAGTCAAACTGCTTTATAAGAGGATGAAGAGCAGTCAAACTGTTCTATAGGAGGATGAAGAGCAGTCAAACTGCTTTATAAAACGATGAAGAGCAGTCAAACTGTTTTATAAGAGGACGAAGAGCAGTCAAACTGTTTTATAAGAGGATGAAGAGCAGTCAAACTGATTTAAAAGAGGATGTAGAGCAGTCAAACTGGTTTATAATCGGACGAAGAGCAGTCAAACTGATTTATAATCGGACGAAGAGCAGTCAAACTGATTTATAATCGGACGAAGAGCAGTCAAACGGTTTTGTAAGAGGATGAAGAGCAGACAAATTGATTTATAAGAGGATGAAGAGCAGTCAAACTGCTTTATAAAAGGATGAAGAGCAGTCAAACTGTTTTATAAGAGGACGAAGAGCAGTGAAACTGATTTATAAAAGGACGAAGAGCAGTCAATAATCGGACGAAGAGCAGCCAAACTGTTCTATAGGAGGATGAAGCGCAGTCAAACTGTTTTACACGAGGATGTAGAGCAGTCAGATTGGTTTACAAGAGTATGAAGAGCAGTCAACCTGTTTTACAAGAGGTTGAAGAGCAGTCAAACTTTTTTATAAGAGGATGAAGAGCAGTCAAACTGATTTATAAGAGGATGAAGAGCAGTCAAACTGCTTTATAAAAGGATGAAGAGCAGTCAAACTGTTTTATAAGCAGACGAAGAGCAGTCAAACTGATTTATAATCGGACGAAGAGCAGTCAAACTGATTTATAAAAGGATGAAGATCAGTCAAACTGTTTTATAAGAGGATGAAGAGCAGTCAAACTGTTCTATAGGAGGATGAAGAGCAGTCAAATTGTTTTATAAGAGGACGAAGAGCAGTCAAACTGATTTATAAGAGGATGAAGAGCAGTCAAACTGATTTAAAAGAGGATGAAGAGCAGTCAAACTGCTTTATAAAAGGATGAAGAGCAGTCAAACATATTTATAATCGGATGAACAGCAGTCAATAATCGGACGAAGAGCAGTCAAACTGTTATATAGGAGGACGAAGAGCAGTCAAACTGAATTATAATCGGATGAAGAGCAGTCAAACTGATTTATAAGAGGATGAAGAGCAGTCAAACTGCTTTATAAAAGGATGAAGAGCATTCAAACTGTTTAATAAGAGGACGAAGAGCAGTCAAACTGTTTTATAAGCGGACGAACAGCAGTCAAACTGATTTATAATCGGACGAAGAGCAGTCAAACTGATTGATAATCGGACGAAGAGCAGTCAAACGGTTTTATAAGAGGATGAAGAGCAGTCAAATTGATTTATAAGAGGATGAAGAGCAGTCAAACGGTTTTATAAGAGGATGAAGAGCAGTCAAATTGATTTATAAGAGGATGAAAAGCAGTCAAACTGATTTATAATCGGACGAAGAGCAGTCAAACTGATTTATAATCGGACGAAGAGCAGTCAAACGGTTTTATAAGAGGATGAAGAGCAGTCAAATTGATTTATAAGAGGATGAAGAGCAGTCAAACTGATTTATAAGAGGATGAAGAGCAGTCAAACTGCTTTATAAAATGATGAAGAGCAGTCAAACTGTTTTATAAGCAGACGAAGAGCAGTCAAACTGATTTATAAGAGGATGAAGAGCAGTCAAACTGCTTTATAAAAGGATGAAGAGCAGTCAAACTCTTTTATAAGCGGATGAACCGCAGTCAAACTGATTTATAATAGGACGAAGAGCAGTCAAACTGATTTATAAGAGGATGAAGAGCAGTCAAACTGCTTTATAAGAGGATGAAGAGCAGTCAAACTGTTCTATAGGAGGATGAAGCGCAGTCAAACTGGTTTATATGAGGATGAAGAGCAGTCAAACTGCTTTATAAGAGGATGAAGAGCAGTCAAACTGCTTTATAAAACGATGAAGAGCAGTCAAACTGTTTTATAAGAGGACGAAGAGCAGTCAAACTGATTTAAAAGAGGATGAAGAGCAGTCAAACTGCTTTATAAAAGGATGAAGAGCAGTCAAACTGATTTATAATCGGATGAACAGCAGTCAATAATCGGACGAAGAGCAGTCAAACTGTTATATAGGAGGACGAAGAGCAGTCAAACTGAATTATAATCGGATGAAGAGCAGTCAAACTGATTTATAAACGGACGAAGAGCAGTCAATAATCGGACGAAGAGCAGCCAAACTGTTCTATAGGAGGATGAAGCGCAGTCAAACTGTTTTAAACGAGGATGTAGAGCAGTCAGACTGGTTTACAAGAGGATGAAGAGCAGTCAACCTGTTTTACAAGAGGTTGAAGAGCAGTCAAACTGTTTTATAAGAGGATGAAGAGCAGTCAAACTGATTTATAAGATTATGAAGAGCAGTCAAACTGCTTTATAAAAGGATGAAGAGCAGTCAAACTGTTTTATAAGCAGACGAAGAGCAGTCAAACTGATTTATAATCGGACGAAGAGCAGTCAAACTGATTTATAAAAGGATGAAGAGCAGTCAAACTGTTATATAAGCGGACGAAGAGCAGTCAACCTGATTTATTATCGGACGAAGAGCAGTCAAACTGATTTATAAGAGGATGAAGAGCAGTCAAACTGCTTTATAAGAGGATGAAGAGCAGTCAAACTGTTCTATAGGAGGATGAAGAGCAGTCAAACTGCTTTATAAAACGATGAAGAGCAGTCAAACTGTTTTATAAGAGGACGAAGAGCAGTCAAACTGTTTTATAAGAGGATGAAGAGCAGTCAAACTGATTTAAAAGAGGATGAAGAGCAGTCAAACTGCTTTATAAAAGGATGAAGAGCAGTCAAACTGATTTATAATCGGATGAACAGCAGTCAATAATCGGACGAAGAGCAGTCAAACTGTTATATAGGAGGATGAAGCGCAGTCAAACTGTTTTACACGAGGATGTAGAGCAGTCAAACTGGTTTACAAGAGGATGAAGAGCAGTCAACCTGTTTTACAAGAGGTTGAAGAGCAGTCAAACTGTTTTATAAGAGGATGAAGAGCAGTCAAACTGATTTATAGGAGGATGAAGAGCAGTCAAACTGCTTTATAAAAGGATAAAGAGCAGTCAAACTGTTTTATAAGCGAACGAAGAGCAGTCAAACTGATTTATAATCGGACGAAGAGCAGTCAAACTGATTTATAATCGGACGAAGAGCAGTCAAACGGTTTTATAAGAGGATGAAGAGCAGACAAATTGATTTATAAGAGGATGAAGAGCAGTCAAACTGCTTTATAAAAGGATGAAGAGCAGTCAAACTGTTTTATAAGAGGACGAAGAGCAGTGAAACTGATTTATAAACGGACGAAGAGCAGTCAATAATCGGACGAAGAGCAGCCAAACTGTTCTATAGGAGGATGAAGCGCAGTCAAACTGTTTTACACGAGGATGTAGAGCAGACAGATTGGTTTACAAGAGTATGAAGAGCAGTCAACCTGTTTTACAAGAGGTTGAAGAGCAGTCAAACTTTTTTATAAGAGGATGAAGAGCAGTCAAACTGATTTATAAGAGGATGAAGAGCAGTCAAACTGTTTATAAAAGGATGAAGAGCAGTCAAACTGTTTTATAAGCAGACGAAGAGCAGTCAAACTGATTTATAATCGGACGAAGTGCAGTCAAACTGATTTATAAAAGGATGAAGAGCAGTCAAACTGTTTTATAAGAGGATGAAGAGCAGTCAAACTGCTTTATAAAAGGATGAAGAGCATTCAAACTGTTTAATAAGAGGACGAAGAGCAGTCAAACTTTTTTATAAGCGGACGAACAGCAGTCAAACTGATTTATAATCGGACGAAGAGCAGTCAAACTGATTGATAATCGGACGAAGAGCAGTCAAACGGTTTTATAAGAGGATGAAGAGCAGTCAAATTGATTTATAAGAGGATGAAGAGCAGTCAAACGGTTTTATAAGAGGATGAAGAGCAGTCAAACTGATTTATAAGAGGATGAAGAGCAGTCAAACTGATTTATAATCGGACGAAGAGCAGTCAAACTGATTTATAATCGGACGAAGAGCAGTCAAACGGTTTTATAAGAGGATGAAGAGCAGTCAAATTGATTTATAAGAGGATGAAGAGCAGTCAAACTGCTTTATAAAAGGATGAAGAGAAGTCAAACTGTTTTATAAGAGGACGAAGAGCAGTCAAACTGATTTATAAGAGGATGAAGAGCAGTCAAACTGATTTATAAGATGATGAAGAGCAGTGAAACTGCTTTATAAAACGATGAAGATCAGTCAAACTGTTTTATAAGAGGACGAAGAGCAGTCAAACTGATTTATAAGAGGATGAAGAGCAGTCAAACTGATTTATAAGAGGATGAAGAGCAGTCAAACTGCTTTATAAAAGGATGAAGAGCAGTCAAACTGTTTTATAAGCAGACGAAGAGCAGTCAAACTGATTTATAATCGGACGAAGAGCAGTCAAACTGATTTATAAAAGGATGAAGAGCAGTCAAACTGTTTTATAAGAGGATGAAGAGCAGTCAAACTGTTCTATAGGAGGATGAAGAGCAGTCAAATTGTTTTATAAGAGGACGAAGAGCAGTCAAACTGATTTATAAGAGGATGAAGAGCAGTCAAACTGATTTAAAAGAGGATGAAGAGCAGTCAAACTGCTTTATAAAAGGATGAAGAGCAGTCAAACATATTTATAATCGGATGAACAGCAGTCAATAATCGGACGAAGAGCAGTCAAACTGTTATATAGGAGGACGAAGAGCAGTCAAACTGAATTATAATCGGATGAAGAGCAGTCAAACTGATTTATAAGAGGATGAAGAGCAGTCAAACTGCTTTATAAAAGGATGAAGAGCATTCAAACTGTTTAATAAGAGGACGAAGAGCAGTCAAACTGTTTTACAAGCGGACGAACAGCAGTCAAACTGATTTATAATCGGACGAAGAGCAGTCAAACTGATTGATAATCGGACGAAGAGCAGTCAAACGGTTTTATAAGAGGATGAAGAGCAGTCAAATTGATTTATAAGAGGATGAAGAGCAGTCAAACGGTTTTATAAGAGGATGAAGAGCAGTCAAACGGTTTTATAAGAGGATGAAGAGCAGTCAAATTGATTTATAAGAGGATGAAGAGCAGTCAAACTGATTTATAAGAGGATGAAGAGCAGTCAAACTGCTTTATAAAATGATGAAGAGCAGTCAAACTGTTTTATAAGCAGACGAAGAGCAGTCAAACTGATTTATAAGAGGATGAAGAGCAGTCAAACTGCTTTATAAAAGGATGAAGAGCAGTCAAACTGTTTTATAAGCGGATGAACCGCAGTCAAACTGATTTATAATAGGACGAAGAGCAGTCAAACTGATTTATAAGAGGATGAAGAGCAGTCAAACTGCTTTATAAGAGGATGAAGAGCAGTCAAACTGTTCTATAGGAGGATGAAGCGCAGTCAAACTGGTTTATATGAGGATGAAGAGCAGTCAAACTGCTTTATAAGAGGATGAAGAGCAGTCAAACTGCTTTATAAAACGATGAAGAGCAGTCAAACTGTTTTATAAGAGGACGAAGAGCAGTCAAACTGATTTATAAGAGGATGAAGAGCAGTCAAACTGATTTAAAAGAGGATGAAGAGCAGTCAAACTGCTTTATAAAAGGATGAAGAGCAGTCAAACTGATTTATAATCGGATGAACAGCAGTCAATAATCGGACGAAGAGCAGTCAAACTGATATATAGGAGGACGAAGAGCAGTCAAACTGAATTATAATCGGATGAAGAGCAGTCAAACTGATTTATAAACGGACGAAGAGCAGTCAATAATCGGACGAAGAGCAGCCAAACTGTTCTATAGGAGGATGAAGCGCAGTCAAACTGTTTTACACGAGGATGTAGAGCAGTCAGACTGGTTTACAAGAGGATGAAGAGCAGTCAACCTGTTTTACAAGAGGTTGAAGAGCAGTCAAACTGTTTTATAAGAGGATGAAGAGCAGTCAAACTGATTTATAAGAGGATGAAGAGCAGTCAAACTGCTTTATAAAAGGATGAAGAGCAGTCAAACTGTTTTATAAGCAGACGAAGAGCAGTCAAACTGATTTATAATCGGACGAAGAGCAGTCAAACTGATTTATAAAAGGATGAAGAGCAGTCAAACTGTTATATAAGCGGACGAAGAGCAGTCAACCTGATTTATTATCGGACAAAGAGCAGTCAAACTGATTTATAAGAGGATGAAGAGCAGTCAAACTGCTTTATAAGAGGATGAAGAGCAGTCAAACTGTTCTATAGGAGGATGAAGAGCAGTCAAACTGCTTTATAAAACGATGAAGAGCAGTCAAACTGTTTTATAAGAGGACGAAGAGCAGTCAAACTGTTTTATAAGAGGATGAAGAGCAGTCAAACTGATTTAAAAGAGGATGAAGAGCAGTCAAACTGCTTTATAAAAGGATGAAGAGCAGTCAAACTGATTTATAATCGGATGAACAGCAGTCAATAATCGGACGAAGAGCAGTCAAACTGTTATATAGGAGGATGAAGCGCAGTCAAACTGTTTTACACGAGGATGTAGAGCAGTCAAACTGGTTTACAAGAGGATGAAGAGCAGTCAACCTGTTTTACAAGAGGTTGAAGAGCAGTCAAACTGTTTTATAAGAGGATGAAGAGCAGTCAAACTGATTTATAGGAGGATGAAGAGCAGTCAAACTGCTTTATAAAAGGATAAAGAGCAATCAAACTGTTTTATAAGCGGACGAAGAGCAGTCAAACTGATTTATAATCGGACGAAGAGCAGTCAAACTGATTTATAATCGGACGAAGAGCAGTCAAACGGTTTTATAAGAGGATGAAGAGCAGACAAATTGATTTATAAGAGGATGAAGAGCAGTCAAACTGCTTTATAAAAGGATGAAGAGCAGTCAAACTGTTTTATAAGAGGACGAAGAGCAGTGAAACTGATTTATAAACGGACGAAGAGCAGTCAATAATCGGACGAAGAGCAGCCAAACTGTTCTATAGGAGGATGAAGCGCAGTCAAACTGTTTTACACGAGGATGTAGAGCAGACAGATTGGTTTACAAGAGTATGAAGAGCAGTCAACCTGTTTTACAAGAGGTTGAAGAGCAGTCAAACTTTTTTATAAGAGGATGAAGAGCAGTCAAACTGATTTATAAGAGGATGAAGAGCAGTCAAACTGCTTTATAAAAGGATGAAGAGCAGTCAAACTGTTTTATAAGCAGACGAAGAGCAGTCAAACTGATTTATAATCGGACGAAGTGCAGTCAAACTGATTTATAAAAGGATGAAGAGCAGTCAAACTGTTTTATAAGAGGATGAAGAGCAGTCAAACTGTTCTATAGGACGATGAAGAGCAGTCAAATTGTTTTATAAGAGGACGAAGAGCAGTCAAACTGATTTATAAGAGGATGAAGAGCAGTCAAACTGATTTAAAAGAGGATGAAGAGCAGTCAAACTGCTTTATAAAAGGATGAAGAGCAGTCAAACATATTTATAATCGGATGAACAGCAGTCAATAATCGGACGAAGAGCAGTCAAACTGTTATATAGGAGGACGAAGAGCAGTCAAACTGAATTATAATCGGATGAAGAGCAGTCAAACTGATTTATAAGAGGATGACGAGCAGTCAAACTGCTTTATAAAAGGATGAAGAGCATTCAAACTGTTTAATAAGAGGACGAAGAGCAGTCAAACTTTTTTATAAGCGGACGAACAGCAG
This sequence comes from Lampris incognitus, assembly GCF_029633865.1. Taxonomy (NCBI): domain Eukaryota; kingdom Metazoa; phylum Chordata; class Actinopteri; order Lampriformes; family Lampridae; genus Lampris; species Lampris incognitus. The sequence continues at coordinate 47,648,361 of NC_079222.1, forward strand.
TCAAACTGATTTATAATCGGACGAAGAGCAGTCAAACTGATTGATAATCGGACGAAGAGCAGTCAAACGGTTTTATAAGAGGATGAAGAGCAGTCAAATTGATTTATAAGAGGATGAAGAGCAGTCAAACGGTTTTATAAGAGGATGAAGAGCAGTCAAACTGATTTATAAGAGGATGAAGAGCAGTCAAACTGATTTATAATCGGACGAAGAGCAGTCAAACTGATTTATAATCGGACGAAGAGCAGTCAAACGGTTTTATAAGAGGATGAAGAGCAGTCAAATTGATTTATAAGAGGATGAAGAGCAGTCAAACTGCTTTATAAAAGGATGAAGAGAAGTCAAACTGTTTTATAAGAGGACGAAGAGCAGTCAAACTGATTTATAAGAGGATGAAGAGCAGTCAAACTGATTTATAAGAGGATGAAGAGCAGTGAAACTGCTTTATAAAACGATGAAGATCAGTCAAACTGTTTTATAAGAGGACGAAGAGCAGTCAAACTGATTTATAAGAGGATGAAGAGCAGTCAAACTGATTTATAAGAGGATGAAGAGCAGTCAAACTGCTTTAAAAAAGGATGAAGAGCAGTCAAACTGTTTTATAAGCAGACGAAGAGCAGTCAAACTGATTTATAATCGGACGAAGAGCAGTCAAACTGATTTATAAAAGGATGAAGAGCGGTCAAACTGTTTTATAAGAGGATGAAGAGCAGTCAAACTGTTCTATAGGAGGATGAAGAGCAGTCAAATTGTTTTATAAGAGGACGAAGAGCAGTCAAACTGATTTATAAGAGGATGAAGAGCAGTCAAACTGATTTAAAAGAGGATGAAGAGCAGTCAAACTGCTTTATAAAAGGATGAAGAGCAGTCAAACATATTTATAATCGGATGAACAGCAGTCAATAATCGGACGAAGAGCAGTCAAACTGTTATATAGGAGGACGAAGAGCAGTCAAACTGAATTATAATCGGATGAAGAGCAGTCAAACTGATTTATAAGAGGATGAAGAGCAGTCAAACTGCTTTATAAAAGGATGAAGAGCATTCAAACTGTTTAATAAGAGGACGAAGAGCAGTCAAACTGTTTTATAAGCGGACGAACAGCAGTCAACCTGATTTATAAGAGGACGAAGAGCAGTCAAACTGATTGATAATCGGACGAAGAGCAGTCAAACGGTTTTATAAGAGGATGAAGAGCAGTCAAATTGATTTATAAGAGGATGAAGAGCAGTCAAACGGTTTTATAAGAGGATGAAGAGCAGTCAAATTGATTTATAAGAGGATGAAAAGCAGTCAAACTGATTTATAATCGGACGAAGAGCAGTCAAACTGATTTATAATCGGACGAAGAGCAGTCAAACGGTTTTATAAGAGGATGAAGAGCAGTCAAATTGATTTATAAGAGGATGAAGAGCAGTCAAACTGATTTATAAGAGGATGAAGAGCAGTCAAACTGCTTTATAAAATGATGAAGAGCAGTCAAACTGTTTTATAAGCAGACGAAGAGCAGTCAAACTGATTTATAAGAGGATGAAGAGCAGTCAAACTGCTTTATAAAAGGATGAAGAGCAGTCAAACTGTTTTATAAGCGGATGAACCGCAGTCAAACTGATTTATAATAGGACGAAGAGCAGTCAAACTGATTTATAAGAGGATGAAGAGCAGTCAAACTGCTTTATAAGAGGATGAAGAGCAGTCAAACTGTTCTATAGGAGGATGAAGCGCAGTCAAACTGGTTTATATGAGGATGAAGAGCAGTCAAACTGCTTTATAAGAGGATGAAGAGCAGTCAAACTGCTTTATAAAACGATGAAGAGCAGTCAAACTGTTTTATAAGAGGACGAAGAGCAGTCAAACTGATTTATAAGAGGATGAAGAGCAGTCAAACTGATTTAAAAGAGGATGAAGAGCAGTCAAACTGCTTTATAAAAGGATGAAGAGCAGTCAAACTGATTTATAATCGGATGAACAGCAGTCAATAATCGGACGAAGAGCAGTCAAACTGATATATAGGAGGACGAAGAGCAGTCAAACTGAATTATAATCGGATGAAGAGCAGTCAAACTGATTTATAAACGGACGAAGAGCAGTCAATAATCGGACGAAGAGCAGCCAAACTGTTCTATAGGAGGATGAAGCGCAGTCAAACTGTTTTACACGAGGATGTAGAGCAGTCAGACTGGTTTACAAGAGGATGAAGAGCAGTCAACCTGTTTTACAAGAGGTTGAAGAGCAGTCAAACTGTTTTATAAGAGGATGAAGAGCAGTCAAACTGATTTATAAGAGGATGAAGAGCAGTCAAACTGCTTTATAAAAGGATGAAGAGCAGTCAAACTGTTTTATAAGCAGACGAAGAGCAGTCAAACTGATTTATAATCGGACGAAGAGCAGTCAAACTGATTTATAAAAGGATGAAGAGCAGTCAAACTGTTATATAAGCGGACGAAGAGCAGTCAACCTGATTTATTATCGGACGAAGAGCAGTCAAACTGATTTATAAGAGGATGAAGAGCAGTCAAACTGCTTTATAAGAGGATGAAGAGCAGTCAAACTGTTCTATAGGAGGATGAAGAGCAGTCAAACTGCTTTATAAAACGATGAAGAGCAGTCAAACTGTTTTATAAGAGGACGAAGAGCAGTCAAACTGTTTTATAAGAGGATGAAGAGCAGTCAAACTGATTTAAAAGAGGATGAAGAGCAGTCAAACTGCTTTATAAAAGGATGAAGAGCAGTCAAACTGATTTATAATCGGATGAACAGCAGTCAATAATCGGACGAAGAGCAGTCAAACTGTTATATAGGAGGATGAAGCGCAGTCAAACTGTTTTACACGAGGATGTAGAGCAGTCAAACTGGTTTACAAGAGGATGAAGAGCAGTCAACCTGTTTTACAAGAGGTTGAAGAGCAGTCAAACTGTTTTATAAGAGGATGAAGAGCAGTCAAACTGATTTATAGGAGGATAAAGAGCAATCAAACTGTTTTATAAGCGGACGAAGAGCAGTCAAACTGATTTATAATCGGACGAAGAGCAGTCAAACTGATTTATAATCGGACGAAGAGCAGTCAAACGGTTTTATAAGAGGATGAAGAGCAGACAAATTGATTTATAAGAGGATGAAGAGCAGTCAAACTGCTTTATAAAAGGATGAAGAGCAGTCAAACTGTTTTATAAGAGGACGAAGAGCAGTGAAACTGATTTATAAACGGACGAAGAGCAGTCAATAATCGGACGAAGAGCAGCCAAACTGTTCTATAGGAGGATGAAGCGCAGTCAAACTGTTTTACACGAGGATGTAGAGCAGACAGATTGGTTTACAAGAGTATGAAGAGCAGTCAACCTGTTTTACAAGAGGTTGAAGAGCAGTCAAACTTTTTTATAAGAGGATGAAGAGCAGTCAAACTGATTTATAAGAGGATGAAGAGCAGTCAAACTGTTTATAAAAGGATGAAGAGCAGTCAAACTGTTTTATAAGCAGACGAAGAGCAGTCAAACTGATTTATAATCGGACGAAGTGCAGTCAAACTGATTTATAAAAGGATGAAGAGCAGTCAAACTGTTTTATAAGAGGATGAAGAGCAGTCAAACTGTTCTATAGGACGATGAAGAGCAGTCAAATTGTTTTATAAGAGGACGAAGAGCAGTCAAACTGATTTATAAGAGGATGAAGAGCAGTCAAACTGATTTAAAAGAGGATGAAGAGCAGTCAAACTGCTTTATAAAAGGATGAAGAGCAGTCAAACATATTTATAATCGGATGAACAGCAGTCAATAATCGGACGAAGAGCAGTCAAACTGTTATATAGGAGGACGAAGAGCAGTCAAACTGAATTATAATCGGATGAAGAGCAGTCAAACTGATTTATAAGAGGATGAAGAGCAGTCAAACTGCTTTATAAAAGGATGAAGAGCAGTCAACCTGTTTTACAAGAGGTTGAAGAGCAGTCAAACTTTTTTATAAGAGGATGAAGAGCAGTCAAACTGATTTATAAGAGGATGAAGAGCAGTCAAACTGTTTATAAAAGGATGAAGAGCAGTCAAACTGTTTTATAAGCAGACGAAGAGCAGTCAAACTGATTTATAATCGGACGAAGTGCAGTCAAACTGATTTATAAAAGGATGAAGAGCAGTCAAACTGTTTTATAAGAGGATGAAGAGCAGTCAAACTGTTCTATAGGACGATGAAGAGCAGTCAAATTGTTTTATAAGAGGACGAAGAGCAGTCAAACTGATTTAGAAGAGGATGAAGAGCAGTCAAACTGATTTAAAAGAGGATGAAGAGCAGTCAAACTGCTTTATAAAAGGATGAAGAGCAGTCAAACATATTTATAATCGGATGAACAGCAGTCAATAATCGGACGAAGAGCAGTCAAACTGTTATATAGGAGGACGAAGAGCAGTCAAACTGAATTATAATCGGATGAAGAGCAGTCAAACTGATTTATAAGAGGATGAAGAGCAGTCAAACTGCTTTATAAAAGGATGAAGAGCATTCAAACTGTTTAATAAGAGGACGAAGAGCAGTCAAACTTTTTTATAAGCGGACGAACAGCAGTCAAACTGATTTATAATCGGACGAAGAGCAGTCAAACTGATTGATAATCGGACGAAGAGCAGTCAAACGGTTTTATAAGAGGATGAAGAGCAGTCAAATTGATTTATAAGAGGATGAAGAGCAGTCAAACGGTTTTATAAGAGGATGAAGAGCAGTCAAACTGATTTATAAGAGGATGAAGAGCAGTCAAACTGATTTATAATCGGACGAAGAGCAGTCAAACTGATTTATAATCGGACGAAGAGCAGTCAAACGGTTTTATAAGAGGATGAAGAGCAGTCAAATTGATTTATAAGAGGATGAAGAGCAGTCAAACTGCTTTATAAAAGGATGAAGAGAAGTCAAACTGTTTTATAAGAGGACGAAGAGCAGTCAAACTGATTTATAAGAGGATGAAGAGCAGTCAAACTGATTTATAAGAGGATGAAGAGCAGTGAAACTGCTTTATAAAACGATGAAGATCAGTCAAACTGTTTTATAAGAGGACGAAGAGCAGTCAAACTGATTTATAAGAGGATGAAGAGCAGTCAAACTGATTTATAAGAGGATGAAGAGCAGTCAAACTGCTTTAAAAAAGGATGAAGAGCAGTCAAACTGTTTTATAAGCAGACGAAGAGCAGTCAAACTGATTTATAATCGGACGAAGAGCAGTCAAACTGATTTATAAAAGGATGAAGAGCAGTCAAACTGTTTTATAAGAGGATGAAGAGCAGTCAAACTGTTCTATAGGAGGATGAAGAGCAGTCAAATTGTTTTATAAGAGGACGAAGAGCAGTCAAACTGATTTATAAGAGGATGAAGAGCAGTCAAACTGATTTAAAAGAGGATGAAGAGCAGTCCAACTGCTTTATAAAAGGATGAAGAGCAGTCAAACATATTTATAATCGGATGAACAGCAGTCAATAATCGGACGAAGAGCAGTCAAACTGTTATATAGGAGGACGAAGAGCAGTCAAACTGAATTATAATCGGATGAAGAGCAGTCAAACTGATTTATAAGAGGATGAAGAGCAGTCAAACTGCTTTATAAAAGGATGAAGAGCATTCAAACTGTTTAATAAGAGGACGAAGAGCAGTCAAACTGTTTTATAAGCGGACGAACAGCAGTCAACCTGATTTATAAGAGGACGAAGAGCAGTCAAACTGATTGATAATCGGACGAAGAGCAGTCAAACGGTTTTATAAGAGGATGAAGAGCAGTCAAATTGATTTATAAGAGGATGAAGAGCAGTCAAACGGTTTTATAAGAGGATGAAGAGCAGTCAAATTGATTTATAAGAGGATGAAAAGCAGTCAAACTGATTTATAATCGGACGAAGAGCAGTCAAACTGATTTATAATCGGACGAAGAGCAGTCAAACGGTTTTATAAGAGGATGAAGAGCAGTCAAATTGATTTATAAGAGGATGAAGAGCAGTCAAACTGATTTATAAGAGGATGAAGAGCAGTCAAACTGCTTTATAAAATGATGAAGAGCAGTCAAACTGTTTTATAAGCAGACGAAGAGCAGTCAAACTGATTTATAAGAGGATGAAGAGCAGTCAAACTGCTTTATAAAAGGATGAAGAGCAGTCAAACTGTTTTATAAGCGGATGAACCGCAGTCAAACTGATTTATAATAGGACGAAGAGCAGTCAAACTGATTTATAAGAGGATGAAGAGCAGTCAAACTGCTTTATAAGAGGATGAAGAGCAGTCAAACTGTTCTATAGGAGGATGAAGCGCAGTCAAACTGGTTTATATGAGGATGAAGAGCAGTCAAACTGCTTTATAAGAGGATGAAGAGCAGTCAAACTGCTTTATAAAACGATGAAGAGCAGTCAAACTGTTTTATAAGAGGACGAAGAGCAGTCAAACTGATTTATAAGAGGATGAAGAGCAGTCAAACTGATTTAAAAGAGGATGAAGAGCAGTCAAACTGCTTTATAAAAGGATGAAGAGCAGTCAAACTGATTTATAATCGGATGAACAGCAGTCAATAATCGGACGAAGAGCAGTCAAACTGATATATAGGAGGACGAAGAGCAGTCAAACTGAATTATAATCGGATGAAGAGCAGTCAAACTGATTTATAAACGGACGAAGAGCAGTCAATAATCGGACGAAGAGCAGCCAAACTGTTCTATAGGAGGATGAAGCGCAGTCAAACTGTTTTACACGAGGATGTAGAGCAGTCAGACTGGTTTACAAGAGGATGAAGAGCAGTCAACCTGTTTTACAAGAGGTTGAAGAGCAGTCAAACTGTTTTATAAGAGGATGAAGAGCAGTCAAACTGATTTATAAGAGGATGAAGAGCAGTCAAACTGCTTTATAAAAGGATGAAGAGCAGTCAAACTGTTTTATAAGCAGACGAAGAGCAGTCAAACTGATTTATAATCGGACGAAGAGCAGTCAAACTGATTTATAAAAGGATGAAGAGCAGTCAAACTGTTATATAAGCGGACGAAGAGCAGTCAACCTGATTTATTATCGGACGAAGAGCAGTCAAACTGATTTATAAGAGGATGAAGAGCAGTCAAACTGCTTTATAAGAGGATGAAGAGCAGTCAAACTGTTCTATAGGAGGATGAAGAGCAGTCAAACTGCTTTATAAAACGATGAAGAGCAGTCAAACTGTTTTATAAGAGGACGAAGAGCAGTCAAACTGTTTTATAAGAGGATGAAGAGCAGTCAAACTGATTTAAAAGAGGATGAAGAGCAGTCAAACTGCTTTATAAAAGGATGAAGAGCAGTCAAACTGATTTATAATCGGATGAACAGCAGTCAATAATCGGACGAAGAGCAGTCAAACTGTTATATAGGAGGATGAAGCGCAGTCAAACTGTTTTACACGAGGATGTAGAGCAGTCAAACTGGTTTACAAGAGGATGAAGAGCAGTCAACCTGTTTTACAAGAGGTTGAAGAGCAGTCAAACTGTTTTATAAGAGGATGAAGAGCAGTCAAACTGATTTATAGGAGGATGAAGAGCAGTCAAACTGCTTTATAAAAGGATAAAGAGCAATCAAACTGTTTTATAAGCGGACGAAGAGCAGTCAAACTGATTTATAATCGGACGAAGAGCAGTCAAACTGATTTATAATCGGACGAAGAGCAGTCAAACGGTTTTATAAGAGGATGAAGAGCAGACAAATTGATTTATAAGAGGATGAAGAGCAGTCAAACTGCTTTATAAAAGGATGAAGAGCAGTCAAACTGTTTTATAAGAGGACGAAGAGCAGTGAAACTGATTTATAAACGGACGAAGAGCAGTCAATAATCGGACGAAGAGCAGCCAAACTGTTCTATAGGAGGATGAAGCGCAGTCAAACTGTTTTACACGAGGATGTAGAGCAGACAGATTGGTTTACAAGAGTATGAAGAGCAGTCAACCTGTTTTACAAGAGGTTGAAGAGCAGTCAAACTTTTTTATAAGAGGATGAAGAGCAGTCAAACTGATTTATAAGAGGATGAAGAGCAGTCAAACTGTTTATAAAAGGATGAAGAGCAGTCAAACTGTTTTATAAGCAGACGAAGAGCAGTCAAACTGATTTATAATCGGACGAAGTGCAGTCAAACTGATTTATAAAAGGATGAAGAGCAGTCAAACTGTTTTATAAGAGGATGAAGAGCAGTCAAACTGTTCTATAGGACGATGAAGAGCAGTCAAATTGTTTTATAAGAGGACGAAGAGCAGTCAAACTGATTTATAAGAGGATGAAGAGCAGTCAAACTGATTTAAAAGAGGATGAAGAGCAGTCAAACTGCTTTATAAAAGGATGAAGAGCAGTCAAACATATTTATAATCGGATGAACAGCAGTCAATAATCGGACGAAGAGCAGTCAAACTGTTATATAGGAGGACGAAGAGCAGTCAAACTGAATTATAATCGGATGAAGAGCAGTCAAACTGATTTATAAGAGGATGAAGAGCAGTCAAACTGCTTTATAAAAGGATGAAGAGCATTCAAACTGTTTAATAAGAGGACGAAGAGCAGTCAAACTTTTTTATAAGCGGACGAACAGCAGTCAAACTGATTTATAATCGGACGAAGAGCAGTCAAACTGATTGATAATCGGACGAAGAGCAGTCAAACGGTTTTATAAGAGGATGAAGAGCAGTCAAATTGATTTATAAGAGGATGAAGAGCAGTCAAACGGTTTTATAAGAGGATGAAGAGCAGTCAAACTGATTTATAAGAGGATGAAGAGCAGTCAAACTGATTTATAATCGGACGAAGAGCAGTCAAACTGATTTATAATCGGACGAAGAGCAGTCAAACGGTTTTATAAGAGGATGAAGAGCAGTCAAATTGATTTATAAGAGGATGAAGAGCAGTCAAACTGCTTTATAAAAGGATGAAGAGAAGTCAAACTGTTTTATAAGAGGATGAAGAGCAGTCAAACTGATTTATAAGAGGATGAAGAGCAGTGAATCTGCTTTATAAAACGATGAAGATCAGTCAAACTGTTTTATAAGAGGACAAAGAGCAGTCAAACTGATTTATAAGAGGATGAAGAGCAGTCAAACTGATTTATAAGAGGATGAAGAGCAGTCAAACTGCTTTAAAAAAGGATGAAGAGCAGTCAAACTGTTTTATAAGCAGACGAAGAGCAGTCAAACTGATTTATAATCGGACGAAGAGCAGTCAAACTGATTTATAAAAGGATGAAGAGCAGTCAAACTGTTTTATAAGAGGATGAAGAGCAGTCAAACTGTTCTATAGGAGGATGAAGAGCAGTCAAATTGTTTTATAAGAGGACGAAGAGCAGTCAAACTGATTTATAAGAGGATGAAGAGCAGTCAAACTGATTTAAAAGAGGATGAAGAGCAGTCAAACTGCTTTATAAACGGATGAAGAGCAGTCAAACATATTTATAATCGGATGAACAGCAGTCAATAATCGGACGAAGAGCAGTCAAACTGTTATATAGGAGGACGAAGAGCAGTCAAACTGAATTATAATCGGATGAAGAGCAGTCAAACTGATTTATAAGAGGATGAAGAGCAGTCAAACTGCTTTATAAAAGGATGAAGAGCATTCAAACTGTTTAATAAGAGGACGAAGAGCAGTCAAACTGTTTTATAAGCGGACGAACAGCAGTCAAACTGATTTATAATCGGACGAAGAGCAGTCAAACTGATTGATAATCGGACGAAGAGCAGTCAAACGGTTTTATAAGAGGATGAAGAGCAGTCAAATTGATTTATAAGAGGATGAAGAGCAGTCAAACGGTTTTATAAGAGGATGAAGAGCAGTCAAATTGATTTATAAGAGGATGAAAAGCAGTCAAACTGATTTATAATCGGACGAAGAGCAGTCAAACTGATTTATAATCGGACGAAGAGCAGTCAAACGGTTTTATAAGAGGATGAAGAGCAGTCAAATTGATTTATAAGAGGATGAAGAGCAGTCAAACTGATTTATAAGAGGATGAAGAGCAGTCAAACTGCTTTATAAAATGATGAAGAGCAGTCAAACTGTTTTATAAGCAGACGAAGAGCAGTCAAACTGATTTATAAGAGGATGAAGAGCAGTCAAACTGCTTTATAAAAGGATGAAGAGCAGTCAAACTGTTTTATAAGCGGATGAACCGCAGTCAAACTGATTTATAATAGGACGAAGAGCAGTCAAACTGATTTATAAGAGGATGAAGAGCAGTCAAACTGCTTTATAAGAGGATGAAGAGCAGTCAAACTGTTCTATAGGAGGATGAAGCGCAGTCAAACTGGTTTATATGAGGATGAAGAGCAGTCAAACTGCTTTATAAGAGGATGAAGAGCAGTCAAACTGCTTTATAAAACGATGAAGAGCAGTCAAACTGTTTTATAAGAGGACGAAGAGCAGTCAAACTGATTTATAAGAGGATGAAGAGCAGTCAAACTGATTTAAAAGAGGATGAAGAGCAGTCAAACTGCTTTATAAAAGGATGAAGAGCAGTCAAACTGATTTATAATCGGATGAACAGCAGTCAATAATCGGACGAAGAGCAGTCAAACTGTTATATAGGAGGACGAAGAGCAGTCAAACTGAATTATAATCGGATGAAGAGCAGTCAAACTGATTTATAAACGGACGAAGAGCAGTCAATAATCGGACGAAGAGCAGCCAAACTGTTCTATAGGAGGATGAAGCGCAGTCAAACTGTTTTACACGAGGATGTAGAGCAGTCAGACTGGTTTACAAGAGGATGAAAAGCAGTCAACCTGTTTTACAAGAGGTTGAAGAGCAGTCAAACTGTTTTATAAGAGGATGAAGAGCAGTCAAACTGATTTATAAGAGGATGAAGAGCAGTCAAACTGCTTTATAAAAGGATGAAGAGCAGTCAAACTGTTTTATAAGCAGACGAAGAGCAGTCAAACTGATTTATAATCGGACGAAGAGCAGTCAAACTGATTTATAAAAGGATGAAGAGCAGTCAAACTGTTATATAAGCGGACGAAGAGCAGTCAACCTGATTTATTATCGGACGAAGAGCAGTCAAACTGATTTATAAGAGGATGAAGAGCAGTCAAACTGCTTTATAAGAGGATGAAGAGCAGTCAAACTGATTTATAAGAGGATGAAGAGCAGTCAAACTGATTTATAATCGGACGAAGAGCAGTCAAACTGTTCTATAGGAGGATGAAGCGCAGTCAAACTGGTCTATAGGAGGATAAAGAGCAGTCAAACTGCTTTATAAAAGGATGAAGAGCAGTCAAACTGATTTATAAGAGGATGAAGAGCAGTCAAACTGCTTTATAAAAGGACGAAGAGCAGTCAAACTTTTTTTAAAAGCGGACGAAGAGCAGTCAAACTGATTTATAATCGGACGAAGAGCAGTCAAACTGATTTATAATCGGACGAAGAGCAGTCAAACGGTTTTATAACAGGATGAAGAGCAGTCAAATTGATTTATAAGAGGATGAAGATCAGTCAAACTGCTTTATAAAAGGATGAAGAGCAGTCAAACTGTTTTATACGAGGATGTAGAGCAGTCAGACTGTTTTACAAGAGGATGAAGAGCAGTCAACCTGTTTTACAAGAGGATGAAGAGCAGTCAAACTGTTTTATAAGAGGATGAAGAGCAATCAATCTACGTTATAAAAGGATGAAGAGCACTCAAACTGTTTTATAAGAGGACGAAGAGCAGTCAAACTGATTTATAATCGGATGAAGAGCAGTCAAACTGATTTATAAGAGGATGAAGAGCAGTCAAACTGCTTTATAAAAGGATTAAGAGCAGTCAAACTGTTTTATAAGAGGACGAAGAGCAGTCAAACTGATTTATAATCGGACGAAGAGCAGTCAAACTGATTTATAATCGGATGAAGAGCAGTCAAACTGATTTATAAGAGGATGAAGAGCAGTCAAACTGCTTTATAAAAGGATGAAGAGCAGTCAAACTGTTTTATAAGAGGACGAAGAGCAGTCAAACTGATTTATAATCGGACGAAGAGCAGTCAAACTGTTCTATAGGAGGATGAAGAGCAGTCAAACTGATTTATAATCGGACGAAGAGCAGTCAAACTGATTTATAAAAGGATGAAGAGCAGTCAAACTGTTTTATAAGAGGACGAAGAGCAGTCAAACTGATTTATAATCGGACGAAGAGCAGTCAAACTGTTCTATAGGAGGATGAAGCGCAGTCCAACTGGTCTATAGGAGGATGAAGAGCAGTCAAACTGCTTTATAAAAGGATGAAGAGCAGTCAAACTGATTTATAACAGGATGAAGAGCAGTCAAACTGCTTTATAAAAGGACGAAGAGCAGTCAAACTGATTTATAAACGGACGAAGAGCAGTCAAACTGATTTATAATCGGACGAAGAGCAGTCAAACGGTTTTATAATAGGATGAAGAGCAGTCAAATTGATTTATAAGAGGATGAAGAGCAGTCAAACTGCTTTATAAAAGGATGAAGAGCAGTCAAACTGGTTTTATAAGAGGATGAAGAGCAGTCAAACTGATTTATAATCGGACGAAGAGCAGTCAAACTGTTCTATAGTTGGATGAAGCGCAGTCAAACTGTTCTATAGGAGGATGAAGAGCAGTCAAACTGCTTTATAAGAGGATGAAGAGCAGTCAAACTGATTTATAAGAGGATGAAGAGCAGTCAAACTGCTTTATAAAAGGATGAAGAGCAGTCAAACTGTTTTATAAGCGGACGAAGAGCAGTCAAACTGATTTATAATCGGACGAAGAGCAGTCAAACTGATTTATAATAGGACGAAGAGCAGTCAAACGGTTTTGTAAGAGGATGAAGAGCAGTCAAATTGATTTATAAGAGGATGAAGAGCAGTCAAACTGCTTTATAAAAGGATGAAGAGCAGCCAAACTGTTTTATACGAGGATGAAGCGCAGTCAAACTAGTCTATAGGAGGATGAAGAGCAGTCAAACTGCTTTATAAAAGGATGAAGAGCAGTCAAACTGATTTATAATCGGACGAAGAGCAGTCAAACGGTTTTATAATCGGACGAAGAGCAGTCAAAATGTTCTATAGGAGGATGAAGAGCAGTCAAACTGCTTTATAAGAGGATGAAGAGCAGTCAAACTGATTGATAAGAGGATGAAGAGCAGTCAAACTGATTTATAAGAGGATGAAGAGCAGTCAAACTGATTTATAAAAGGATGAAGAGCAGTCAAACTGTTTTATAAGCGGATGAACCGCAGTCAAACTGATTTATAATAGGACGAAGAGCAGTCAAACTGATTTATAAGAGGATGAAGAGCAGTCAAACTGCTTTATAAGAGGATGAAGAGCAGTCAAACTGTTCTATAGGAGGATGAAGCGCAGTCAAACTGGTTTATATGAGGATGAAGAGCAGTCAAACTGCTTTATAAGAGGATGAAGAGCAGTCAAACTGCTTTATAAAACGATGAAGAGCAGTCAAACTGTTTTATAAGAGGACGAAGAGCAGTCAAACTGATTTATAAGAGGATGAAGAGCAGTCAAACTGATTTAAAAGAGGATGAAGAGCAGTCAAACTGCTTTATAAAAGGATGAAGAGCAGTCAAACTGATTTATAATCGGATGAACAGCAGTCAATAATCGGACGAAGAGCAGTCAAACTGTTATATAGGAGGACGAAGAGCAGTCAAACTGAATTATAATCGGACGAAGAGCAGCCAAACTGTTCTATAGGAGGATGAAGCGCAGTCAAACTGTTTTACACGAGGATGTAGAGCAGTCAGACTGGTTTACAAGAGGATGAAAAGCAGTCAACCTGTTTTACAAGAGGTTGAAGAGCAGTCAAACTGTTTTATAAGAGGATGAAGAGCAGTCAAACTGATTTATAAGAGGATGAAGAGCAGTCAAACTGCTTTATAAAAGGATGAAGAGCAGTCAAACTGTTTTATAAGCAGACGAAGAGCAGTCAAACTGATTTATAATCGGACGAAGAGCAGTCAAACTGATTTATAAAAGGATGAAGAGCAGTCAAACTGTTATATAAGCGGACGAAGAGCAGTCAACCTGATTTATTATCGGACGAAGAGCAGTCAAACTGATTTATAAGAGGATGAAGAGCAGTCAAACTGCTTTATAAGAGGATGAAGAGCAGTCAAACTGATTTATAAGAGGATGAAGAGCAGTCAAACTGATTTATAATCGGACGAAGAGCAGTCAAACTGTTCTATAGGAGGATGAAGCGCAGTCAAACTGGTCTATAGGAGGATAAAGAGCAGTCAAACTGCTTTATAAAAGGATGAAGAGCAGTCAAACTGATTTATAAGAGGATGAAGAGCAGTCAAACTGCTTTATAAAAGGACGAAGAGCAGTCAAACTTTTTTTAAAAGCGGACGAAGAGCAGTCAAACTGATTTATAATCGGACGAAGAGCAGTCAAACTGATTTATAATCGGACGAAGAGCAGTCAAACGGTTTTATAACAGGATGAAGAGCAGTCAAATTGATTTATAAGAGGATGAAGATCAGTCAAACTGCTTTATAAAAGGATGAAGAGCAGTCAAACTGTTTTATACGAGGATGTAGAGCAGTCAGACTGTTTTACAAGAGGATGAAGAGCAGTCAACCTGTTTTACAAGAGGATGAAGAGCAGTCAAACTGTTTTATAAGAGGATGAAGAGCAATCAATCTACGTTATAAAAGGATGAAGAGCACTCAAACTGTTTTATAAGAGGACGAAGAGCAGTCAAACTGATTTATAATCGGATGAAGAGCAGTCAAACTGATTTATAAGAGGATGAAGAGCAGTCAAACTGCTTTATAAAAGGATTAAGAGCAGTCAAACTGTTTTATAAGAGGACGAAGAGCAGTCAAACTGATTTATAATCGGACGAAGAGCAGTCAAACTGATTTATAATCGGATGAAGAGCAGTCAAACTGATTTATAAGAGGATGAAGAGCAGTCAAACTGCTTTATAAAAGGATGAAGAGCAGTCAAACTGTTTTATAAGAGGACGAAGAGCAGTCAAACTGATTTATAATCGGACGAAGAGCAGTCAAACTGTTCTATAGGAGGATGAAGAGCAGTCAAACTGATTTATAATCGGACGAAGAGCAGTCAAACTGATTTATAAAAGGATGAAGAGCAGTCAAACTGTTTTATAAGAGGACGAAGAGCAGTCAAACTGATTTATAATCGGACGAAGAGCAGTCAAACTCTTCTATAGGAGGATGAAGCGCAGTCAAACTGGTCTATAGGAGGATGAAGAGCAGTCAAACTGCTTTATAAAAGGATGAAGAGCAGTCAAACTGATTTATAACAGGATGAAGAGCAGTCAAACTGCTTTATAAAAGGACGAAGAGCAGTCAAACTGATTTATAAACGGACGAAGAGCAGTCAAACTGATTTATAATCGGACGAAGAGCAGTCAAACGGTTTTATAATAGGATGAAGAGCAGTCAAATTGATTTATAAGAGGATGAAGAGCAGTCAAACTGCTTTATAAAAGGATGAAGAGCAGTCAAACTGGTTTTATAAGAGGATGAAGAGCAGTCAAACTGATTTATAATCGGACGAAGAGCAGTCAAACTGTTCTATAGTTGGATGAAGCGCAGTCAAACTGTTCTATAGGAGGATGAAGAGCAGTCAAACTGCTTTATAAGAGGATGAAGAGCAGTCAAACTGATTTATAAGAGGATGAAGAGCAGTCAAACTGCTTTATAAAAGGATGAAGAGCAGTCAAACTGTTTTATAAGCGGACGAAGAGCAGTCAAACTGATTTATAATCGGACGAAGAGCAGTCAAACTGATTTATAATCGGACGAAGAGCAGTCAAACGGTTTTATAAGAGGATGAAGAGCAGTCAAATTGATTTATAAGAGGATGAAGAGCAGTCAAACTGCTTTATAAAAGGATGAAGAGCAGCCAAACTGTTTTATACGAGGATGAAGCGCAGTCAAACTAGTCTATAGGAGGATGAAGAGCAGTCAAACTGCTTTATAAAAGGATGAAGAGCAGTCAAACTGATTTATAATCGGACGAAGAGCAGTCAAACGGTTTTATAATCGGACGAAGAGCAGTCAAAATGTTCTATAGGAGGATGAAGAGCAGTCAAACTGCTTTATAAGAGGATGAAGAGCAGTCAAACTGATTGATAAGAGGATGAAGAGCAGTCAAACTGATTTATAAGACGATGAAGAGCAGTCAAACTGCTTTATAAAAGGACGAAGAGCAGTCAAACTTTTTTTAAAAGCGGACGAAGAGCAGTCAAACTGATTTATAATCGGACGAAGAGCAGTCAAACTGCTTTATAAAAGGATGAAGAGCAGTCAAACTGTTTTATACGAGGATGTAGAGCAGTCAGACTGTTTTACAAGAGGATGAAGAGCAGTCAAACTGATTTATAAGAGGATGAAGAGCAGTCAAACTGCTTTATAATCGGATGAAGAGCAGTCAAACTGATTTATAAGAGGATGAAGAGCAGTCAAACTGCTTTATAAAAGGATGAAGAGCAGTCAAACTGTTTTATAAGAGGACGAAGAGCAGTCAAACTGATTTATAATCGGACGAAGAGCAGTCAAACTGTTCTATAGGAGGATGAAGCGCTGTCAAACTGGTCTATAGGAGGATGAAGAGCAGTCAAACTGCTTTATAAAAGGATGAGGAGCAGTCAAACTGATTTATAAGAGGATGAAGAGCAGTCAAACTGCTTTATAAAAGGATGAAGAGCAGTCAAACTGTTTTATACGAGGATGTAGAGCAGTCAGACTGTTTTACAAGAGGATGAAGAGCAGTCATCCTGTTTTACAAGAGGATGAAGAGCAGTCAATCTGTTCTATAGGAGGATGAAGAGCAGTCAAACTGCTTTATAAAAGGATGAAGAGCAGTCAAACTGTTTTATAAGAGGACGAAGAGCAGTCAAACTGCTTTATAAAAGGATGAAGAGCAGTCAAACTGTTTTATAAGAGGACGAAGAGCAGTCAAACTGATTTATAATCGGACGAAGAGCAGTCAAACTGTTCTATAGGAGGATGAAGCGCAGTCAAACTGTTCTATAGGAGGATGAAGAGCAGCCAAACTGCTTTATAAGAGGATGAAGAGCAGTCAAACTGATTTATAAGAGGATGAAGAGCAGTCAAACTGCTTTATAAAAGGATGAAGAGCAGTCAAACTGTTTTATAAGCGGACGAAGACCAGTCAAACTGATTTATAATCGGACGAAGAGCAGTCAAACGGTTTTATAATCGGACGAAGAGCAGTCAAACTGTTCTATAGGAGGATGAAGTGCAGTCAAACTGGTTTATAGGAGGATGAAGAGCAGTCAAACTGCTTTATAAGAGGATGAAGTGCAGTCAAACTGGTTTATAGGAGGATGAAGAGCAGTCAAACTGCTTTATAAGAGGATGAGGAGCAGTCAAACTGATTTATAAGAGGATGAAGAGCAGTCAAACTGCTTTATAAAAGGACGAAGAGCAGTCAAACTTTTTTAAAAGCGGACGAAGAGCAGTCAAACTGATTTATAATCGGACGAAGAGCAGTCAAACTGATTTATAATCGGACGAAGAGCAGTCAAACGGTTTTATAACATTATGAAGAGCAGTCAAATTGATTTATAAGAGGATGAAGAGCAGTCAAACTGCTTTATAAAAGGATGAAGAGCAGTCAAACTGTTTTATACGAGGATGTAGAGCAGTCAGACTGTTTTACAAGAGGATGAAGAGCAGTCATCCTGTTTTACAAGAGGATGAAGAGCAGTCAATCTGTTCTATAGGAGGATGAAGAGCAGTCAAACTGCTTTATAAAAGGATGAAGAGCAGTCAAACTGTTTTATAAGAGGACGAAGAGCAGTCAAACTGCTTTATAAAAGGATGAAGAGCAGTTAAACTGTTTTATAAGAGGACGAAGAGCAGTCAAACTGATTTATAATCGGACGAAGAGCAGTCAAACTGTTATATAGGAGGATGAAGCGCAGTCAAACTGTTCTATAGGAGGATGAAGAGCAGCCAAACTGCTTTATAAGAGGATGAAGAGCAGTCAAACTGATTTATAAGAGGATGAAGAGCAGTCAAACTGCTTTATAATCGGATGAAGAGCAGTCAAACTGATTTATAAGAGGATGAAGAGCAGTCAAACTGCTTTATAAAAGGATGAAGAGCAGTCAAACTGTTTTATAAGAGGACGAAGAGCAGTCAAACTGATTTATAATCGGACGAAGAGCAGTCAAACTGTTCTATAGGAGGATGAAGCGCTGTCAAACTGGTCTATAGGAGGATGAAGAGCAGTCAAACTGCTTTATAAAAGGATGAGGAGCAGTCAAACTGATTTATAAGAGGATGAAGAGCAGTCAAACTGCTTTATAAAAGGATGAAGAGCAGTCAAACTGTTTTATACGAGGATGTAGAGCAGTCAGACTGTTTTACAAGAGGATGAAGAGCAGTCATCCTGTTTTACAAGAGGATGAAGAGCAGTCAATCTGTTCTATAGGAGGATGAAGAGCAGTCAAACTGCTTTATAAAAGGATGAAGAGCAGTCAAACTGTTTTATAAGAGGACGAAGAGCAGTCAAACTGCTTTATAAAAGGATGAAGAGCAGTCAAACTGTTTTATAAGAGGACGAAGAGCAGTCAAACTGATTTATAATCGGACGAAGAGCAGTCAAACTGTTCTATAGGAGGATGAAGCGCAGTCAAACTGTTCTATAGGAGGATGAAGAGCAGCCAAACTGCTTTATAAGAGGATGAAGAGCAGTCAAACTGATTTATAAGAGGAGGAAGAGCAGTCAAACTGCTTTATAAAAGGATGAAGAGCAGTCAAACTGTTTTATAAGCGGACGAAGACCAGTCAAACTGATTTATAATCGGACGAAGACCAGTCAAACGGTTTTATAATCGGACGAAGAGCAGTCAAACTGTTCTATAGGAGGATGAAGTGCAGTCAAACTGGTTTATAGGAGGATGAAGAGCAGTCAAACTGCTTTATAAGAGGATGAAGTGCAGTCAAACTGGTTTATAGGAGGATGAAGAGCAGTCAAACTGCTTTATAAGAGGATGAAGAGCAGTCAAACTGATTTATAATCGGACGAAAAGCAGTCAAACTGATTTATAAACGGACGAAGAGCAGTCAAACGGTTTTATAAAAGGATGAAGCGCTGTCAAACTGGTCTATAGGAGGATGAAGAGCAGTCAAACTGCTTTATAAAAGGATGAGGAGCAGTCAAACTGATTTATAAGAGGATGAAGAGCAGTCAAACTGCTTTATAAAAGGACGAAGAGCAGTCAAACTTTTTTAAAAGCGGACGAAGAGCAGTCAAACTGATTTATAATCGGACGAAGAGCAGTCAAACTGATTTATAATCGGACGAAGAGCAGTCAAACGGTTTTATAACATTATGAAGAGCAGTCAAATTGATTTATAAGAGGATGAAGAGCAGTCAAACTGCTTTATAAAAGGATGAAGAGCAGTCAAACTGTTTTATACGAGGATGTAGAGCAGTCAGACTGTTTTACAAGAGGATGAAGAGCAGTCATCCTGTTTTACAAGAGGATGAAGAGCAGTCAATCTGTTCTATAGGAGGATGAAGAGCAGTCAAACTGCTTTATAAAAGGATGAAGAGCAGTCAAACTGTTTTATAAGAGGACGAAGAGCAGTCAAACTGCTTTATAAAAGGATGAAGAGCAGTCAAACTGTTTTAAAAGAGGACGAAGAGCAGTCAAACTGATTTATAATCGGACGAAGAGCAGTCAAACTGTTCTATAGGAGGATGAAGCGCTGTCAAACTGGTCTATAGGAGGATGAAGAGCAGTCAAACTGCTTTATAAAAGGATGAGGAGCAGTCAAACTTATTTATAAGAGGATGAAGAGCAGTCAAACTGCTTTATAAAAGGATGAAGAGCAGTCAAACTGTTTTATACGAGGATGTAGAGCAGTCAGACTGTTTTACATGAGGATGAGGAGCAGTCATCCTGTTTTACAAGAGGATGAAGCGCAGTCAAACTGTTCTATAGGAGGATGAAGAGCAGCCAAACTGCTTTATAAGAGGATGAAGAGCAGTCAAACTGATTTATAAGAGGATGAAGAGCAGTCAAACTGCTTTATAAAAGGATGAAGAGCAGTCAAACTGTTTTATAAGCGGACGAAGACCAGTCAAACTGATTTATAATCGGACGAAGAGCAGTCAAACGGTTTTATAATCGGACGAAGAGCAGTCAAACTGTTCTATAGGAGGATGAAGTGCAGTCAAACTGGTTTATAGGAGGATGAAGAGCAGTCAAACTGCTTTATAAGAGGATGAAGTGCAGTCAAACTGGTTTATAGGAGGATGAAGAGCAGTCAAACTGCTTTATAAGAGGATGAAGAGCAGTCAAACTGATTTATAATCGGACGAAAAGCAGTCAAACTGATTTATAAACGGACGAAGAGCAGTCAAACGGTTTTATAAAAGGATGAAGAGCAGTCAAACTGTTTTATACGAGGATGTAGAGCAGTCAGACTGTTTTACAAGAGGATGAAGAGCAGTCAACCTGTTTTACAAGAGGATGAAGAGCAGTCAAACTGATTTATAAGAGGATGAAGAGCAGTCAAACTGCTTTATAATCGGATGAAGAGCAGTCAAACTGATTTATAAGAGGATGAAGAGCAGTCAAACTGCTTTATAAAAGGATGAAGAGCAGTCAAACTGTTTTATAAGAGGACGAAGAGCAGTCAAACTGATTTATAATCGGACGAAGAGCAGTCAAACTGTTCTATAGGAGGATGAAGCGCTGTCAAACTGGTCTATAGGAGGATGAAGAGCAGTCAAACTGCTTTATAAAAGGATGAGGAGCAGTCAAACTGATTTATAAGAGGATGAAGAGCAGTCAAACTGCTTTATAAAAGGATGAAGAGCAGTCAAACTGTTTTATACGAGGATGTAGAGCAGTCAGACTGTTTTACAAGAGGATGAAGAGCAGTCATCCTGTTTTACAAGAGGATGAAGAGCAGTCAATCTGTTCTATAGGAGGATGAAGAGCAGTCAAACTGCTTTATAAAAGGATGAAGAGCAGTCAAACTGTTTTATAAGAGGACGAAGAGCAGTCAAACTGCTTTATAAAAGGATGAAGAGCAGTCAAACTGTTTTATAAGAGGACGAAGAGCAGTCAAACTGATTTATAATCGGACGAAGAGCAGTCAAACTGTTCTATAGGAGGATGAAGCGCAGTCAAACTGTTCTATAGGAGGATGAAGAGCAGCCAAACTGCTTTATAAGAGGATGAAGAGCAGTCAAACTGATTTATAAGAGGAGGAAGAGCAGTCAAACTGCTTTATAAAAGGATGAAGAGCAGTCAAACTGTTTTATAAGCGGACGAAGACCAGTCAAACTGATTTATAATCGGACGAAGACCAGTCAAACGGTTTTATAATCGGACGAAGAGCAGTCAAACTGTTCTATAGGAGGATGAAGTGCAGTCAAACTGGTTTATAGGAGGATGAAGAGCAGTCAAACTGCTTTATAAGAGGATGAAGTGCAGTCAAACTGGTTTATAGGAGGATGAAGAGCAGTCAAACTGCTTTATAAGAGGATGAAGAGCAGTCAAACTGATTTATAATCGGACGAAAAGCAGTCAAACTGATTTATAAACGGACGAAGAGCAGTCAAACGGTTTTATAAAAGGATGAAGCGCTGTCAAACTGGTCTATAGGAGGATGAAGAGCAGTCAAACTGCTTTATAAAAGGATGAGGAGCAGTCAAACTGATTTATAAGAGGATGAAGAGCAGTCAAACTGCTTTATAAAAGGACGAAGAGCAGTCAAACTTTTTTAAAAGCGGACGAAGAGCAGTCAAACTGATTTATAATCGGACGAAGAGCAGTCAAACTGATTTATAATCGGACGAAGAGCAGTCAAACGGTTTTATAACATTATGAAGAGCAGTCAAATTGAATTATAAGAGGATGAAGAGCAGTCAAACTGCTTTATAAAAGGATGAAGAGCAGTCAAACTGTTTTATACGAGGATGTAGAGCAGTCAGACTGTTTTACAAGAGGATGAAGAGCAGTCATCCTGTTTTACAAGAGGATGAAGAGCAGTCAATCTGTTCTATAGGAGGATGAAGAGCAGTCAAACTGCTTTATAAAAGGATGAAGAGCAGTCAAACTGTTTTATAAGAGGACGAAGAGCAGTCAAACTGCTTTATAAAAGGATGAAGAGCAGTCAAACTGTTTTATAAGAGGACGAAGAGCAGTCAAACTGATTTATAATCGGACGAAGAGCAGTCAAACTGTTCTATAGGAGGATGAAGCGCTGTCAAACTGGTCTATAGGAGGATGAAGAGCAGTCAAACTGCTTTATAAAAGGATGAGGAGCAGTCAAACTTATTTATAAGAGGATGAAGAGCAGTCAAACTGCTTTATAGAAGGATGAAGAGCAGTCAAACTGTTTTATACGAGGATGTAGAGCAGTCAGACTGTTTTACATGAGGATGAGGAGCAGTCATCCTGTTTTACAAGAGGATGAAGCGCAGTCAAACTGTTCTATAGGAGGATGAAGAGCAGCCAAACTGCTTTATAAGAGGATGAAGAGCAGTCAAACTGATTTATAAGAGGATGAAGAGCAGTCAAACTGCTTTATAAAAGGATGAAGAGCAGTCAAACTGTTTTATAAGCGGACGAAGACCAGTCAAACTGATTTATAATCGGACGAAGAGCAGTCAAACGGTTTTATAATCGGACGAAGAGCAGTCAAACTGTTCTATAGGAGGATGAAGTGCAGTCAAACTGGTTTATAGGAGGATGAAGAGCAGTCAAACTGCTTTATAAGAGGATGAAGTGCAGTCAAACTGGTTTATAGGAGGATGAAGAGCAGTCAAACTGCTTTATAAGAGGATGAAGAGCAGTCAAACTGATTTATAATCGGACGAAAAGCAGTCAAACTGATTTATAAACGGACGAAGAGCAGTCAAACGGTTTTATAAAAGGATGAAGAGCAGTCAAACTGTTTTATACGAGGATGTAGAGCAGTCAGACTGTTTTACAAGAGGATGAAGAGCAGTCAACCTGTTTTACAGAGGATGAAGAGCAGTCAAACTGTTTAATAAGAGGATGAAGAGCAGTCAATCTGCTTTATAAAAGGATGAAGAGCACTCAAACTGTTTTATAAGAGGACGAAGAGCAGTCAAACTGATTTATAATCGGATGAAGAGCAGTCAAACTGATTTATAAGAGGATGAAGAGCAGTCAAACTGCTTTATAAAAGGATGAAGAGCAGCCAAACATTTTTATAAGAGGACGAAGAGCAGTCAAACTGATTTATAATCGGACGAAGAGCAGTCAAACTGTTCTATAGGAGGATGAAGCGCAGTCAAACTGGTCTATAGGAGGATGAAGAGCAGCCAAACTGCTTTATAAGAGGATGAAGAGCAGTCAAACTGATTTATAAGAGGATGAAGAGCAGTCAAACTGCTTTATAAAAGGATGAAGAGCAGTCAAACTGTTTTATAAGCGGACGAAGACCAGTCAAACTGATTTATAATCGGACGAAGAGCAGTCAAACGGTTTTATAATCGGACGAAGAGCAGTCAAACTGTTCTATAGGAGGATGAAGTGCAGTCAAACTGGTTTATAGGAGGATGAAGAGCAGTCAAACTGCTTTATAAGAGGATGAGGTGCAGTCAAACTGGTTTATAGGAGGATGAAGAGCAGTCAAACTGCTTTATAAGAGGATGAAGAGCAGTCAAACTGATTTATAATCGGACGAAAAGCAGTCAAACTGATTTATAAACGGACGAAGAGCAGTCAAACGGTTTTATAAAAGGATGAAGAGCAGTCAAACTGTTTTATACGAGGATGTAGAGCAGTCAGACTGTTTTACAAGAGGATGAAGAGCAGTCAACCTGTTTTACAAGAGGATGAAGAGCAGTCAAACTGTTTAATAAGAGGATGAAGAGCAGTCAATCTGCTTTATAAAAGGATGAAGAGCACTCAAACTGTTTTATAAGAGGACGAAGAGCAGTCAAACTGATTTATAATCGGATGAAGAGCAGTCAAACTGATTTATAAGAGGATGAAGAGCAGTCAAACTGCTTTATAAAAGGATGAAGAGCAGTCAAACATTTTTATAAGAGGACGAAGAGCAGTCAAACTGATTTATAATCGGACGAAGAGCAGTCAAACTGTTCTATAGGAGGATGAAGCGCAGTCAAACTGGTCTATAGGAGGATGAAGAGCAGTCAAACTGCTTTATAAAAGGATGAAGAGCAGTCAAACTGATTTATAAGAGGATGAAGAGCAGTCAAACTGCTTTATAAAAGGACGAAGAGCAGTCAAATTTTTTTAAAAGCGGACGAAGAGCAGTCAAACTGATTTATAATCGGACGAAGAGCAGTCAAACTGATTTATAATCGGACGAAGAGCAGTCAAACGGTTTTATAACAGGATGAAGAGCAGTCAAATTGATTTATAAGAGGATGAAGAGCAGTCAAACTGCTTTATAAAAGGATGAAGAGCAGTCAAACTGTTTTATACGAGGATGTAGAGCAGTCAGACTGTTTTACAAGAGGATGAAGAGCAGTCAACCTGTTTTACAAGAGGATGAAGAGCAGTCAATCTGTTCTATAGGAGGATGAAGAGCAGTCAAACTGCTTTATAAAAGGATGAAGAGCAGTCAAACTGTTTTATAAGAGGACGAAGAGCAGTCAAACTGCTTTATAAAAGGATGAAGAGCAGTCAAACTGTTTTATAAGAGGACGAAGAGCAGTCAAACTGATTTATAATCGGACGAAGAGCAGTCAAACTGTTCTATAGGAGGATGAAGCGCAGTCAAACTGTTCTATAGGAGGATGAAGAGC
Source organism: Lampris incognitus (assembly GCF_029633865.1). Lineage (NCBI taxonomy): Eukaryota > Metazoa > Chordata > Actinopteri > Lampriformes > Lampridae > Lampris > Lampris incognitus. Next base: position 47,673,100 of record NC_079222.1, read on the forward strand.
AGTCAAACTGCTTTATAAGAGGATGAAGAGCAGTCAAACTGATTTATAAGAGGATGAAGAGCAGTCAAACTGCTTTATAAAAGGATGAAGAGCAGTCAAACTGTTTTATAAGCGGACGAAGACCAGTCAAACTGATTTATAATCGGACGAAGAGCAGTCAAACTGATTTATAATCGGACGAAGAGCAGTCAAACGGTTTTATAACAGGTTGAAGAGCAGTCAAATTGATTTATAAGAGGCTGAAGAGCAGTCAAACTGCTTTATAAAAGGATGAAGAGCAGTCAAACTGTTTTATACGAGGATGTAGAGCAGTCAGACTGTTTTACAAGAGGATGAAGAGCAGTCAACCTGTTTTACAAGAGGATGAAGAGCAGTCAAACTGATTTATAATTGGAGGAAGAGCAGTCAAACTGATTTATAAGAGGATGAAGAGCAGTCAAACTGCTTTATAAAAGGATGAAGAGCAGTCAAACTGGTTTTATAAGAGGATGAAGAGCAGTCAAACTGATTTATAATCGGACGAAGAGCAGTCAAACTGTTCTATAGGAGGATGAAGCGCAGTCAAACTGTTCTATAGGAGGATGAAGAGCAGTCAAACTGCTTTATAAGAGGATGAAGAGCAGTCAAACTGATTTATAAGAGGATGAAGAGCAGTCAAACTGCTTTATAAGCGGACGAAGAGCAGTCAAACTGATTTATAATCGGACGAAGAGCAGTCAAACTGATTTATAATCGGACGAAGAGCAGTCAAACGGTTTTATAAGAGGATGAAGAGCAGTCAAATTGATTTATAAGAGGATGAAGAGCAGTCAAACTGCTTTATAAAATGATGAAGAGCAGCCATACTGTTTTATACGAGGATGTAGAGCAGTCAGACTGTTTTACAAGAGGATGAAGAGCAGTCAAACTGCTTTATAAAAGGATGAAGAGCAGTCAAACCGATTTATAATCGGACGAAGAGCAGTCAAACGGTTTTATAATCGGACGAAGAGCAGTCAAAATGTTCTATAGGAGGATGAAGAGCAGTCAAACTGCTTTATAAGAGAATGAAGAGCAGTCAAACTGATTTATAAGAGGATGAAGAGCAGTCAAACTGCTTTATAAAAGGATGAAGAGCAGTAAAACTGTTTTATAAGCGGACGAAGAGCAGTCAAACTGATTTATAATCAGACAAAGAGCAGTCAAACTGTTCTATAGGAGGATGAAGTGCAGTCAAACTGGTATATAGGAGGATGAAGAGCAGTCAAACTGCTTTATAAGAGGATGAAGAGCAGTCAAACTGATTTATAAGCGGACGAAGAGCAGTCAAACTGATTTATAATCGGACGAAAAGCAGTCAAACTGATTTATAAACGGACGAAGAGCAGTCAAACGGTTTTATAAAAGGATGAAGAGCAGTCAAACTGTTTTATACGAGGATGTAGAGCAGTCAGACTGTTTTACAAGAGGATGAAGAGCAGTCAACCTGTTTTACAAGAGGATGAAGAGCAGTCAAACTGTTTTATAAGAGGATGACGAGCAGTCAATCTGCGTTATAAAAGGATGAAGAGCACTCAAACTGTTTTATAAGAGGACGAAGAGCAGTCAAACTGATTTATAATCGGATGAAGAGCAGTCAAACTGATTTATAAGAGGATGAAGAGCAGTCAAACTGCTTTATAAATGGATGAAGAGCAGTCAAACTGTTTTATAAGAGGACGAAGAGCAGTCAAACTGATTTATAATCGGACGAAGAGCAGTCAACTGTTCTATAGGAGGATGAAGCGCAGTCAAACTGGTCTATAGGAGGACGAAGAGCAGTCAAACTGATTTATAATCGGACGAAGAGCAGTCAAACTGTTCTATAGGAGGATGAAGCGCAGTCAAACTGTTCTATAGGAGGATGAAGAGCAGTCAAACTGCTTTATAAGAGGATGAAGAGCAGTCAAACTGCTTTATAAAAGGATGAAGAGCAGTCAAACTGTTTTATAAGCGGACGAAGACCAGTCAAACTGATTTATAATCGGACGAAGAGCAGTCAAACTGATTTATAATCGGACGAAGAGCAGTCAAACGGTTTTATAACAGGTTGAAGAGCAGTCAAATTGATTTATAAGAGGATGAAGAGCAGTCAAACTGCTTTATAAAAGGATGAAGAGCAGTCAAACTGTTTTATCCGAGGATGTAGAGCAGTCAGACTGTTTTACAAGAGGATGAAGAGCAGTCAACCTGTTTTACAAGAGGATGAAGAGCAGTCAAACTGATTTATAATTGGATGAAGAGCAGTCAAACTGATTTATAAGAGGATGAAGAGCAGTCAAACTGCTTTATGAAAGGATGAAGAGCAGTCAAACTGGTTTTATAAGAGGATGAAGAGCAGTCAAACTGATTTATAATCGGACGAAGAGCAGTCAAACTGTTCTATAGGAGGATGAAGCGCAGTCAAACTGTTCTATAGGAGGATGAAGAGCAGTCAAACTGCTTTATAAGAGGATGAAGAGCAGTCAAACTGATTTATAAGAGGATGAAGAGCAGTCAAACTGCTTTATAAAAGGATGAAGAGCAGTCAAACTGATTTATATTCGGACGAAGAGCAGTCAAACTGATTTATAATCGGACGAAGAGCAGTCAAACGGTTTTATAGGAGGATGAAGAGCAGTCAAACTGCTTTATAAGAGGATGAAGAGCAGTCAAACTGATTTATAAGCGGACGAAGAGCAGTCAAACTGATTTATAATCGGACGAAAAGCAGTCAAACTGATTTATAAACGGACGAAGAGCAGTCAAACGGTTTTATAAAAGGATGAAGAGCAGTCAAACTGTTTTATACGAGGATGTAGAGCAGTCAGACTGTTTTACAAGAGGATGAAGAGCAGTCAACATGTTTTACAAGAGGATGAAGAGCAGTCAAACTGTTTTATAAGAGGATGAAGAGCAGTCAATCTGCGTTATAAAAGGATGAAGAGCACTCAAACTGTTTTATAAGAGGACGAAGAGCTGTCAAACTGATTTATAATCGGATGAAGAGCAGTCAAACTGATTTATAAGAGGATGAAGAGCAGTCAAACTGCTTTATAAAAGGATGAAGTGCAGTCAAACTGTTTTATAAGAGGACGAAGAGCAGTCAAACTGATTTATAATCGGACGAAGAGCAGTCAAACTGTTCTATAGGAGGATGAAGCGCAGTCAAACTGGTCTATAGGAGGATGAAGAGCAGTCAAACTGCTTTATAAAAGTATGAAGAGCAGTCAAACTGGTTTATAGGAGGATGAAGAGCAGTCAAACTGCTTTATAAGAGGATGAAGTGCAGTCAAACTGGTTTATAGGAGGATGAAGAGCAGTCAAACTGCTTTATAAGAGGATGAAGAGCAGTCAAACTGATTTATAATCGGACGAAAAGCAGTCAAACTGATTTATAAACGGACGAAGAGCAGTCAAACGGTTTTATAAAAGGATGAAGAGCAGTCAAACTGTTTTATACGAGGATGTAGAGCAGTCAGACTGTTTTACAAGAGGATGAAGAGCAGTCAACCTGTTTTACAGAGGATGAAGAGCAGTCAAACTGTTTAATAAGAGGATGAAGAGCAGTCAATCTGCTTTATAAAAGGATGAAGAGCACTCAAACTGTTTTATAAGAGGACGAAGAGCAGTCAAACTGATTTATAATCGGATGAAGAGCAGTCAAACTGATTTATAAGAGGATGAAGAGCAGTCAAACTGCTTTATAAAAGGATGAAGAGCAGCCAAACATTTTTATAAGAGGACGAAGAGCAGTCAAACTGATTTATAATCGGACGAAGAGCAGTCAAACTGTTCTATAGGAGGATGAAGCGCAGTCAAACTGGTCTATAGGAGGATGAAGAGCAGCCAAACTGCTTTATAAGAGGATGAAGAGCAGTCAAACTGATTTATAAGAGGATGAAGAGCAGTCAAACTGCTTTATAAAAGGATGAAGAGCAGTCAAACTGTTTTATAAGCGGACGAAGACCAGTCAAACTGATTTATAATCGGACGAAGAGCAGTCAAACGGTTTTATAATCGGACGAAGAGCAGTCAAACTGTTCTATAGGAGGATGAAGTGCAGTCAAACTGGTTTATAGGAGGATGAAGAGCAGTCAAACTGCTTTATAAGAGGATGAGGTGCAGTCAAACTGGTTTATAGGAGGATGAAGAGCAGTCAAACTGCTTTATAAGAGGATGAAGAGCAGTCAAACTGATTTATAATCGGACGAAAAGCAGTCAAACTGATTTATAAACGGACGAAGAGCAGTCAAACGGTTTTATAAAAGGATGAAGAGCAGTCAAACTGTTTTATACGAGGATGTAGAGCAGTCAGACTGTTTTACAAGAGGATGAAGAGCAGTCAACCTGTTTTACAAGAGGATGAAGAGCAGTCAAACTGTTTAATAAGAGGATGAAGAGCAGTCAATCTGCTTTATAAAAGGATGAAGAGCACTCAAACTGTTTTATAAGAGGACGAAGAGCAGTCAAACTGATTTATAATCGGATGAAGAGCAGTCAAACTGATTTATAAGAGGATGAAGAGCAGTCAAACTGCTTTATAAAAGGATGAAGAGCAGTCAAACATTTTTATAAGAGGACGAAGAGCAGTCAAACTGATTTATAATCGGACGAAGAGCAGTCAAACTGTTCTATAGGAGGATGAAGCGCAGTCAAACTGGTCTATAGGAGGATGAAGAGCAGTCAAACTGCTTTATAAAAGGATGAAGAGCAGTCAAACTGATTTATAAGAGGATGAAGAGCAGTCAAACTGCTTTATAAAAGGACGAAGAGCAGTCAAATTTTTTTAAAAGCGGACGAAGAGCAGTCAAACTGATTTATAATCGGACGAAGAGCAGTCAAACTGATTTATAATCGGACGAAGAGCAGTCAAACGGTTTTATAACAGGATGAAGAGCAGTCAAATTGATTTATAAGAGGATGAAGAGCAGTCAAACTGCTTTATAAAAGGATGAAGAGCAGTCAAACTGTTTTATACGAGGATGTAGAGCAGTCAGACTGTTTTACAAGAGGATGAAGAGCAGTCAACCTGTTTTACAAGAGGATGAAGAGCAGTCAATCTGTTCTATAGGAGGATGAAGAGCAGTCAAACTGCTTTATAAAAGGATGAAGAGCAGTCAAACTGTTTTATAAGAGGACGAAGAGCAGTCAAACTGCTTTATAAAAGGATGAAGAGCAGTCAAACTGTTTTATAAGAGGACGAAGAGCAGTCAAACTGATTTATAATCGGACGAAGAGCAGTCAAACTGTTCTATAGGAGGATGAAGCGCAGTCAAACTGTTCTATAGGAGGATGAAGAGCAGTCAAACTGCTTTATAAGAGGATGAAGAGCAGTCAAACTGATTTATAAGAGGATGAAGAGCAGTCAAACTGCTTTATAAAAGGATGAAGAGCAGTCAAACTGTTTTATAAGCGGACGAAGACCAGTCAAACTGATTTATAATCGGACGAAGAGCAGTCAAACTGATTTATAATCGGACGAAGAGCAGTCAAACGGTTTTATAACAGGTTGAAGAGCAGTCAAATTGATTTATAAGAGGCTGAAGAGCAGTCAAACTGCTTTATAAAAGGATGAAGAGCAGTCAAACTGTTTTATACGAGGATGTAGAGCAGTCAGACTGTTTTACAAGAGGATGAAGAGCAGTCAACCTGTTTTACAAGAGGATGAAGAGCAGTCAAACTGATTTATAATTGGAGGAAGAGCAGTCAAACTGATTTATAAGAGGATGAAGAGCAGTCAAACTGCTTTATAAAAGGATGAAGAGCAGTCAAACTGGTTTTATAAGAGGATGAAGAGCAGTCAAACTGATTTATAATCGGACGAAGAGCAGTCAAACTGTTCTATAGGAGGATGAAGCGCAGTCAAACTGTTCTATAGGAGGATGAAGAGCAGTCAAACTGCTTTATAAGAGGATGAAGAGCAGTCAAACTGATTTATAAGAGGATGAAGAGCAGTCAAACTGCTTTATAAGCGGACGAAGAGCAGTCAAACTGATTTATAATCGGACGAAGAGCAGTCAAACTGATTTATAATCGGACGAAGAGCAGTCAAACGGTTTTATAAGAGGATGAAGAGCAGTCAAATTGATTTATAAGAGGATGAAGAGCAGTCAAACTGCTTTATAAAATGATGAAGAGCAGCCATACTGTTTTATACGAGGATGTAGAGCAGTCAGACTGTTTTACAAGAGGATGAAGAGCAGTCAAACTGCTTTATAAAAGGATGAAGAGCAGTCAAACCGATTTATAATCGGACGAAGAGCAGTCAAACGGTTTTATAATCGGACGAAGAGCAGTCAAAATGTTCTATAGGAGGATGAAGAGCAGTCAAACTGCTTTATAAGAGAATGAAGAGCAGTCAAACTGATTTATAAGAGGATGAAGAGCAGTCAAACTGCTTTATAAAAGGATGAAGAGCAGTAAAACTGTTTTATAAGCGGACGAAGAGCAGTCAAACTGATTTATAATCAGACAAAGAGCAGTCAAACTGTTCTATAGGAGGATGAAGTGCAGTCAAACTGGTATATAGGAGGATGAAGAGCAGTCAAACTGCTTTATAAGAGGATGAAGAGCAGTCAAACTGATTTATAAGCGGACGAAGAGCAGTCAAACTGATTTATAATCGGACGAAAAGCAGTCAAACTGATTTATAAACGGACGAAGAGCAGTCAAACGGTTTTATAAAAGGATGAAGAGCAGTCAAACTGTTTTATACGAGGATGTAGAGCAGTCAGACTGTTTTACAAGAGGATGAAGAGCAGTCAACCTGTTTTACAAGAGGATGAAGAGCAGTCAAACTGTTTTATAAGAGGATGACGAGCAGTCAATCTGCGTTATAAAAGGATGAAGAGCACTCAAACTGTTTTATAAGAGGACGAAGAGCAGTCAAACTGATTTATAATCGGATGAAGAGCAGTCAAACTGATTTATAAGAGGATGAAGAGCAGTCAAACTGCTTTATAAATGGATGAAGAGCAGTCAAACTGTTTTATAAGAGGACGAAGAGCAGTCAAACTGATTTATAATCGGACGAAGAGCAGTCAACTGTTCTATAGGAGGATGAAGCGCAGTCAAACTGGTCTATAGGAGGACGAAGAGCAGTCAAACTGATTTATAATCGGACGAAGAGCAGTCAAACTGTTCTATAGGAGGATGAAGCGCAGTCAAACTGTTCTATAGGAGGATGAAGAGCAGTCAAACTGCTTTATAAGAGGATGAAGAGCAGTCAAACTGCTTTATAAAAGGATGAAGAGCAGTCAAACTGTTTTATAAGCGGACGAAGACCAGTCAAACTGATTTATAATCGGACGAAGAGCAGTCAAACTGATTTATAATCGGACGAAGAGCAGTCAAACGGTTTTATAACAGGTTGAAGAGCAGTCAAATTGATTTATAAGAGGATGAAGAGCAGTCAAACTGCTTTATAAAAGGATGAAGAGCAGTCAAACTGTTTTATCCGAGGATGTAGAGCAGTCAGACTGTTTTACAAGAGGATGAAGAGCAGTCAACCTGTTTTACAAGAGGATGAAGAGCAGTCAAACTGATTTATAATTGGATGAAGAGCAGTCAAACTGATTTATAAGAGGATGAAGAGCAGTCAAACTGCTTTATGAAAGGATGAAGAGCAGTCAAACTGGTTTTATAAGAGGATGAAGAGCAGTCAAACTGATTTATAATCGGACGAAGAGCAGTCAAACTGTTCTATAGGAGGATGAAGCGCAGTCAAACTGTTCTATAGGAGGATGAAGAGCAGTCAAACTGCTTTATAAGAGGATGAAGAGCAGTCAAACTGATTTATAAGAGGATGAAGAGCAGTCAAACTGCTTTATAAAAGGATGAAGAGCAGTCAAACTGATTTATATTCGGACGAAGAGCAGTCAAACTGATTTATAATCGGACGAAGAGCAGTCAAACGGTTTTATAGGAGGATGAAGAGCAGTCAAACTGCTTTATAAGAGGATGAAGAGCAGTCAAACTGATTTATAAGCGGACGAAGAGCAGTCAAACTGATTTATAATCGGACGAAAAGCAGTCAAACTGATTTATAAACGGACGAAGAGCAGTCAAACGGTTTTATAAAAGGATGAAGAGCAGTCAAACTGTTTTATACGAGGATGTACAGCAGTCAGACTGTTTTACAAGAGGATGAAGAGCAGTCAACATGTTTTACAAGAGGATGAAGAGCAGTCAAACTGTTTTATAAGAGGATGAAGAGCAGTCAATCTGCGTTATAAAAGGATGAAGAGCACTCAAACTGTTTTATAAGAGGACGAAGAGCTGTCAAACTGATTTATAATCGGATGAAGAGCAGTCAAACTGATTTATAAGAGGATGAAGAGCAGTCAAACTGCTTTATAAAAGGATGAAGTGCAGTCAAACTGTTTTATAAGAGGACGAAGAGCAGTCAAACTGATTTATAATCGGACGAAGAGCAGTCAAACTGTTCTATAGGAGGATGAAGCGCAGTCAAACTGGTCTATAGGAGGATGAAGAGCAGTCAAACTGCTTTATAAAAGTATGAAGAGCAGTCAAACTGATTTATAAGAGGATGAAGAGCAGTCAAACTGCTTTATAAAAGGACGAAGAGCAGTCAAACTGATTTATAATCGGACGAAGAGCAGTCAAACTGTTCTATAGGAGGATGAAGCGCAGTCAAACTGGTCTATAGGAGGATGAAGAGCAGCCAAACTGCTTTATAAGAGGATGAAGAGCAGTCAAACTGATTTATAAGAGGATGAAGAGCAGTCAAACTGCTTTATAAAAGGATGAAGAGCAGTCAAACTGTTTTATAAGCGGACGAAGACCAGTCAAACTGATTTATAATCGGACGAAGAGCAGTCAAACGGTTTTATAATCGGACGAAGAGCAGTCAAACTGTTCTATAGGAGGATGAAGTGCAGTCAAACTGGTTTATAGGAGGATGAAGAGCAGTCAAACTGCTTTATAAGAGGATGAGGTGCAGTCAAACTGGTTTATAGGAGGATGAAGAGCAGTCAAACTGCTTTATAAGAGGATGAAGAGCAGTCAAACTGATTTATAATCGGACGAAAAGCAGTCAAACTGATTTATAAACGGACGAAGAGCAGTCAAACGGTTTTATAAAAGGATGAAGAGCAGTCAAACTGTTTTATACGAGGATGTAGAGCAGTCAGACTGTTTTACAAGAGGATGAAGAGCAGTCAACCTGTTTTACAAGAGGATGAAGAGCAGTCAAACTGTTTAATAAGAGGATGAAGAGCAGTCAATCTGCTTTATAAAAGGATGAAGAGCACTCAAACTGTTTTATAAGAGGACGAAGAGCAGTCAAACTGATTTATAATCGGATGAAGAGCAGTCAAACTGATTTATAAGAGGATGAAGAGCAGTCAAACTGCTTTATAAAAGGATGAAGAGCAGTCAAACATTTTTATAAGAGGACGAAGAGCAGTCAAACTGATTTATAATCGGACGAAGAGCAGTCAAACTGTTCTATAGGAGGATGAAGCGCAGTCAAACTGGTCTATAGGAGGATGAAGAGCAGTCAAACTGCTTTATAAAAGGATGAAGAGCAGTCAAACTGATTTATAAGAGGATGAAGAGCAGTCAAACTGCTTTATAAAAGGACGAAGAGCAGTCAAATTTTTTTAAAAGCGGACGAAGAGCAGTCAAACTGATTTATAATCGGACGAAGAGCAGTCAAACTGATTTATAATCGGACGAAGAGCAGTCAAACGGTTTTATAACAGGATGAAGAGCAGTCAAATTGATTTATAAGAGGATGAAGAGCAGTCAAACTGCTTTATAAAAGGATGAAGAGCAGTCAAACTGTTTTATACGAGGATGTAGAGCAGTCAGACTGTTTTACAAGAGGATGAAGAGCAGTCAACCTGTTTTACAAGAGGATGAAGAGCAGTCAATCTGTTCTATAGGAGGATGAAGAGCAGTCAAACTGCTTTATAAAAGGATGAAGAGCAGTCAAACTGTTTTATAAGAGGACGAAGAGCAGTCAAACTGCTTTATAAAAGGATGAAGAGCAGTCAAACTGTTTTATAAGAGGACGAAGAGCAGTCAAACTGATTTATAATCGGACGAAGAGCAGTCAAACTGTTCTATAGGAGGATGAAGCGCAGTCAAACTGTTCTATAGGAGGATGAAGAGCAGTCAAACTGCTTTATAAGAGGATGAAGAGCAGTCAAACTGATTTATAAGAGGATGAAGAGCAGTCAAACTGCTTTATAAAAGGATGAAGAGCAGTCAAACTGTTTTATAAGCGGACGAAGACCAGTCAAACTGATTTATAATCGGACGAAGAGCAGTCAAACTGATTTATAATCGGACGAAGAGCAGTCAAACGGTTTTATAACAGGTTGAAGAGCAGTCAAATTGATTTATAAGAGGCTGAAGAGCAGTCAAACTGCTTTATAAAAGGATGAAGAGCAGTCAAACTGTTTTATACGAGGATGTAGAGCAGTCAGACTGTTTTACAAGAGGATGAAGAGCAGTCAACCTGTTTTACAAGAGGATGAAGAGCAGTCAAACTGATTTATAATTGGAGGAAGAGCAGTCAAACTGATTTATAAGAGGATGAAGAGCAGTCAAACTGCTTTATAAAAGGATGAAGAGCAGTCAAACTGGTTTTATAAGAGGATGAAGAGCAGTCAAACTGATTTATAATCGGACGAAGAGCAGTCAAACTGTTCTATAGGAGGATGAAGCGCAGTCAAACTGTTCTATAGGAGGATGAAGAGCAGTCAAACTGCTTTATAAGAGGATGAAGAGCAGTCAAACTGATTTATAAGAGGATGAAGAGCAGTCAAACTGCTTTATAAGTGGACGAAGAGCAGTCAAACTGATTTATAATCGGACGAAGAGCAGTCAAACTGATTTATAATCGGACGAAGAGCAGTCAAACGGTTTTATAAGAGGATGAAGAGCAGTCAAATTGATTTATAAGAGGATGAAGAGCAGTCAAACTGCTTTATAAAATGATGAAGAGCAGCCATACTGTTTTATACGAGGATGTAGAGCAGTCAGACTGTTTTACAAGAGGATGAAGAGCAGTCAAACTGCTTTATAAAAGGATGAAGAGCAGTCAAACCGATTTATAATCGGACGAAGAGCAGTCAAACGGTTTTATAATCGGACGAAGAGCAGTCAAAATGTTCTATAGGAGGATGAAGAGCAGTCAAACTGCTTTATAAGAGAATGAAGAGCAGTCAAACTGATTTATAAGAGGATGAAGAGCAGTCAAACTGCTTTATAAAAGGATGAAGAGCAGTAAAACTGTTTTATAAGCGGACGAAGAGCAGTCAAACTGATTTATAATCAGACAAAGAGCAGTCAAACTGTTCTATAGGAGGATGAAGTGCAGTCAAACTGGTATATAGGAGGATGAAGAGCAGTCAAACTGCTTTATAAGAGGATGAAGAGCAGTCAAACTGATTTATAAGCGGACGAAGAGCAGTCAAACTGATTTATAATCGGACGAAAAGCAGTCAAACTGATTTATAAACGGACGAAGAGCAGTCAAACGGTTTTATAAAAGGATGAAGAGCAGTCAAACTGTTTTATACGAGGATGTAGAGCAGTCAGACTGTTTTACAAGAGGATGAAGAGCAGTCAACCTGTTTTACAAGAGGATGAAGAGCAGTCAAACTGTTTTATAAGAGGATGACGAGCAGTCAATCTGCGTTATAAAAGGATGAAGAGCACTCAAACTGTTTTATAAGAGGACGAAGAGCAGTCAAACTGATTTATAATCGGATGAAGAGCAGTCAAACTGATTTATAAGAGGATGAAGAGCAGTCAAACTGCTTTATAAATGGATGAAGAGCAGTCAAACTGTTTTATAAGAGGACGAAGAGCAGTCAAACTGATTTATAATCGGACGAAGAGCAGTCAACTGTTCTATAGGAGGATGAAGCGCAGTCAAACTGGTCTATAGGAGGACGAAGAGCAGTCAAACTGATTTATAATCGGACGAAGAGCAGTCAAACTGTTCTATAGGAGGATGAAGCGCAGTCAAACTGTTCTATAGGAGGATGAAGAGCAGTCAAACTGCTTTATAAGAGGATGAAGAGCAGTCAAACTGCTTTATAAAAGGATGAAGAGCAGTCAAACTGTTTTATAAGCGGACGAAGACCAGTCAAACTGATTTATAATCGGACGAAGAGCAGTCAAACTGATTTATAATCGGACGAAGAGCAGTCAAACGGTTTTATAACAGGTTGAAGAGCAGTCAAATTGATTTATAAGAGGATGAAGAGCAGTCAAACTGCTTTATAAAAGGATGAAGAGCAGTCAAACTGTTTTATCCGAGGATGTAGAACAGTCAGACTGTTTTACAAGAGGATGAAGAGCAGTCAACCTGTTTTACAAGAGGATGAAGAGCAGTCAAACTGATTTATAATTGGATGAAGAGCAGTCAAACTGATTTATAAGAGGATGAAGAGCAGTCAAACTGCTTTATGAAAGGATGAAGAGCAGTCAAACTGGTTTTATAAGAGGATGAAGAGCAGTCAAACTGATTTATAATCGGACGAAGAGCAGTCAAACTGTTCTATAGGAGGATGAAGCGCAGTCAAACTGTTCTATAGGAGGATGAAGAGCAGTCAAACTGCTTTATAAGAGGATGAAGAGCAGTCAAACTGATTTATAAGAGGATGAAGAGCAGTCAAACTGCTTTATAAAAGGATGAAGAGCAGTCAAACTGATTTATATTCGGACGAAGAGCAGTCAAACTGATTTATAATCGGACGAAGAGCAGTCAAACGGTTTTATAGGAGGATGAAGAGCAGTCAAACTGCTTTATAAGAGGATGAAGAGCAGTCAAACTGATTTATAAGCGGACGAAGAGCAGTCAAACTGATTTATAATCGGACGAAAAGCAGTCAAACTGATTTATAAACGGACGAAGAGCAGTCAAACGGTTTTATAAAAGGATGAAGAGCAGTCAAACTGTTTTATACGAGGATGTAGAGCAGTCAGACTGTTTTACAAGAGGATGAAGAGCAGTCAACATGTTTTACAAGAGGATGAAGAGCAGTCAAACTGTTTTATAAGAGGATGAAGAGCAGTCAATCTGCGTTATAAAAGGATGAAGAGCACTCAAACTGTTTTATAAGAGGACGAAGAGCTGTCAAACTGATTTATAATCGGATGAAGAGCAGTCAAACTGATTTATAAGAGGATGAAGAGCAGTCAAACTGCTTTATAAAAGGATGAAGTGCAGTCAAACTGTTTTATAAGAGGACGAAGAGCAGTCAAACTGATTTATAATCGGACGAAGAGCAGTCAAACTGTTCTATAGGAGGATGAAGCGCAGTCAAACTGGTCTATAGGAGGATGAAGAGCAGTCAAACTGCTTTATAAAAGTATGAAGAGCAGTCAAACTGATTTATAAGAGGATGAAGAGCAGTCAAACTGCTTTATAAAAGGACGAAGAGCAGTCAAACTTTTTTAAAAGCGGACGAAGAGCAGTCAAACTGATTTATAATCGGACGAAGAGCAGTCAAACTGATTTATAATCGGACGAAGAGCAGTCAAACGGTTTTATAGCAGGATGAAGAGCAGTCAAATTGATTTATAAGAGGATGAAGAGCAGTCAAACTGCTTTATAAAAGGATGAAGAGCAGTCAAACTGTTTTATACGAGGATGTAGAGCAGTCAGACTGTTTTACAAGAGGATGAAGAGCAGTCAATCTGTTCTATAGGAGGATGAAGAGCAGTCAAACTGCTTTATAAAAGGATGAAGAGCAGTCAAACTGTTTTATAAGAGGACGAAGAGCAGTCAAACTGCTTTATATAAGGATGAAGAGCAGTCAAACTTTTTTATAAGAGAACGAAGAGCAGTCAAACTGATTTATAATCGGACGAAGAGCAGTCAAACTGTTCTATAGGAGGATGAAGCGCAGTCAAACTGTTCTATAGGAGGATGAAGAGCAGTCAAACTGCTTTATAAGAGGATGAAGAGCAGTCAAACTGATTTATAAGAGGATGAAGAGCAGTCAACCTGTTTTACAAGAGGATGAAGAGCAGTCAATCTGTTCTATAGGAGGATGAAGAGCAGTCAAACTGCTTTATAAAAGGATGAAGAGCAGTCAAACTGTTTTATAAGAGGACGAAGAGCAGTCAAACTGCTTTATAAAAGGATGAAGAGCAGTCAAACTGTTTTATAAGAGGACGAAAAGCAGTCAAACTGATTTATAATCGGACGAAGAGCAGTCAAACTGTTCTATAGGAGGATGAAGCGCAGTCAAACTGTTCTATAGGAGGATGAAGAGCAGTCAAACTGCTTTATAAGAGGATGAAGAGCAGTCAAACTCATTTATAAGAGGATGAAGAGCAGTCAAACTGCTTTATAAAAGGATGAAGAGCAGTCAAACTGTTTTATAAGCGGACGAAGACCAGTCAAACTGATTTATAATCGGACGAAGAGCAGTCAAACTGATTTATAATCGGACGAAGAGCAGTCAAACGGTTTTATAACAGGTTGAAGAGCAGTCAAATTGATTTATAAGAGGCTGAAGAGCAGTCAAACTGCTTTATAAAAGGATGAAGAGCAGTCAAACTGTTTTATACGAGGATGTAGAGCAGTCAGACTGTTTTACAAGAGGATGAAGAGCAGTCAACCTGTTTTACAAGAGGATGAAGAGCAGTCAAACTGATTTATAATTGGAGGAAGAGCAGTCAAACTGATTTATAAGAGGATGAAGAGCAGTCAAACTGCTTTATAAAAGGATGAAGAGCAGTCAAACTGGTTTTATAAGAGGATGAAGAGCAGTCAAACTGATTTATAATCGGACGAAGAGCAGTCAAACTGTTCTATAGGAGGATGAAGCGCAGTCAAACTGTTCTATAGGAGGATGAAGAGCAGTCAAACTGCTTTATAAGAGGATGAAGAGCAGTCAAACTGATTTATAAGAGGATGAAGAGCAGTCAAACTGCTTTATAAGCGGACGAAGAGCAGTCAAACTGATTTATAATCGGACGAAGAGCAGTCAAACTGATTTATAATCGGACGAAGAGCAGTCAAACGGTTTTATAAGAGGATGAAGAGCAGTCAAATTGATTTATAAGAGGATGAAGAGCAGTCAAACTGCTTTATAAAATGATGAAGAGCAGCCATACTGTTTTATACGAGGATGTAGAGCAGTCAGACTGTTTTACAAGAGGATGAAGATCAGTCAAACTGCTTTATAAAAGGATGAAGAGCAGTCAAACCGATTTATAATCGGACGAAGAGCAGTCAAACGGTTTTATAATCGGACGAAGAGCAGTCAAAATGTTCTATAGGAGGATGAAGAGCAGTCAAACTGCTTTATAAGAGAATGAAGAGCAGTCAAACTGATTTATAAGAGGATGAAGAGCAGTCAAACTGCTTTATAAAAGGATGAAGAGCAGTAAAACTGTTTTATAAGCGGACGAAAAGCAGTCAAACTGATTTATAATCAGACAAAGAGCAGTCAAACTGTTCTATAGGAGGATGAAGTGCAGTCAAACTGATTTATAATCGGACGAAGAGCAGTCAAACTGATTTATAATCGGACGAAGAGCAGTCAAACGGTTTTATAGCAGGATGAAGAGCAGTCAAATTGATTTATAAGAGGATGAAGAGCAGTCAAACTGCTTTATAAAAGGATGAAGAGCAGTCAAACTGTTTTATACGAGGATGTAGAGCAGTCAGACTGTTTTACAAGAGGATGAAGAGCAGTCAATCTGTTCTATAGGAGGATGAAGAGCAGTCAAACTGCTTTATAAAAGGATGAAGAGCAGTCAAACTGTTTTATAAGAGGACGAAGAGCAGTCAAACTGCTTTATATAAGGATGAAGAGCAGTCAAACGGTTTTATAGCAGGATGAAGAGCAGTCAAATTGATTTATAAGAGGATGAAGAGCAGTCAAACTGCTTTATAAAAGGATGAAGAGCAGTCAAACTGTTTTATACGAGGATGTAGAGCAGTCAGACTGTTTTACAAGAGGATGAAGAGCAGTCAATCTGTTCTATAGGAGGATGAAGAGCAGTCAAACTGCTTTATAAAAGGATGAAGAGCAGTCAAACTGTTTTATAAGAGGACGAAGAGCAGTCAAACTGCTTTATATAAGGATGAAGAGCAGTCAAACTTTTTTATAAGAGAACGAAGAGCAGTCAAACTGATTTATAATCGGACGAAGAGCAGTCAAACTGTTCTATAGGAGGATGAAGCGCAGTCAAACTGTTCTATAGGAGGATGAAGAGCAGTCAAACTGCTTTATAAGAGGATGAAGAGCAGTCAAACTGATTTATAAGAGGATGAAGAGCAGTCAACCTGTTTTACAAGAGGATGAAGAGCAGTCAATCTGTTCTATAGGAGGATGAAGAGCAGTCAAACTGCTTTATAAAAGGATGAAGAGCAGTCAAACTGTTTTATAAGAGGACGAAGAGCAGTCAAACTGCTTTATAAAAGGATGAAGAGCAGTCAAACTGTTTTATAAGAGGACGAAAAGCAGTCAAACTGATTTATAATCGGACGAAGAGCAGTCAAACTGTTCTATAGGAGGATGAAGCGCAGTCAAACTGTTCTATAGGAGGATGAAGAGCAGTCAAACTGCTTTATAAGAGGATGAAGAGCAGTCAAACTCATTTATAAGAGGATGAAGAGCAGTCAAACTGCTTTATAAAAGGATGAAGAGCAGTCAAACTGTTTTATAAGCGGACGAAGACCAGTCAAACTGATTTATAATCGGACGAAGAGCAGTCAAACTGATTTATAATCGGACGAAGAGCAGTCAAACGGTTTTATAACAGGTTGAAGAGCAGTCAAATTGATTTATAAGAGGCTGAAGAGCAGTCAAACTGCTTTATAAAAGGATGAAGAGCAGTCAAACTGTTTTATACGAGGATGTAGAGCAGTCAGACTGTTTTACAAGAGGATGAAGAGCAGTCAACCTGTTTTACAAGAGGATGAAGAGCAGTCAAACTGATTTATAATTGGAGGAAGAGCAGTCAAACTGATTTATAAGAGGATGAAGAGCAGTCAAACTGCTTTATAAAAGGATGAAGAGCAGTCAAACTGGTTTTATAAGAGGATGAAGAGCAGTCAAACTGATTTATAATCGGACGAAGAGCAGTCAAACTGTTCTATAGGAGGATGAAGCGCAGTCAAACTGTTCTATAGGAGGATGAAGAGCAGTCAAACTGCTTTATAAGAGGATGAAGAGCAGTCAAACTGATTTATAAGAGGATGAAGAGCAGTCAAACTGCTTTATAAGCGGACGAAGAGCAGTCAAACTGATTTATAATCGGACGAAGAGCAGTCAAACTGATTTATAATCGGACGAAGAGCAGTCAAACGGTTTTATAAGAGGATGAAGAGCAGTCAAATTGATTTATAAGAGGATGAAGAGCAGTCAAACTGCTTTATAAAATGATGAAGAGCAGCCATACTGTTTTATACGAGGATGTAGAGCAGTCAGACTGTTTTACAAGAGGATGAAGATCAGTCAAACTGCTTTATAAAAGGATGAAGAGCAGTCAAACCGATTTATAATCGGACGAAGAGCAGTCAAACGGTTTTATAATCGGACGAAGAGCAGTCAAAATGTTCTATAGGAGGATGAAGAGCAGTCAAACTGCTTTATAAGAGAATGAAGAGCAGTCAAACTGATTTATAAGAGGATGAAGAGCAGTCAAACTGCTTTATAAAAGGATGAAGAGCAGTAAAACTGTTTTATAAGCGGACGAAAAGCAGTCAAACTGATTTATAATCAGACAAAGAGCAGTCAAACTGTTCTATAGGAGGATGAAGTGCAGTCAAACTGGTATATAGGAGGATGAAGAGCAGTCAAACTGCTTTATAAGAGGATGAAGAGCAGTCAAACTGATTTATAAGCGGACGAAGAGCAGTCAAACTGATTTATAATCGGACGAAAAGCAGTCAAACTGATTTATAAACGGACGAAGAGCAGTCAAACGGTTTTATAAAAGGATGAAGAGCAGTCAAACTGTTTTATACGAGGATGTAGAGCAGTCAGACTGTTTTACAAGAGGATGAAGAGCAGTCAACCTGTTTTACAAGAGGATGAAGAGCAGTCAAACTGTTTTATAAGAGGATGACGAGCAGTCAATCTGCGTTATAAAAGGATGAAGAGCACTCAAACTGTTTTATAAGAGGACGAAGAGCAGTCAAACTGATTTATAATCGGATGAAGAGCAGTCAAACTGATTTATAAGAGGATGAAGAGCAGTCAAACTGCTTTATAAAAGGATGAAGAGCAGTCAAACTGTTTTATAAGAGGACGAAGAGCAGTCAAACTGATTTATAATCGGACGAAGAGCAGTCAACTGTTCTATAGGAGGATGAAGCGCAGTCAAACTGGTCTATAGGAGTACGAAGAGCAGTCAAACTGATTTATAATCGGACGAAGAGCAGTCAAACTGTTCTATAGGAGGATGAAGCGCAGTCAAACTGTTCTATAGGAGGATGAAGAGCAGTCAAACTGCTTTATAAGAGGATGAAGAGCAGTCAAACTGCTTTATAAAAGGATGAAGAGCAGTCAAACTGTTTTATAAGCGGACGAAGACCAGTCAAACTGATTTATAATCGGACGAAGAGCAGTCAAACTGATTTATAATCGGACGAAGAGCAGTCAAACGGTTTTATAACAGGTTGAAGAGCAGTCAAATTGATTTATAAGAGGCTGAAGAGCAGTCAAACTGCTTTATAAAAGGATGAAGAGCAGTCAAACTGTTTTATACGAGGATGTAGAGCAGTCAGACTGTTTTACAAGAGGATGAAGAGCAGTCAACCTGTTTTACAAGAGGATGAAGAGCAGTCAAACTGATTTATAATTGGAGGAAGAGCAGTCAAACTGATTTATAAGAGGATGAAGAGCAGTCAAACTGCTTTATAAAAGGATGAAGAGCAGTCAAACTGGTTTTATAAGAGGATGAAGAGCAGTCAAACTGATTTATAATCGGACGAAGAGCAGTCAAACTGTTCTATAGGAGGATGAAGCGCAGTCAAACTGTTCTATAGGAGGATGAAGAGCAGTCAAACTGCTTTATAAGAGGATGAAGAGCAGTCAAACTGATTTATAAGAGGATGAAGAGCAGTCAAACTGCTTTATAAGCGGACGAAGAGCAGTCAAACTGATTTATAATCGGACGAAGAGCAGTCAAACTGATTTATAATCGGACGAAGAGCAGTCAAACGGTTTTATAAGAGGATGAAGAGCAGTCAAATTGATTTATAAGAGGATGAAGAGCAGTCAAACTGCTTTATAAAATGATGAAGAGCAGCCATACTGTTTTATACGAGGATGTAGAGCAGTCAGACTGTTTTACAAGAGGATGAAGATCAGTCAAACTGCTTTATAAAAGGATGAAGAGCAGTCAAACCGATTTATAATCGGACGAAGAGCAGTCAAACGGTTTTATAATCGGACGAAGAGCAGTCAAAATGTTCTATAGGAGGATGAAGAGCAGTCAAACTGCTTTATAAGAGAATGAAGAGCAGTCAAACTGATTTATAAGAGGATGAAGAGCAGTCAAACTGCTTTATAAAAGGATGAAGAGCAGTAAAACTGTTTTATAAGCGGACGAAAAGCAGTCAAACTGATTTATAATCAGACAAAGAGCAGTCAAACTGTTCTATAGGAGGATGAAGTGCAGTCAAACTGGTATATAGGAGGATGAAGAGCAGTCAAACTGCTTTATAAGAGGATGAAGAGCAGTCAAACTGATTTATAAGCGGACGAAGAGCAGTCAAACTGATTTATAATCGGACGAAAAGCAGTCAAACTGATTTATAAACGGACGAAGAGCAGTCAAACGGTTTTATAAAAGGATGAAGAGCAGTCAAACTGTTTTATACGAGGATGTAGAGCAGTCAGACTGTTTTACAAGAGGATGAAGAGCAGTCAACCTGTTTTACAAGAGGATGAAGAGCAGTCAAACTGTTTTATAAGAGGATGACGAGCAGTCAATCTGCGTTATAAAAGGATGAAGAGCACTCAAACTGTTTTATAAGAGGACGAAGAGCAGTCAAACTGATTTATAATCGGATGAAGAGCAGTCAAACTGATTTATAAGAGGATGAAGAGCAGTCAAACTGCTTTATAAAAGGATGAAGAGCAGTCAAACTGTTTTATAAGAGGACGAAGAGCAGTCAAACTGATTTATAATCGGACGAAGAGCAGTCAACTGTTCTATAGGAGGATGAAGCGCAGTCAAACTGGTCTATAGGAGTACGAAGAGCAGTCAAACTGATTTATAATCGGACGAAGAGCAGTCAAACTGTTCTATAGGAGGATGAAGCGCAGTCAAACTGTTCTATAGGAGGATGAAGAGCAGTCAAACTGCTTTATAAGAGGATGAAGAGCAGTCAAACTGCTTTATAAAAGGATGAAGAGCAGTCAAACTGTTTTATAAGCGGACGAAGACCAGTCAAACTGATTTATAATCGGACGAAGAGCAGTCAAACTGATTTATAATCGGACGAAGAGCAGTCAAACGGTTTTATAACAGGTTGAAGAGCAGTCAAATTGATTTATAAGAGGATGAAGAGCAGTCAAACTGCTTTATAAAAGGATGAAGAGCAGTCAAACTGTTTTATCCGAGGATGTAGAGCAGTCAGACTGTTTTACAAGAGGATGAAGAGCAGTCAACCTGTTTTACAAGAGGATGAAGAGCAGTCAAACTGATTTATAATTGGATGAAGAGCAGTCAAACTGATTTATAAGAGGATGAAGAGCAGTCAAACTGCTTTATGAAAGGATGAAGAGCAGTCAAACTGGTTTTATAAGAGGATGAAGAGCAGTCAAACTGATTTATAATCGGACGAAGAGCAGTCAAACTGATTTATAAGAGGATGAAGAGCAGTCAAACTGCTTTATAAAAGGATGAAGAGCAGTCAAACTGATTTATAATCGGACGAAGAGCAGTCAAACTGATTTATAATCGGACGAAGAGCAGTCAAACGGTTTTATAGGAGGATGAAGAGCAGTCAAACTGCTTTATAAGAGGATGAAGAGCAGTCAAACTGATTTATAAGCGGACGAAGAGCAGTCAAACTGATTTATAATCGGACGAAAAGCAGTCAAACTGATTTATAAACGGACGAAGAGCAGTCAAACGGTTTTATAAAAGGATGAAGAGCAGTCAAACTGTTTTATACGAGGATGTAGAGCAGTCAGACTGTTTTACAAGAGGATGAAGAGCAGTCAACCTGTTTTACAAGAGGATGAAGAGCAGTCAAACTGTTTTATAAGAGGATGAAGAGCAGTCAATCTGCGTTATAAAAGGATGAAGAGCACTCAAACTGTTTTATAAGAGGACGAAGAGCTGTCAAACTGATTTATAATCGGATGAAGAGCAGTCAAACTGATTTATAAGAGGATGAAGAGCAGTCAAACTGCTTTATAAAAGGATGAAGAGCAGTCAAACTGTTTTATAATCGGACGAAGAGCAGTCAAACTGATTTATAATCGGACGAAGAGCAGTCAAACTGTTCTATAGGAGGATGAAGCGCAGTCAAACTGGTCTATAGGAGGATGAAGAGCAGTCAAACTGCTTTATAAAAGGATGAAGAGCAGTCAAACTGATTTATAAGAGGATGAAGAGCAGTCAAACTGCTTTATAAAAGGACGAAGAGCAGTCAAACTTTTTTAAAAGCGGACGAAGAGCAGTCAAACTGATTTATAATCGGACGAAGAGCAGTCAAACTGATTTATAATCGGACGAAGAGCAGTCAAACGGTTTTATAGCAGGATGAAGAGCAGTCAAATTGATTTATAAGAGGATGAAGAGCAGTCAAACTGCTTTATAAAAGGATGAAGAGCAGTCAAACTGTTTTATACGAGGATGTAGAGCAGTCAGACTGTTTTACAAGAGGATGAAGAGCAGTCAATCTGTTCTATAGGAGGATGAAGAGCAGTCAAACTGCTTTATAAAAGGATGAAGAGCAGTCAAACTGTTTTATAAGAGGACGAAGAGCAGTCAAACTGCTTTATAAAAGGATGAAGAGCAGTCAAACTGTTTTATAAGAGGACGAAGAGTAGTCAAACTGATTTATAATCGGACGAAGAGCAGTCAAACTGTTCTATAGGAGGATGAAGCGCAGTCAAACTGTTCTATAGGAGGATGAAGAGCAGTCAAACTGCTTTATAAGAGGATGAAGAGCAGTCAAACTGATTTATAAGAGGATGAAGAGCAGTCAAACTGCTTTATAAAAGGATGAAGAGCAGCCAAACTGTTTTATAAGCGGACGAAGACCAGTCAAACTGATTTATAATCGGACGAAGAGCAGTCAAACTGATTTATAATCGGACGAAGAGCAGTCAAACGGTTTTATAACAGGTTGAAGAGCAGTCAAATTGATTTATAAGAAGATGAAGAGCAGTCAAACTGCTTTATAAAAGGATGAAGAGCAGTCAAACTGTTTTATACGAGGATGTAGAGCAGTCATACTGTTCTACAAGAGGATGAAGAGCAGTCAACCTGTTTTACAAGAGGATGAAGAGCAGTCAAACTGATTTATAATTGGATGAAGAGCAGTCAAACTGATTTATAAGAGGATGAAGAGCCGTCAAACTGCTTTATAAAAGGATGAAGAGCAGTCAAACTCGTTTTATAAGAGGATGAAGAGCAGTCAAACTGATTTATAATCGGACGAAGAGCAGTCAAACTGTTCTATAGGAGGATGAAGCGCAGTCAAACTGTTCTATAGGAGGATGAAGATCAGTCAAACTGCTTTGTAAGAGGATGAAGAGCAGTCAAACTGATTTATAAAAGGATGAAGAGCAGTCAAACTGTTTTATAAGCGGACGAAGAGCAGTCAAACTGATTTATAATCGGACGAAGAGCAGTCAAACTGATTTATAATCGGACGAAGAGCAGTCAAACGGTTTTATAAGAGGATGAAGAGCAGTCAAATTGATTTATAAGAGGATGAAGAGCAGTCAAACTGCTTTATAAAATGATGAAGAGCAGCCATACTGTTTTATACGAGGATGTAGAGCAGTCAGACTGTTTTACAAGAGGATGAAGAGCAGTCAAACTGCTTTATAAAAGGATAAAGAGCAGTCAAACTGATTTATAATCGGACGAAGAGCAGTCAAACGGTTTTATAATCGGACGAAGAGCAGTCAAAATGTTCTATAGGAGGATGAAGAGCAGTCAAACTGCTTTATAAGAGGATGAAGAGCAGTCAAACTGATTGATAAGAGGATGAAGAGCAGTCAAACTGCTTTATAAAAGGATGAAGAGCAGTCAAACTGTTTTATAAGCGGACGAAGAGCAGTCAATCTGATTTATAATCGGACAAAGAGCAGTCAAACTGATTTATAATCGGATGAAGAGCAGTCAAACTGATTTATAACCGGACGAAGAGCAGTCAAACGGTTTTATAATCGGACGTAGAGCAGTCAAAATGTTCTATAGTAGGATGAAGAGCAGTCAAACTGATTTATAATCGGACGAAGAGCAGTCAAACTGTTCTATAGGAGGATGAAGTGCAGTCAAACTGGTTTATAAGAGGATGAAGAGCAGTCAAACTGCTTTATAAGAGGATGAAGAGCAGTCAAACTGATTTATAATCGGACGAAGAGCAGTCAAACTGTTCTATAGGAGGATGAAGCGCAGTCAAACTGGTTTATAGGGGGATGAAGAGCAGTCAAACTGCTTTATAAGAGGATGAAGAGCAGTCAAACTGATTTGTAAGAGGATGAAGAGCAGTCAAACTGCTTTATAAAAGGATGAAGAGCAGTTAAACTTTTTTATAAGCGGACGAAGAGCAGTCAAACTGATTTATAATCGGATGAAGAGCAGTCAAACTGATTTATAAGAGGATGAAGAGCAGTCAAACTGCTTTATAAAAGGATGAAGAGCAGTCAGACTGTTTTATAAGAGGACGTAGAGCAGTCAAACTGATTTATAATCGGACGAAGAGCAGTCAAACTGTTCTATAGGAGGATGAAGCGCAGTCAAACTGGTCTATAGGAGGATGAAGAGCAGTCAAACTGCTTTATAAAAGGATGAAGAGCAGTCAAACTGATTTATAAGAGGATGAAGAGCAGTCAAACTGCTTTATAAAAGGACGAAGAGCAGTCAAACTTTTTTAAAAGCGGACGAAGAGCAGTCAAACTGATTTATAATCGGACGAAGAGCAGTCAAACTGATTTATAATCGGACGAAGAGCAGTCAAACGGTTTTATAGCAGGATGAAGAGCAGTCAAATTGATTTATAAGAGGATGAAGAGCAGTCAAACTGCTTTATAAAAGGATGAAGAGCAGTCAAACTGTTTTATACGAGGATGTAGAGCAGTCAGACTGTTTTACAAGAGGATGAAGAGCAGTCAATCTGTTCTATAGGAGGATGAAGAGCAGTCAAACTGCTTTATAAAAGGATGAAGAGCAGTCAAACTGTTTTATAAGAGGACGAAGAGCAGTCAAACTGCTTTATAAAAGGATGAAGAGCAGTCAAACTGTTTTATAAGAGGACGAAGAGCAGTCAAACTGATTTATAATCGGACGAAGAGCAGTCAAACTGTTCTATAGGAGGATGAAGCGCAGTCAAACTGTTCTATAGGAGGATGAAGAGCAGTCAAACTGCTTTATAAGAGGATGAAGAGCAGTCAAACTGATTTATAAGAGGATGAAGAGCAGTCAAACTGCTTTATAAAAGGATGAAGAGCAGCCAAACTGTTTTATAAGCGGACGAAGACCAGTCAAACTGATTTATAATCGGACGAAGACCAGTCAAACTGATTTATAATCGGACGAAGAGCAGTCAAACGGTTTTATAACAGGTTGAAGAGCAGTCAAATTGATTTATAAGAAGATGAAGAGCAGTCAAACTGCTTTATAAAAGGATGAAGAGCAGTCAAACTGTTTTATACGAGGATGTAGAGCAGTCATACTGTTCTACAAGAGGATGAAGAGCAGTCAACCTGTTTTACAAGAGGATGAAGAGCAGTCAAACTGATTTATAATTGGATGAAGAGCAGTCAAACTGATTTATAAGAGGATGAAGAGCCGTCAAACTGCTTTATAAAAGGATGAAGAGCAGTCAAACTCGTTTTATAAGAGGATGAAGAGCAGTCAAACTGATTTATAATCGGACGAAGAGCAGTCAAACTGTTCTATAGGAGGATGAAGCGCAGTCAAACTGTTCTATAGTAGGATGAAGATCAGTCAAACTGCTTTGTAAGAGGATGAAGAGCAGTCAAACTGATTTATAAAAGGATGAAGAGCAGTCAAACTGTTTTATAAGCGGACGAAGAGCAGTCAAACTGATTTATAATCGGACGAAGAGCAGTCAAACTGATTTATAATCGGACGAAGAGCAGTCAAACGGTTTTATAAGAGGATGAAGAGCAGTCAAATTGATTTATAAGAGGATGAAGAGCAGTCAAACTGCTTTATAAAATGATGAAGAGCAGCCATACTGTTTTATACGAGGATGTAGAGCAGTCAGACTGTTTTACAAGAGGATGAAGAGCAGTCAAACTGCTTTATAAAAGGATAAAGAGCAGTCAAACTGATTTATAATCGGACGAAGAGCAGTCAAACGGTTTTATAATCGGACGAAGAGCAGTCAAAATGTTCTATAGGAGGATGAAGAGCAGTCAAACTGCTTTATAAGAGGATGAAGAGCAGTCAAACTGATTGATAAGAGGATGAAGAGCAGTCAAACTGCTTTATAAAAGGATGAAGAGCAGTCAAACTGTTTTATAAGCGGACGAAGAGCAGTCAATCTGATTTATAATCGGACAAAGAGCAGTCAAACTGATTTATAATCGGATGAAGAGCAGTCAAACTGATTTATAATCGGACGAAGAGCAGTCAAACGGTTTTATAATCGGACGTAGAGCAGTCAAAATGTTCTATAGTAGGATGAAGAGCAGTCAAACTGATTTATAATCGGACGAAGAGCAGTCAAACTGTTCTATAGGAGGATGAAGTGCAGTCAAACTGGTTTATAAGAGGATGAAGAGCAGTCAAACTGATTTATAAGAGGATGAAGAGCAGTCAAACTGATTTATAATCGGACGAAGAGCAGTCAAACTGTTCTATAGGAGGATGAAGCGCAGTCAAACTGGTTTATAGGGGGATGAAGAGCAGTCAAACTGCTTTATAAGAGGATGAAGAGCAGTCAAACTGATTTGTAAGAGGATGAAGAGCAGTCAAACTGCTTTATAAAAGGATGAAGAGCAGTTAAACTTTTTTATAAGCAGACGAAGAGCAGTCAAACTGATTTATAATCGGATGAAGAGCAGTCAAACTGATTTATAAGAGGATGAAGAGCAGTCAAACTGCTTTATAAAAGGATGAAGAGCAGTCAGACTGTTTTATAAGAGGACGTAGAGCAGTCAAACTGATTTATAATCGGACGAAGAGCAGTCAAACTGTTCTATAGGAGGATGAAGCGCAGTCAAACTGGTCTATAGGAGGATGAAGAGCAGTCAAACTGCTTTATAAAAGGATGAAGAGCAGTCAAACTGATTTATAAGAGGATGAAGAGCAGTCAAACTGCTTTATAAAAGGACTAAGAGCAGTCAAACTTTTTTAAAAGCGGACGAAGAGCAGTCAAACTGATTTATAATCGGACGAAGAGCAGTCAAACTGATTTATAATCGGACGAAGACCAGTCAAACGGTTTTATAACACGATGAAGAGCAGTCAATTTGATTTAAAAGTGGATGAAGAGCAGTCAAACTGCTTTATAAAAGGATGAAGAGCAGTCAAACTCGTTTTATAAGAGGATGAAGAGCAGTCAAACTGATTTATAATCGGACGAAGAGCAGTCAAACTGTTCTATAGGAGGATGAAGCGCAGTCAAACTGTTCTAGAGGAGGATGAAGATCAGTCAAACTGCTTTATAAGAGGATGAAGAGCAGTCAAACTGATTTATAAAAGGATGAAGAGCAGTCAAACTGTTTTATAAGCGGACGAAGAGCAGTCAAACTGATTTATAATCGGACGAAGAGCAGTCAAACTGATTTATAATCGGACGAAGAGCAGTCAAACGGTTTTATAAGAGGATGAAGAGCAGTCAAATTGATTTATAAGAGGATGAAGAGCAGTCAAACTGCTTTATAAAATGATGAAGAGCAGCCATACTGTTTTATACGAGGATGTAGAGCAGTCAGACTGTTTTACAAGAGGATGAAGAGCAGTCAAACTGCTTTATAAAAGGATAAAGAGCAGTCAAACTGATTTATAATTGGACGAAGAGCAGTCAAACGGTTTTATAATCGGACGAAGAGCAGTCAAAATGTTCTATAGGAGGATGAAGAGCAGTCAAACTGCTTTATAAGAGGATGAAGAGCAGTCAAACTGATTGATAAGAGGATGAAGAGCAGTCAAACTGCTTTATAAAAGGATGAAGAGCAGTCAAACTGTTTTATAAGCGGAAGAAGAGCAGTCAATCTGATTTATAATCGGACAAAGAGCAGTCAAACTGATTTATAATCGGATGAAGAGCAGTCAAACTGATTTATAATCGGACGAAGAGCAGTCAAACGGTTTTATAATCGGACGTAGAGCAGTCAAAATGTTCTATAGTAGGATGAAGAGCGGTCAAACTGATTTATAATCGGACGAAGAGCAGTCAAACTGTTCTATAGGAGGATGAAGTGCAGTCAAACTGGTTTATAAGAGGATGAAGAGCAGTCAAACTGCTTTATAAGAGGATGAAGAGCAGTCAAACTGATTTATAATCGGACGAAGAGCAGTCAAACTGTTCTATAGGAGGATGAAGCGCAGTCAAACTGGTTTATAGGGGGATGAAGAGCAGTCAAACTGCTTTATAAGAGGATGAAGAGCAGTCAAACTGATTTGTAAGAGGATGAAGAGCAGTCAAACTGCTTTATAAAAGGATGAAGAGCAGTCAAACTTTTTTATAAGCGGACGAAGAGCAGTCAAACTGATTTATAATCGGATGAAGAGCAGTCAAACTGATTTATAAGAGGATGAAGAGCAGTCAAACTGCTTTATAAAAGGATGAAGAGCAGTCAGACTGTTTTATAAGAGGACGTAGAGCAGTCAAACTGATTTATAATCGGACGAAGAGCAGTCAAACTGTTCTATAGGAGGATGAAGCGCAGTCAAACTGGTCTATAGGAGGATGAAGAGCAGTCAAACTGCTTTATAAAAGGATGAAGAGCAGTCAAACTGATTTATAAGAGGATGAAGAGCAGTCAAACTGCTTTATAAAAGGACGAAGAGCAGTCAAACTTTTTTAAAAGCGGACGAAGAGCAGTCAAACTGATTTATAATCGGACGAAGAGCAGTCAAACTGATTTATGATTGGACGAAGACCAGTCAAACGGTTTTATAACACGATGAAGAGCAGTCAATTTGATTTAAAAGTGGATGAAGAGCAGTCAAACTGCTTTATAAAAGGATGAAGAGCAGTCAAACTGTTTTATACGAGGATGTAGAGCAGTCAGACTGTTTTACAAGAGGATGAAGAGCAGTCAACCTGTTTTACAAGAGGATGAAGAGCAGTCAATCTGTTCTATAGGAGGATGAAGAGCAGTCAAACTGCTTTATAAAAGGATGAAGAGCAGTCAAACTGTTTTATAAGAGGACGAAGAGCAGTCAAACTGCTTTATAAAAGGATGAAGAGCAGTCAAACTGTTTTATAAGAGATCGATGAGCAGTCAAACTGATTTATAATCGGACGAAGAGCAGTCAAACTGTTCTATAGGAGGATGAAGCACAGTCAAACTGTTCTATAGGAGGATGAAGAGCAGTCAAACTGCTTTATACGAGGATGAAGAGTAGTCAAACTGATTTATAAGAGGATGAAGAGCAGTCAAACTGCTTTATAAAAGGATGAAGAGCAGTCAAACTGTTTTATAAGCGGACGAAGACCAGTCAAACTGATTTATAATCGGACGAAGAGCAGTCAAACTGATTTATAATCGGACGAAGAGCAGTCAAACGGTTTTATAATCGGACGAAGAGCAGTCAAAATGTTCTATAGGAGGATGAAGAGCAGTCAAACTGATTTATAATCGGACGAAGAGCAGTCAAAATGTTCTCTAGGAGGATGAAGTGCAGTCAAACTGGTTTATAGGAGGATGAAGAGCAGTCAAACTGCTTTATAAGAGGATGAAGAGCAGTCAAACTGATTTATAAGCGGACGAAGAGCAGTCAAACTGATTTATAATCGGACGAAAAGCAGTCAAACTGATTTATAAACGGACGAAGAGCAGTCAAACGGTTTTATAAAAGGATGAAGAGCAGTCAAACTGTTTTATACGAGGATGTAGAGCAGTCAGACTGTTTTACAAGAGGATGAAGAGCAGTCAAACTGTTTTATAAGAGGATGAAGAGCAGTCAATCTGCGTTATAAAAGGATGAAGAGCACTCAAACTGTTTTATAAGAGGACGAAGAGCAGTCAAACTGATTTATAATCGGATGAAGAGCAGTCAAACTGATTTATAAGAGGATGAAGAGCAGTCAAACTGCTTTATAAAAGGATGAAGGGCATGCAAACTGTTTTATAAGAGGACGAAGAGCAGTCAAACTGATTTATAATCGGACGAAGAGCAGTCAAACTGATTTATAATCGGATGAAGAGCAGTCAAACTGATTTATAAGAGGATGAAGAGCAGTCAAACTGCTTTATAAATGATGAAGAGCAGTCAAACTGTTTTATAAGAGGACGAAGAGCAGTCAAACTGATTTATAATCGGACGAAGAGCAGTCAAACTGTTCTATAGGAGGATGAAGCGCAGTCAAACTGGTTTATAAGAGGATGAAGAGCAGTCAAACTGCTTTATAAGAGGATGAAGAGCAGTCAAACTGATTTATAATCGGACGAAGAGCAGTCAAACTGTTCTATAGGAGGATGAAGCGCAGTCAAACTGGTTTATAGGGGGATGAAGAGCAGTCAAACTGCTTTATAAGAGGATGAAGAGCAGTCAAACTGATTTGTAAGAGGATGAAGAGCAGTCAAACTGCTTTATAAAAGGACGAAGAGCAGTCAAACTTTTTTAAAAGCGGACGAAGAGCAGTCAAACTGATTTATAATCGGACGAAGAGCAGTCAAACTGATTTATAATTGGACGAAGACCAGTCAAACGGTTTTATAACACGATGAAGAGCAGTCAATTTGATTTAAAAGTGGATGAAGAGCAGTCAAACTGCTTTATAAAAGGATGAAGAGCAGTCAAACTGTTTTATACGAGGATGTAGAGCAGTCAGACTGTTTTACAAGAGGATGAAGAGCAGTCAACCTGTTTTACAAGAGGATGAAGAGCAGTCAATCTGTTCTATAGGAGGATGAAGAGCAGTCAAACTGCTTTATAAAAGGATGAAGAGCAGTCAAACTGTTTTATAAGAGGACGAAGAGCAGTCAAACTGCTTTATAAAAGGATGAAGAGCAGTCAAACTGTTTTATAAGAGATCGATGAGCAGTCAAACTGATTTATAATCGGACGAAGAGCAGTCAAACTGTTCTATAGGAGGATGAAGCACAGTCAAACTGTTCTATAGGAGGATGAAGAGCAGTCAAACTGCTTTATACGAGGATGAAGAGCAGTCAAACTGATTTATAAGAGGATGAAGAGCAGTCAAACTGCTTTATAAAAGGACGAAGAGCAGTCAAACTGTTTTATAAGCGGACGAAGACCAGTCAAACTGATTTATAATCGGACGAAGAGCAGTCAAACTGATTTATAATCGGACGAAGAGCAGTCAAACGGTTTTATAATCGGACGAAGAGCAGTCAAAATGTTCTATAGGAGGATGAAGAGCAGTCAAACTGATTTATAATCGGACGAAGAGCAGTCAAAATGTTCTCTAGGAGGATGAAGTGCAGTCAAACTGGTTTATAGGAGGATGAAGAGCAGTCAAACTGCTTTATAAGAGGATGAAGAGCAGTCAAACTGATTTATAAGCGGACGAAGAGCAGTCAAACTGATTTATAATCGGACGAAAAGCAGTCAAACTGATTTATAAACGGACGAAGAGCAGTCAAACGGTTTTATAAAAGGATGAAGAGCAGTCAAACTGTTTTATACGAGGATGTAGAGCAGTCAGACTGTTTTACAAGAGGATGAAGAGCAGTCAAACTGTTTTATAAGAGGATGAAGAGCAGTCAATCTGCGTTATAAAAGGATGAAGAGCACTCAAACTGTTTTATAAGAGGACGAAGAGCAGTCAAACTGATTTATAATCGGATGAAGAGCAGTCAAACTGATTTATAAGAGGATGAAGAGCAGTCAAACTGCTTTATAAAAGGATGAAGGGCATGCAAACTGTTTTATAAGAGGACGAAGAGCAGTCAAACTGATTTATAATCGGACGAAGAGCAGTCAAACTGATTTATAATCGGATGAAGAGCAGTCAAACTGATTTATAAGAGGATGAAGAGCAGTCAAACTGCTTTATAAATGATGAAGAGCAGTCAAACCGTTTTATAAGAGGACGAAGAGCAGTCAAACTGATTTATAATCGGACGAAGAGCAGTCAAACTGTTCTATAGGAGGATGAAGCGCAGTCAAACTGGTCTATAGGAGGATGAAGAGCAGTCAAACTGCTTTATAAAAGGATGAAGAGCAGTCAAACGGTTTTATAAGAGGACGAAGAGCAGTCAAACTGATTTATAATCGGACGAAGAGCAGTCAAACTGTTCTATAGGAGGATGAAGCGCAGTCAAACTGGTCTATAGGAGGATGAAGAGCAGTCAAACTTTTTTAAAAGCGGACGAAGAGCAGTCAAACTGATTTATAATCGGACGAAGAGCAGTCAAACTGATTTATAATCGGACGAAGAGCAGTCAAACGGTTTTATAACAGGATGAAGAGCAGTCAAATTGATTTATAAGAGGATGAAGAGCAGTCAAACTGCTTTATAAAAGGATGAAGAGCAGTCAAACTGTTTTATACGAGGATGTAGAGCAGTCAGACTGTTTTACAAGAGGATGAAGAGCAGTCAACCTGTTTTACAAGAGGATGAAGAGCAGTCAATCTGTTCTATAGGAGGATGAAGAGCAGTCAAACTGTTTTATAAGAGGACGAAGAGCAGTCAAACTGCTTTATAAAAGGATGAAGAGCAGTCAAACTGATTTATAATCGGACGAAGAGCAGTCAAACTGTTCTATAGGAGGATGAAGCGCAGTCAAACTGTTCTATAGGAGGATGAAGAGCAGTCAAACTGCTTTATAAGAGGATGAAGAGCAGTCAAACTGATTTATAAGAGGATGAAGAGCAGTCAAACTGTTCTATAGGAGGATGAAGAGCAGTCAAACTGTTCTATAGGAGGATGAAGAGCAGTCAAACTGATTTATAATCGGACGAAGAGCAGTCAAACTGATTTATAAAAGGATGAAGAGCAGTCAAACTGTTTTATAAGAGGACGTAGAGCAGTCAAACTGATTTATAATCGGACGAAGAGCAGTCAAACTGTTCTATAGGAGGATGAAGCGCAGTCAAACTGGTCTATAGGAGGATGAAGAGCAGTCAAACTGCTTTATAAAAGGATGAAGAGCAGTCAAACTGATTTATAAGAGGATGAAGAGCAGTCAAACTGCTTTATAAAAGGACGAAGAGCAGTCAAACTTTTTTAAAAGCGGACGAAGAGCAGTCAAACTGATTTATAAGAGGATGAAGAGCAGTCAAACTGCTTTATAAATGATGAAGAGCAGTCAAACCGTTTTATAAGAGGACGAAGAGCAGTCAAACTGATTTATAATCGGACGAAGAGCAGTCAAACTGTTCTATAGGAGGATGAAGCGCAGTCAAACTGGTCTATAGGAGGATGAAGAGCAGTCAAACTGCTTTATAAAAGGATGAAGAGCAGTCAAACGGTTTTATAAGAGGACGAAGAGCAGTCAAACTGATTTATAATCGGACGAAGAGCAGTCAAACTGTTCTATAGGAGGATGAAGCGCAGTCAAACTGGTCTATAGGAGGATGAAGAGCAGTCAAACTTTTTTAAAAGCGGACGAAGAGCAGTCAAACTGATTTATAATCGGACGAAGAGCAGTCAAACTGATTTATAATCGGACGAAGAGCAGTCAAACGGTTTTATAACAGGATGAAGAGCAGTCAAATTGATTTATAAGAGGATGAAGAGCAGTCAAACTGCTTTATAAAAGGATGAAGAGCAGTCAAACTGTTTTATACGAGGATGTAGAGCAGTCAGACTGTTTTACAAGAGGATGAAGAGCAGTCAACCTGTTTTACAAGAGGATGAAGAGCAGTCAATCTGTTCTATAGGAGGATGAAGAGCAGTCAAACTGTTTTATAAGAGGACGAAGAGCAGTCAAACTGCTTTATAAAAGGATGAAGAGCAGTCAAACTGATTTATAATCGGACGAAGAGCAGTCAAACTGTTCTATAGGAGGATGAAGCGCAGTCAAACTGTTCTATAGGAGGATGAAGAGCAGTCAAACTGCTTTATAAGAGGATGAAGAGCAGTCAAACTGATTTATAAGAGGATGAAGAGCAGTCAAACTGTTCTATAGGAGGATGAAGAGCAGTCAAACTGTTCTATAGGAGGATGAAGAGCAGTCAAACTGATTTATAATCGGACGAAGAGCAGTCAAACTGATTTATAAAAGGATGAAGAGCAGTCAAACTGTTTTATAAGAGGACGTAGAGCAGTCAAACTGATTTATAATCGGACGAAGAGCAGTCAAACTGTTCTATAGGAGGATGAAGCGCAGTCAAACTGGTCTATAGGAGGATGAAGAGCAGTCAAACTGCTTTATAAAAGGATGAAGAGCAGTCAAACTGATTTATAAGAGGATGAAGAGCAGTCAAACTGCTTTATAAAAGGACGAAGAGCAGTCAAACTTTTTTAAAAGCGGACGAAGAGCAGTCAAACTGATTTATAATCGGACGAAGAGCAGTCAAACTGATTTATAATTGGACGAAGACCAGTCAAACGGTTTTATAACACGATGAAGAGCAGTCAATTTGATTTAAAAGTGGAAGAAGAGCAGTCAATCTGATTTATAATCGGACAAAGAGCAGTCAAACTGATTTATAATCGGATGAAGAGCAGTCAAACTGATTTATAATCGGACGAAGAGCAGTCAAACGGTTTTATAATCGGACGTAGAGCAGTCAAAATGTTCTATAGTAGGATGAAGAGCGGTCAAACTGATTTATAATCGGACGAAGAGCAGTCAAACTGTTCTATAGGAGGATGAAGTGCAGTCAAACTGGTTTATAAGAGGATGAAGAGCAGTCAAACTGCTTTATAAGAGGATGAAGAGCAGTCAAACTGATTTATAATCGGACGAAGAGCAGTCAAACTGTTCTATAGGAGGATGAAGCGCAGTCAAACTGGTTTATAGGGGGATGAAGAGCAGTCAAACTGCTTTATAAGAGGATGAAGAGCAGTCAAACTGATTTGTAAGAGGATGAAGAGCAGTCAAACTGCTTTATAAAAGGATGAAGAGCAGTCAAACTTTTTTATAAGCGGACGAAGAGCAGTCAAACTGATTTATAATCGGATGAAGAGCAGTCAAACTGATTTATAAGAGGATGAAGAGCAGTCAAACTGCTTTATAAAAGGATGAAGAGCAGTCAGACTGTTTTATAAGAGGACGTAGAGCAGTCAAACTGATTTATAATCGGACGAAGAGCAGTCAAACTGTTCTATAGGAGGATGAAGCGCAGTCAAACTGGTCTATAGGAGGATGAAGAGCAGTCAAACTGCTTTATAAAAGGATGAAGAGCAGTCAAACTGATTTATAAGAGGATGAAGAGCAGTCAAACTGCTTTATAAAAGGACGAAGAGCAGTCAAACTTTTTTAAAAGCGGACGAAGAGCAGTCAAACTGATTTATAATCGGACGAAGAGCAGTCAAACTGATTTATAATTGGACGAAGACCAGTCAAACGGTTTTATAACACGATGAAGAGCAGTCAATTTGATTTAAAAGTGGATGAAGAGCAGTCAAACTGCTTTATAAAAGGATGAAGAGCAGTCAAACTGTTTTATACGAGGATGTAGAGCAGTCAGACTGTTTTACAAGAGGATGAAGAGCAGTCAACCTGTTTTACAAGAGGATGAAGAGCAGTCAATCTGTTCTATAGGAGGATGAAGAGCAGTCAAACTGCTTTATAAAAGGATGAAGAGCAGTCAAACTGTTTTATAAGAGGACGAAGAGCAGTCAAACTGCTTTATAAAAGGATGAAGAGCAGTCAAACTGTTTTATAAGAGATCGATGAGCAGTCAAACTGATTTATAATCGGACGAAGAGCAGTCAAACTGTTCTATAGGAGGATGAAGCACAGTCAAACTGTTCTATAGGAGGATGAAGAGCAGTCAAACTGCTTTATACGAGGATGAAGAGCAGTCAAACTGATTTATAAGAGGATGAAGAGCAGTCAAACTGCTTTATAAAAGGACGAAGAGCAGTCAAACTGTTTTATAAGCGGACGAAGACCAGTCAAACTGATTTATAATCGGACGAAGAGCAGTCAAACTGATTTATAATCGGACGAAGAGCAGTCAAACGGTTTTATAATCGGACGAAGAGCAGTCAAAATGTTCTATAGGAGGATGAAGAGCAGTCAAACTGATTTATAATCGGACGAAGAGCAGTCAAAATGTTCTCTAGGAGGATGAAGTGCAGTCAAACTGGTTTATAGGAGGATGAAGAGCAGTCAAACTGCTTTATAAGAGGATGAAGAGCAGTCAAACTGATTTATAAGCGGACGAAGAGCAGTCAAACTGATTTATAATCGGACGAAAAGCAGTCAAACTGATTTATAAACGGACGAAGAGCAGTCAAACGGTTTTATAAAAGGATGAAGAGCAGTCAAACTGTTTTATACGAGGATGTAGAGCAGTCAGACTGTTTTACAAGAGGATGAAGAGCAGTCAAACTGTTTTATAAGAGGATGAAGAGCAGTCAATCTGCGTTATAAAAGGATGAAGAGCACTCAAACTGTTTTATAAGAGGACGAAGAGCAGTCAAACTGATTTATAATCGGATGAAGAGCAGTCAAACTGATTTATAAGAGGATGAAGAGCAGTCAAACTGCTTTATAAAAGGATGAAGGGCATGCAAACTGTTTTATAAGAGGACGAAGAGCAGTCAAACTGATTTATAATCGGACGAAGAGCAGTCAAACTGATTTATAATCGGATGAAGAGCAGTCAAACTGATTTATAAGAGGATGAAGAGCAGTCAAACTGCTTTATAAATGATGAAGAGCAGTCAAACCGTTTTATAAGAGGACGAAGAGCAGTCAAACTGATTTATAATCGGACGAAGAGCAGTCAAACTGTTCTATAGGAGGATGAAGCGCAGTCAAACTGGTCTATAGGAGGATGAAGAGCAGTCAAACTGCTTTATAAAAGGATGAAGAGCAGTCAAACGGTTTTATAAGAGGACGAAGAGCAGTCAAACTGATTTATAATCGGACGAAGAGCAGTCAAACTGTTCTATAGGAGGATGAAGCGCAGTCAAACTGGTCTATAGGAGGATGAAGAGCAGTCAAACTTTTTTAAAAGCGGACGAAGAGCAGTCAAACTGATTTATAATCGGACGAAGAGCAGTCAAACTGATTTATAATCGGACGAAGAGCAGTCAAACGGTTTTATAACAGGATGAAGAGCAGTCAAATTGATTTATAAGAGGATGAAGAGCAGTCAAACTGCTTTATAAAAGGATGAAGAGCAGTCAAACTGTTTTATACGAGGATGTAGAGCAGTCAGACTGTTTTACAAGAGGATGAAGAGCAGTCAACCTGTTTTACAAGAGGATGAAGAGCAGTCAATCTGTTCTATAGGAGGATGAAGAGCAGTCAAACTGTTTTATAAGAGGACGAAGAGCAGTCAAACTGCTTTATAAAAGGATGAAGAGCAGTCAAACTGATTTATAATCGGACGAAGAGCAGTCAAACTGTTCTATAGGAGGATGAAGCGCAGTCAAACTGTTCTATAGGAGGATGAAGAGCAGTCAAACTGCTTTATAAGAGGATGAAGAGCAGTCAAACTGATTTATAAGAGGATGAAGAGCAGTCAAACTGCTTTATAAAAGGATGAAGAGCAGTCAAACTGTTTTATAAGCGGACGAAGACCAGTCAAACTGATTTATAATCGGACGAAGAGCAGTCAAACTGATTTATAATCGGACGAAGAGCAGTCAAACGGTTTTATAACATATTGAAAAGCAGTCAAATTGATTTATAAGAGGATGAAGACCAGTCAAACTGCTTTATAAAAGGATGAAGAGCAGTCAAACTGTTTTATACGAGGATGTAGAGCAGTCAGACTGTTTTACAAGAGGATGAAGAGCAGTCAACCTGTTTTACAAGAGGATGAAGAGCAGTCAAACTGATTTATAATTGGATGAAGAGCAGTCAAACTGATTTATAAGAGGATGAAGAGCAGTCAAACTGCTTTATAAAAGGATGAAGAGCAGTCAAACTGGTTTTATAAGAGGATGAAGAGCAGTCAAACTGATTTATAATCGGACGAAGAGCAGTCAAACTGTTCTATAGGAGGATGAAGCGCAGTCAAACTGTTCTATAGGAGGATGAAGAGCAGTCAAACTGCTTTATAAGAGGATGAAGAGCAGTCAAACTGATTTATAAGAGGATGAAGAGCAGTCAAACTGCTTTATAAAAGGATGAAGAGCAGTCAAACTGTTTTATATGGGGACGAAGAGCAGTCAAACTGATTTATAATCGGACGAAGAGCAGTCAAACTGATTTATAATCGGACGAAGAGCAGTCAAACGGTTTTATAAGAGGATGAAGAGCAGTCAAACTGCTTTATAAAAGGATGAAGAGCAGCCAAACTGTTTTATACGAGGATGTAGAGCAGTCAGACTGTTTTACAAGAGGATGAAGAGCAGTCAAACTGCTTTATAAAAGGATGAAGAGCAGTCAAACTGATTTATAATCGGACGAAGAGCAGTCAAACGGTTTTATAATCGGACGAAGAGCAGTCAAAATGTTCTATAGGAGGATGAAGAGCAGTCAAACTGCTTTATAAGAGGATGAAGAGCAGTCAAACTGATTGATAAGAGGATGAAGAGCAGTCAAACTGCTTTATAAAAGGATGAAGAGCAGTCAAACTGTTTTATAAGCGGACGAAGAGCAGTCAAACTGATTTATAATCGGACAAAGAGCAGTCAAACTGATTTATTCGGATGAAGAGCAGTCAAACTGTTTATAATCGGACGAAGAGCAGTCAAACGGTTTTATAATCGGACGAAGAGCAGTCAATCTGTTCTATAGGAGGATGAAGAGCAGTCAAACTGATTTATAATCGCACGAAGAGCAGTCAAACTGTTCTAAAGGAGGATGAATTGCAGTCAAACTGGTTTATAAGAGGATGAAGAGCAGTCAAACTGCTTTATAAGAGGATGAAGAGCAGTCAAACTGATTTATAATCGGACGAAGAGCAGTCAAACTGTTCTATAGGAGGATGAAGCGCAGTCAAACTGGTTTATAGGGGGATGAAGAGCAGTCAAACTTTTTTATAAGCGGACGAAGAGCAGTCAAACTGATTTATAATCGGATGAAGAGCAGTCAAACTGTTTTATAAGAGGATGAAGAGCAGTCAAACTGCTTTATAAAAGGATGAAGAGCAGTCAGACTGTTTTATAAGAGGACGAAGAGCAGTCAAACTGATTTATAATCGGACGAAGAGCAGTCAAACTGTTCTATAGGAGGATGAAGTGCAGTCAAACTGGTCTATAGGAGGATAAAGAGCAGTCAAACTGCTTTATAAAAGGATGAAGAGCAGTCAAACTGATTTATAAGAGGATGAAGAGCAGTCAAACTGCTTTATAAAAGGACGAAGAGCAGTCAAACTTTTTTTAAAAGCGGACGAAGAGCAGTCAAACTGATTTATAATCGGACGAAGAGCAGTCAAACTGATTTATAATCGGACGAAGAGCAGTCAAACGGTTTTATAACAGGATGAAGAGCAGTCAAATTGATTTATAAGAGGATGAAGAGCAGTCAAACTGCTTTATAAAAGGATGAAGAGCAGTCAAACTGTTTTATACGAGGATGTAGAGCAGTCAGACTGTTTTACAAGAGGATGAAGAGCAGTCAACCTGTTTTACAAGAGGATGAAGAGCAGTCAAACTGTTTTATAAGAGGATGAAGAGCAATCAATCTACGTTATAAAAGGATGAAGAGCACTCAAACTGTTTTATAAGAGGACGAAGAGCAGTCAAACTGATTTATAATCGGATGAAGAGCAGTCAAACTGATTTATAAGAGGATGAAGAGCAGTCAAACTGCTTTATAAAAGGATTAAGAGCAGTCAAACTGTTTTATAAGAGGACGAAGAGCAGTCAAACTGATTTATAATCGGACGAAGAGCAGTCAAACTGATTTATAATCGGATGAAGAGCAGTCAAACTGATTTATAAGAGGATGAAGAGCAGTCAAACTGCTTTATAAAAGGATGAAGAGCAGTCAAACTGTTTTATAAGAGGACGAAGAGCAGTCAAACTGTTCTATAGGAGGATGAAGAGCAGTCAAACTGTTCTATAGGAGGATGAAGAGCAGTCAAACTGATTTATAATCGGACGAAGAGCAGTCAAACTGATTTATAAAAGGATGAAGAGCAGTCAAACTGTTTTATAAGAGGACGAAGAGCAGTCAAACTGATTTATAATCGGACGAAGAGCAGTCAAACTGTTCTATAGGAGGATGAAGCGCAGTCAAACTGGTCTATAGGAGGATGAAGAGCAGTCAAACTGCTTTATAAAAGGATGAAGAGCAGTCAAACTGATTTATAACAGGATGAAGAGCAGTCAAACTGCTTTATAAAAGGACGAAGAGCAGTCAAACTGATTTATAAACGGACGAAGAGCAGTCAAACTGATTTATAATCGGACGAAGAGCAGTCAAACGGTTTTATAACAGGATGAAGAGCAGTCAAATTGATTTATAAGAGGATGAAGAGCAGTCAAACTGCTTTATAAAAGGATGAAGAGCAGTCAAACTGGTTTTATAAGAGGATGAAGAGCAGTCAAACTGATTTATAATCGGACGAAGAGCAGTCAAACTGTTCTATAGTTGGATGAAGCGCAGTCAAACTGTTCTATAGGAGGATGAAGAGCAGTCAAACTGCTTTATAAGAGGATGAAGAGCAGTCAAACTGATTTATAAGAGGATGAAGAGCAGTCAAACTGCTTTATAAAAGGATGAAGAGCAGTCAAACTGTTTTATAAGCGGACCAAGAGCAGTCAAACTGATTTATAATCGGACGAAGAGCAGTCAAACTGATTTATAATCGGACGAAGAGCAGTCAAACGGTTTTATAAGAGGATGAAGAGCAGTCAAATTGATTTATAAGAGGATGAAGAGCAGTCAAACTGCTTTATAAAAGGATGAAGAGCAGCCAAACTGTTTTATACGAGGATGAAGCGCAGTCAAACTGGTCTATAGGAGGATGAAGAGCAGTCAAACTGCTTTATAAAAGGATGAAGAGCAGTCAAACTGATTTATAATCGGACGAAGAGCAGTCAAACGGTTTTATAATCGGACGAAGAGCAGTCAAAATGTTCTATAGGAGGATGAAGAGCAGTCAAACTGCTTTATAAGAGGATGAAGAGCAGTCAAACTGATTGATAAGAGGATGAAGAGCAGTCAAACTGATTTATAAGAGGATGAAGAGCAGTCAAACTGCTTTATAAAAGGACGAAGAGCAGTCAAACTTTTTTTAAAAGCGGACGAAGAGCAGTCAAACTGATTTATAATCGGACGAAGAGCAGTCAAACTGATTTATAATCGGACGAAGAGCAGTCAAACGGTTTTATAACAGGATGAAGAGCAGTCAAATTGATTTATAAGAGGATGAAGAGCAGTCAAACTGCTTTATAAAAGGATGAAGAGCAGTCAAACTGTTTTATACGAGGATGTAGATCAGTCAGACTGTTTTACAAGAGGATGAAGAGCAGTCAAACTGATTTATAAGAGGATGAAGAGCAGTCAAACTGATTTATAATCGGACGAAGAGCAGTCAAACTGTTCTATAGGAGGATGAAGCGCAGTCAAACTGGTTTATAGGGGGATGAAGAGCAGTCAAACTGCTTTATAAGAGGATGAAGAGCAGTCAAACTGATTTGTAAGAGGATGAAGAGCAGTCAAACTG
This sequence comes from Lampris incognitus, assembly GCF_029633865.1. NCBI lineage: Eukaryota > Metazoa > Chordata > Actinopteri > Lampriformes > Lampridae > Lampris > Lampris incognitus. The sequence goes on from NC_079222.1 coordinate 47,714,158, forward strand.
CTTTATAAAAGGATGAAGAGCAGTCAAACTTTTTTATAAGCGGACGAAGAGCAGTCAAACTGATTTATAATCGGATGAAGAGCAGTCAAACTGATTTATAAGAGGATGAAGAGCAGTCAAACTGCTTTATAAAAGGATGAAGAGCAGTCAAACTGATTTATAAACGGACGAAGAGCAGTCAAACTGATTTATAATCGGACGAAGAGCAGTCAAACGGTTTTATAACAGGATGAAGAGCAGTCAAATTGATTTATAAGAGGATGAAGAGCAGTCAAACTGCTTTATAAAAGGATGAAGAGCAGTCAAACTGGTTTTATAAGAGGATGAAGAGCAGTCAAACTGATTTATAATCGGACGAAGAGCAGTCAAACTGTTCTATAGTTGGATGAAGCGCAGTCAAACTGTTCTATAGGAGGATGAAGAGCAGTCAAACTGCTTTATAAGAGGATGAAGAGCAGTCAAACTGATTTATAAGAGGATGAAGAGCAGTCAAACTGCTTTATAAAAGGATGAAGAGCAGTCAAACTGTTTTATAAGCGGACCAAGAGCAGTCAAACTGATTTATAATCGGACGAAGAGCAGTCAAACTGATTTATAATCGGACGAAGAGCAGTCAAACGGTTTTATAAGAGGATGAAGAGCAGTCAAATTGATTTATAAGAGGATGAAGAGCAGTCAAACTGCTTTATAAAAGGATGAAGAGCAGCCAAACTGTTTTATACGAGGATGAAGCGCAGTCAAACTGGTCTATAGGAGGATGAAGAGCAGTCAAACTGCTTTATAAAAGGATGAAGAGCAGTCAAACTGATTTATAATCGGACGAAGAGCAGTCAAACGGTTTTATAATCGGACGAAGAGCAGTCAAAATGTTCTATAGGAGGATGAAGAGCAGTCAAACTGCTTTATAAGAGGATGAAGAGCAGTCAAACTGATTGATAAGAGGATGAAGAGCAGTCAAACTGATTTATAAGAGGATGAAGAGCAGTCAAACTGCTTTATAAAAGGACGAAGAGCAGTCAAACTTTTTTTAAAAGCGGACGAAGAGCAGTCAAACTGATTTATAATCGGACGAAGAGCAGTCAAACTGATTTATAATCGGACGAAGAGCAGTCAAACGGTTTTATAACAGGATGAAGAGCAGTCAAATTGATTTATAAGAGGATGAAGAGCAGTCAAACTGCTTTATAAAAGGATGAAGAGCAGTCAAACTGTTTTATACGAGGATGTAGATCAGTCAGACTGTTTTACAAGAGGATGAAGAGCAGTCAAACTGATTTATAAGAGGATGAAGAGCAGTCAAACTGATTTATAATCGGACGAAGAGCAGTCAAACTGTTCTATAGGAGGATGAAGCGCAGTCAAACTGGTTTATAGGGGGATGAAGAGCAGTCAAACTGCTTTATAAGAGGATGAAGAGCAGTCAAACTGATTTGTAAGAGGATGAAGAGCAGTCAAACTGCTTTATAAAAGGATGAAGAGCAGTCAAACTTTTTTATAAGCGGACGAAGAGCAGTCAAACTGATTTATAATCGGATGAAGAGCAGTCAAACTGATTTATAAGAGGATGAAGAGCAGTCAAACTGCTTTATAAAAGGATGAAGAGCAGTCAGACTGTTTTATAAGCGGACGAAGAGCAGTCAAACTGATTTATAATCGGACGAAGAGCAGTCAAACTGTTCTATAGGAGGATGAAGCGCAGTCAAACTGGTCTATAGGAGGATGAAGAGCAGTCAAACTGCTTTATAAAAGGATGAAGAGCAGTCAAACTGATTTATAAGAGGATGAAGAGCAGTCAAACTGCTTTATAAAAGGACGAAGAGCAGTCAAACTTTTTTTAAAAGCGGACGAAGAGCAGTCAAACTGATTTATAATCGGACGAAGAGCAGTCAAACTGATTTATAATCGGACGAAGAGCAGTCAAACGGTTTTATAACAGGATGAAGAGCAGTCAAATTGATTTATAAGAGGATGAAGAGCAGTCAAACTGCTTTATAAAAGGATGAAGAGCAGTCAAACTGTTTTATACGAGGATGTAGAGCAGTCAGACTGTTTTACAAGAGGATGAAGAGCAGTCAAACTGATTTATAAGAGGATGAAGAGCAGTCAAACTGTTTTATAAGAGGATGAAGAGCAGTCAATCTGCGTTATAAAAGGATGAAGAGCACTCAAACTGTTTTATAAGAGGACGAAGAGCAGTCAAACTGATTTATAATCGGATGAAGAGCAGTCAAACTGATTTATAAGAGGATGAAGAGCAGTCAAACTGCTTTATAAGAGGATGAAGAGCAGTCAAACTGTTTTATAAGAGGACGAAGAGCAGTCAAACTGATTTATAATCGGACGAAGAGCAGTCAAACTGATTTATAATCGGATGAAGAGCAGTCAAACTGATTTATAAGAGGATGAAGAGCAGTCAAACTGCTTTATAAAAGGATGAAGAGCAGTCAAACTGTTTTATAAGAGGACGAAGAGCAGTCAAACTGATTTATATTCGGACGAAGAGCAGTCAAACTGTTCTATAGGAGGATGAAGCGCAGTCAAACTGGTCTATAGGAGGATGAAGAGCAGTCAAACTGCTTTATAAAAGGATGAAGAGCAGTCAAACTGTTTTATAAGCGGACGAAGAGCAGTCAATCTGATTTATAATCGGACAAAGAGCAGTCAAACTGATTTATAATCGGATGAAGAGCAGTCAAACTGATTTATAATCGGACGAAGAGCAGTCAAACGGTTTTATAATCGGACGTAGAGCAGTCAAAATGTTCTATAGTAGGATGAAGAGCAGTCAAACTGATTTATAATCGGACGAAGAGCAGTCAAACTGTTCTATAGGAGGATGAAGTGCAGTCAAACTGGTTTATAAGAGGATGAAGAGCAGTCAAACTGCTTTATAAGAGGATGAAGAGCAGTCAAACTGATTTATAATCGGACGAAGAGCAGTCAAACTGTTCTATAGGAGGATGAAGCGCAGTCAAACTGGTTTATAGGGGGATGAAGAGCAGTCAAACTGATTTATAAGAGGATGAAGAGCAGTCAAACTGATTTGTAAGAGGATGAAGAGCAGTCAAACTGCTTTATAAAAGGATGAAGAGCAGTCAAACTTTTTTATAAGCGGACGAAGAGCAGTCAAACTGATTTATAATCGGATGAAGAGCAGTCAAACTGATTTATAAGAGGATGAAGAGCAGTCAAACTGCTTTATAAAAGGATGAAGAGCAGTCAGACTGTTTTATAAGAGGACGTAGAGCAGTCAAACTGATTTATAATCGGACGAAGAGCAGTCAAACTGTTCTATAGGAGGATGAAGCGCAGTCAAACTGGTCTATAGGAGGATGAAGAGCAGTCAAACTGCTTTATAAAAGGATGAAGAGCAGTCAAACTGATTTATAAGAGGATGAAGAGCAGTCAAACTGCTTTATAAAAGGACGAAGAGCAGTCAAACTTTTTTAAAAGCGGACGAAGAGCAGTCAAACTGATTTATAATCGGACGAAGAGCAGTCAAACTGATTTATAATCGGACGAAGACCAGTCAAACGGTTTTATAACACGATGAAGAGCAGTCAATTTGATTTAAAAGTGGATGAAGAGCAGTCAAACTGCTTTATAAAAGGATGAAGAGCAGTCAAACTGTTTTATACGAGGATGTAGAGCAGTCAGACTGTTTTACAAGAGGATGAAGAGCAGTCAACCTGTTTTACAAGAGGATGAAGAGCAGTCAATCTGTTCTATAGGAGGATGAAGCGCAGTCAAACTGCTTTATAAAAGGATGAAGAGCAGTCAAACTGTTTTATAAGAGGACGAAGAGCAGTCAAACTGCTTTATAAAAGGATGAAGAGCAGTCAAACTGTTTTATAAGAGATCGATGAGCAGTCAAACTGATTTATAATCGGACGAAGAGCAGTCAAACTGTTCTATAGGAGGATGAAGCACAGTCAAACTGTTCTATAGGAGGATGAAGAGCAGTCAAACTGCTTTATACGAGGATGAAGAGCAGTCAAACTGATTTATAAGAGGATGAAGAGCAGTCAAACTGCTTTATAAAAGGATGAAGAGCAGTCAAACTGTTTTATAAGCGGACGAAGACCAGTCAAACTGATTTATAATCGGACGAAGAGCAGTCAAACTGATTTATAATCGGACGAAGAGCAGTCAAACGGTTTTATAATCGGACGAAGAGCAGTCAAAATGTTCTATAGGAGGATGAAGAGCAGTCAAACTGATTTATAATCGGACGAAGAGCAGTCAAAATGTTCTATAGGAGGATGAAGTGCAGTCAAACTGGTTTATAGGAGGATGAAGAGCAGTCAAACTGCTTTATAAGAGGATGAAGAGCAGTCAAACTGATTTATAAGCGGACGAAGAGCAGTCAAACTGATTTATAATCGGACGAAAAGCAGTCAAACTGATTTATAAACGGACGAAGAGCAGTCAAACGGTTTTATAAAAGGATGAAGAGCAGTCAAACTGTTTTATACGAGGATGTAGAGCAGTCAGACTGTTTTACAAGAGGATGAAGAGCAGTCAACCTGTTTTACAAGAGGATGAAGAGCAGTCAAACTGTTTTATAAGAGGATGAAGAGCAGTCAATCTGCGTTATAAAAGGATGAAGAGCACTCAAACTGTTTTATAAGAGGACGAAGAGCAGTCAAACTGATTTATAATCGGATGAAGAGCAGTCAAACTGATTTATAAGAGGATGAAGAGCAGTCAAACTGCTTTATAAAAGGATGAAGGGCATGCAAACTGTTTTATAAGAGGACGAAGAGCAGTCAAACTGATTTATAATCGGACGAAGAGCAGTCAAACTGATTTATAATCGGATGAAGAGCAGTCAAACTGATTTATAAGAGGATGAAGAGCAGTCAAACTGCTTTATAAATGATGAAGAGCAGTCAAACTGTTTTATAAGAGGACGAAGAGCAGTCAAACTGATTTATAATCGGACGAAGAGCAGTCAAACTGTTCTATAGGAGGATGAAGCGCAGTCAAACTGGTCTATAGGAGGATGAAGAGCAGACAAACTGCTTTATAAAAGGATGAAGAGCAGTCAAACGGTTTTATAAGAGGACGAAGAGCAGTCAAACTGATTTATAATCGGACGAAGAGCAGTCAAACTGTTCTATAGGAGGATGAAGCGCAGTCAAACTGGTCTATAGGAGGATGAAGAGCAGTCAAACTGCTTTATAAAAGGATGAAGAGCAGTCAAACTGATTTATAAGAGGATGAAGAGCAGTCAAACTGCTTTATAAAAGGACGAAGAGCAGTCAAACTTTTTTAAAAGCGGACGAAGAGCAGTCAAACTGATTTATAATCGGACGAAGAGCAGTCAAACTGATTTATAATCGGACGAAGAGCAGTCAAACGGTTTTATAACAGGATGAAGAGCAGTCAAATTGATTTATAAGAGGATGAAGAGCAGTCAAACTGCTTTATAAAAGGATGAAGAGCAGTCAAACTGTTTTATACGAGGATGTAGAGCAGTCAGACTGTTTTACAAGAGGATGAAGAGCAGTCAACCTGTTTTACAAGAGGATGAAGAGCAGTCAATCTGTTCTATAGGAGGATGAAGAGCAGTCAAACTGTTTTATAAGAGGACGAAGAGCAGTCAAACTGCTTTATAAAAGGATGAAGAGCAATCAAACTGATTTATAATCGGACGAAGAGCAGTCAAACTGTTCTATAGGAGGATGAAGCGCAGTCAAACTGTTCTATAGGAGGATGAAGAGCAGTCAAACTGCTTTATAAGAGGATGAAGAGCAGTCAAACTGATTTATAAGAGGATGAAGAGCAGTCAAACTGCTTTATAAAAGGATGAAGAGCAGTCAAACTGTTTTATAAGCGGACGAAGACCAGTCAAACTGATTTATAATCGGACGAAGAGCAGTCAAACTGATTTATAATCGGACGAAGAGCAGTCAAACGGTTTTATAACATATTGAAAAGCAGTCAAATTGATTTATAAGAGGATGAAGACCAGTCAAACTGCTTTATAAAAGGATGAAGAGCAGTCAAACTGTTTTATACGAGGATGTAGAGCAGTCAGACTGTTTTACAAGAGGATGAAGAGCAGTCAACCTGTTTTACAAGAGGATGAAGAGCAGTCAAACTGATTTATAATTGGATGAAGAGCAGTCAAACTGATTTATAAGAGGATGAAGAGCAGTCAAACTGATTTATAAGAGGATGAAGAGCAGTCAAACTGCTTTATAAAAGGATGAAGAGCAGTCAAACTGGTTTTATAAGAGGATGAAGAGCAGTCAAACTGATTTATAATCGGACGAAGAGCAGTCAAACTGTTCTATAGGAGGATGAAGCGCAGTCAAACTGTTCTATAGGAGGATGAAGAGCAGTCAAACTGCTTTATAAAAGGATGAAGAGCAGCCAAACTGTTTTATACGAGGATGTAGAGCAGTCAGACTGTTTTACAAGAGGATGAAGAGCAGTCAAACTGCTTTATAAAAGGATGAAGAGCAGTCAAACTGATTTATAATCGGACGAAGAGCAGTCAAACGGTTTTATAATCGGACGAAGAGCAGTCAAAATGTTCTATAGGAGGATGAAGAGCAGTCAAACTGCTTTATAAGAGGATGAAGAGCAGTCAAACTGATTGATAAGAGGATGAAGAGCAGTCAAACTGCTTTATAAAAGGATGAAGAGCAGTCAAACTGTTTTATAAGCGGACGAAGAGCAGTCAAACTGATTTATAATCGGACAAAGAGCAGTCAAACTGATTTATTCGGATGAAGAGCAGTCAAACTGATTTATAATCGGACGAAGAGCAGTCAAACGGTTTTATAATCGGACGAAGAGCAGTCAATCTGTTCTATAGGAGGATGAAGAGCAGTCAAACTGATTTATAATCGCACGAAGAGCAGTCAAACTGTTCTAAAGGAGGATGAATTGCAGTCAAACTGGTTTATAAGAGGATGAAGAGCAGTCAAACTGCTTTATAAGAGGATGAAGAGCAGTCAAACTGATTTATAATCGGACGAAGAGCAGTCAAACTGTTCTATAGGAGGATGAAGCGCAGTCAAACTGGTTTATAGGGGGATGAAGAGCAGTCAAACTTTTTTATAAGCGGACGAAGAGCAGTCAAACTGATTTATAATCGGATGAAGAGCAGTCAAACTGTTTTATAAGAGGATGAAGAGCAGTCAAACTGCTTTATAAAAGGATGAAGAGCAGTCAGACTGTTTTATAAGAGGACGAAGAGCAGTCAAACTGATTTATAATCGGACGAAGAGCAGTCAAACTGTTCTATAGAAGGATGAAGCGCAGTCAAACTGGTCTATAGGAGGATAAAGAGCAGTCAAACTGCTTTATAAAAGGATGAAGAGCAGTCAAACTGATTTATAAGAGGATGAAGAGCAGTCAAACTGCTTTATAAAAGGACGAAAAGCAGTCAAACTTTTTTTAAAAGCGGACGAAGAGCAGTCAAACTGATTTATAATCGGACGAAGAGCAGTCAAACTGATTTAATATCGGACGAAGAGCAGTCAAACGGTTTTATAACAGGATGAAGAGCAGTCAAATTGATTTATAAGAGGATGAAGAGCAGTCAAACTGCTTTATAAAAGGATGAAGAGCAGTCAAACTGTTTTATACGAGGATGTAGAGCAGTCAGACTGTTTTACAAGAGGATGAAGAGCAGTCAACCTGTTTTACAAGAGGATGAAGAGCAGTCAAACTGTTTTATAAGAGGATGAAGAGCAATCAATCTACATTATAAAAGGATGAAGAGCACTCAAACTGTTTTATAAGAGGACGAAGAGCAGTCAAACTGATTTATAATCGGATGAAGAGCAGTCAAACTGATTTATAAGAGGATGAAGAGCAGTCAAACTGCTTTATAAAAGGATTAAGAGCAGTCAAACTGTTTTATAAGAGGACGAAGAGCAGTCAAACTGATTTATAATCGGACGAAGAGCAGTCAAACTGATTTATAATCGGATGAAGAGCAGTTAAACTGATTTATAAGAGGATGAAGAGCAGTCAAACTGCTTTATAAAAGGATGAAGAGCAGTCAAACTGTTTTATAAGAGGACGAAGAGCAGTCAAACTGATTTATAATCGGACGAAGAGCAGTCAAACTGTTCTATAGGAGGATGAAGAGCAGTCAAACTGATTTATAATCGGACGAAGAGCAGTCAAACTGTTCTATAGGAGGATGAAGCGCAGTCAAACTGGTCTATAGGAGGATGAAGAGCAGTCAAACTGCTTTATAAAAGGATGAAGAGCAGTCAAACTGATTTATAACAGGATGAAGAGCAGTCAAACTGCTTTATAAAAGGACGAAGAGCAGTCAAACTGATTTATAAACGGACGAAGAGCAGTCAAACTGATTTATAATCGGACGAAGAGCAGTCAAACGGTTTTATAACAGGATGAAGAGCAGTCAAATTGATTTATAAGAGGATGAAGAGCAGTCAAACTGCTTTATAAAAGGATGAAGAGCAGTCAAACTGGTTTTATAAGAGGATGAAGAGCAGTCAAACTGATTTATAATCGGACGAAGAGCAGTCAAACTGTTCTATAGTTGGATGAAGCGCAGTCAAACTGTTCTATAGGAGGATGAAGAGCAGTCAAACTGCTTTATAAGAGGATGAAAAGCAGTCAAACTGCTTTATAAAAGGATGAAGAGCAGTCAAACTGTTTTATAAGCGGACGAAGAGCAGTCAAACTGATTTATAATCGGATGAAGAGCAGTCAAACTGTTTTATAAGAGGATGAAGAGCAGTCAAACTGATTTATAATTGGACGAAGAGCAGTCAAACTGATTTATAATCGGACGAAGAGCAGTCAAACGGTTTTATAAGAGGATGAAGAGCAGTCAAATTGATTTATAAGAGGATGAAGAGCAGTCAAACTGCTTTATAAAAGGATGAAGAGCAGCCAAACTGTTTTATACGAGGATGAAGCGCAGTCAAACTGGTCTATAGGAGGATGAAGAGCAGTCAAACTGCTTTATAAAAGGATGAAGAGCAGTCAAACTGATTTATAATCGGACGAAGAGCAGTCAAACGGTTTTATAATCGGACGAAGAGCAGTCAAAATGTTCTATAGGAGGATGAAGAGCAGTCAAACTGCTTTATAAGAGGATGAAGAGCAGTCAAACTGATTGATAAGAGGATGAAGAGCAGTCAAACTGATTTATAAGAGGACGAAGAGCAGTCAAACTTTTTTTAAAAGCGGACGAAGAGCAGTCAAACTGATTTATAATCGGACGAAGAGCAGTCAAACTGATTTATAATCGGACGAAGAGCAGTCAAACGGTTTTATAACAGGATGAAGAGCAGTCAAATTGATTTATAAGAGGATGAAGAGCAGTCAAACTGCTTTATAAAAGGATGAAGAGCAGTCAAACTGTTTTATACGAGGATGTAGAGCAGTCAGACTGTTTTACAAGAGGATGAAGAGCAGTCAAACTGATTTATAAGAGGATGAAGAGCAGTCAAACTGATTTATAATCGGACGAAGAGCAGTCAAACTGTTCTATAGGAGGATGAAGCGCAGTCAAACTGGTTTATAGGGGGATGAAGAGCAGTCAAACTGCTTTATAAGAGGATGAAGAGCAGTCAAACTGATTTCTAAGAGGATGAAGAGCAGTCAAACTGCTTTATAAAAGGATGAAGAGCAGTCAAACTTTTTTATAAGCGGACGAAGAGCAGTCAAACTGATTTATAATCGGATGAAGAGCAGTCAAACTGATTTATAAGAGGATGAAGAGCAGTCAAACTGCTTTATAAAAGGATGAAGAGCAGTCAGACTGTTTTATAAGCGGACGAAGAGCAGTCAAACTGATTTATAATCGGACGAAGAGCAGTCAAACTGTTCTATAGGAGGATGAAGCGCAGTCAAACTGGTCTATAGGAGGATGAAGAGCAGTCAAACTGCTTTATAAAAGGATGAAGAGCAGTCAAACTGATTTATAAGAGGATGAAGAGCAGTCAAACTGCTTTATAAAAGGACGAAGAGCAGTCAAACTTTTTTTAAAAGCGGACGAAGAGCAGTCAAACTGATTTATAATCGGACGAAGAGCAGTCAAACTGATTTATAATCGGACGAAGAGCAGTCAAACGGTTTTATAACAGGATGAAGAGCAGTCAAATTGATTTATAAGAGGATGAAGAGCAGTCAAACTGCTTTATAAAAGGATGAAGAGCAGTCAAACTGTTTTATACGAGGATGTAGAGCAGTCAAACTGTTTTACAAGAGGATGAAGAGCAGTCAAACTGATTTATAAGAGGATGAAGAGCAGTCAAACTGTTTTATAAGAGGATGAAGAGCAGTCAATCTGCGTTATAAAAGGATGAAGAGCACTCAAACTGTTTTATAAGAGGACGAAGAGCAGTCAAACTGATTTATAATCGGATGAAGAGCAGTCAAACTGATTTATAAGAGGATGAAGAGCAGTCAAACTGCTTTATAAGAGGATGAAGAGCAGTCAAACTGTTTTATAAGAGGACGAAGAGCAGTCAAACTGATTTATAATCGGACGAAGAGCAGTCAAACTGATTTATAATCGGATGAAGAGCAGTCAAACTGATTTATAAGAGGATGAAGAGCAGTCAAACTGCTTTATAAAAGGATGAAGAGCAGTCAAACTGTTTTATAAGAGGACGAAGAGCAGTCAAACTGATTTATATTCGGACGAAGAGCAGTCAAACTGTTCTATAAGAGGATGAAGCGCAGTCAAACTGGTCTATAGGAGGATGAAGAGCAGTCAAACTGCTTTATAAAAGGATGAAGAGCAGTCAAACTGTTTTATAAGAGGACGAAGAGCAGTCAAACTGATTTATAATCGGACGAAGAGCAGTCAAACTGTTCTATAGGAGGATGAAGCGCAGTCAAACTGGTCTATAGGAGGATGAAGAGCAGTCAAACTGCTTTATAAAAGGATGAAGAGCAGTCAAACTGTTTTATACGAGGATGTAGAGCAGTCAGACTGTTTTACAAGAGGATGAAGAGCAGTCAACCTGTTTTACAAGAGGATGAAGAGCAGTCAATCTGTTCTATAGGAGGATGAAGAGCAGTCAAACTGCTTTATAAAAGAATGAAGAGCAGTCAAACTGTTTTATAAGAGGACAAAGAGCAGTCAAACTGCTTTATAAAAGGATGAAGAGCAGACAAACTGTTTTATAAGATGACGAAGAGCAGTCAAACTGATTTATAATCGGACGAAGAGCAGTCAAACTGTTCTATAGGAGGATGGAGCGCAGTCAAACTGTTCTATAAAAGGATGAAGAGCAGTCAAACTGTTTTATACGAGGATGTAGAGCAGTCAGACTGTTTTACAAGAGGATGAAGAGCAGTCAAACTGATTTATAATTGGATGAAGAGCAGTCAAACTGATTTATAAGAGGATGAAGAGCAGTCAAACTGCTTTATAAAAGGATGAAGAGCAGTCAAACTGGTTTTATAAGAGGATGAAGAGCAGTCAAACTGATTTATAATCGGACGAAGAGCAGTCAAACTGTTCTATAGGAGGATGAAGCGCAGTCAAACTGTTCTATAGGAGGATGAAGAGCAGTCAAACTGCTTTATAAGAGGATGAAGAGCAGTCAAACTGATTTATAAGAGGATGAAGAGCAGTCAAACTGCTTTGTAAAAGGATGAAGAGCAGTCAAACTGATTTATAATCGGACGAAGAGCAGTCAAACGGTTTTATAATCGGACGAAGAGCAGTCAAAATGTTCTATATGAGGATGAAGAGCAGTCAAACTGCTTTATAAGAGGATGAAGAGCAGTCAAACTGATTGATAAGAGGATGAAGAGCAGTCAAACTGCTTTATAAAAGGATGAAGAGCAGTCAAACTGTTTTATAAGCGGACGAAGAGCAGTCAAACTGATTTATATTCGGACAAAGAGCAGTCAAACTGCTTTATAAAAGGATGAAGAGCAGTCAAACCGTTTTATAAGCGGACGAAGAGCAGTCAAACTGATTTATAATCGGACAAAGAGCAGTCAAACTGATTTATAATCGGATGAAGAGCAGTCAAACTGTTTTATAAGAGGATGAAGAGCAGTCAAACTGATTTGTAAGAGGATGAAGAGCAGTCAAACTGCTTTATAAAAGGATGAAGAGCAGTCAAACTTTTTTATAAGCGGACGAAGAGCAGTCAAACTGATTTATAATCGGATGAAGAGCAGTCAAACTGATTTATAAGAGGATGAAGAGCAGTCAAACTGCTTTATAAAAGGATGAAGAGCAGTCAGACTGTTTTATAAGAGGACGAAGAGCAGTCAAACTGCTTTATAAAAGGATGAAGAGCAGTCAAACTGTTTTATACGAGGATGTAGAGCAGTCAGACTGTTTTACAAGAGGATGAAGAGCAGTCAACCTGTTTTACAAGAGGATGAAGAGCAGTCAATCTGTTCAATAGGAGGATGAAGAGCAGTCAAACTGCTTTATAAAAGGATGAAGAGCAGTCAAACTGTTCTAAAGGAGGATGAAGCGCAGTCAAACTGTACTATAGGAGGATGAAGAGCAGTCAAACTGCTTTATAAAAGGATGAAGAGCAGTCAAACTGTTTTATAATCGGACGAAGAGCAGTCAAACTGCTTTATAAAAGGATGAAGAGCAGTCAAACTGTTTTATAAGAGGACGAAGAGCAGTCAAACTGATTTATAATCGGACGAAGAGCAGTCAAACTGTTCTAAAGGAGGATGAAGCGCAGTCAAACTGTTCTATAGGAGGATGAAGAGCAGTCAAACTGCTTTATAAGAGGATAAAGAGCAGTCAAACTGATTATAAGAGGATGAAGAGCAGTCAAACTGCTTTATAAAAGGATGAAGAGCAGTCAGACTGTTTTATAAGAGGACGAAGAGCAGTCAAACTGATTTATAATCGGACGAAGAGCAGTCAAACTGTTCTATAGGAGGATGAAGCGCAGTCAAACTGGTCTATAGGAGGATGAAGAGCAGTCAAACTGCTTTATAAAAGGATGAAGAGCAGTCAAACTGATTTATAAGAGGATGAAGAGCAGTCAAACTGCTTTATAAAAGGATGAAGAGCAGTCAAACTGTTTTATAAGCGGACGAAGAGCAGTCAAACTGATTTATAATCGGACGAAGAGCAGTCAAACTGATTTATAATCGGACGAAGAGCAGTCAAACGGTTTTATAATCGGACGAAGAGCAGTCAAAATGTTCTATAGGAGGATGAAGAGCAGTCAAACTGATTTATAATCGGACGAAGAGCAGTCAAACTGTTCTATAGGAGGATGAAGTGCAGTCAAACTGGTTTATAGGAGGATGAAGAGCAGTCAAACTGCTTTATAAGAGGATGGAGAGCAGTCAAACTGATTTATAAGCGGATGAAGAGCAGTCAAACTGATTTATAATCGGACGAAAAGCAGTCAAACTGATTTATAAACGGACGAAGAGCAGTCAAACGGTTTTATAAAAGGATGAAGAGCAGTCAAACTGCTTTATAAAAGGATGAAGAGCAGTCAAACTGTTTTATAAGAGGACGAAGAGCAGTCAAACTGATTTATAATCGGACGAAGAGCAGTCAAACTGATTTATAATCGGATGAAGAGCAGTCAAACTGATTTATAAGAGGATGAAGAGCAGTTAAACTGCTTTATAAATGATGAAGAGCAGTCAAACTGTTTTATAAGAGGACGAAGAGCAGTCAAACTGATTTATAATCGGACGAAGAGCAGTCAAACTGTTCTATAGGAGGATGAAGCGCAGTCAAACTGGTCTATAGGAGGATGAAGAGCAGTCAAACTGCTTTATAAAAGGATGAAGAGCAGTCAAACTGATTTATAACAGGATGAAGAGCAGTCAAACTGCTTTATAAAAGGACGAAGAGCAGTCAAACTGATTTATAAACGGACGAAGAGCAGTCAAACTGATTTATAATCGGACGAAGAGCAGTCAAACGGTTTTATAACAGGATGAAGAGCAGTCAAATTGATTTATAAGAGGATGAAGAGCAGTCAAACTGCTTTATAAAAGGATGAAGAGCAGTCAAACTGGTTTTATAAGAGGATGAAGAGCAGTCAAACTGATTTATAATCGGACGAAGAGCAGTCAAACTGTTCTATAGTTGGATGAAGCGCAGTCAAACTGTTCTATAGGAGGATGAAGAGCAGTCAAACTGCTTTATAAGAGGATGAAGAGCAGTCAAACTGATTTATAAGAGGATGAAGAGCAGTCAAACTGCTTTATAAAAGGATGAAGAGCAGTCAAACTGTTTTATAAGCGGACGAAGAGCAGTCAAACTGATTTATAATCGGACGAAGAGCAGTCAAACTGATTTATAATCGGACGAAGAGCAGTCAAACGGTTTTATAAGAGGATGAAGAGCAGTCAAATTGATTTATAAGAGGATGAAGAGCAGTCAAGCTGCTTTATAAAAGGATGAAGAGCAGCCAAACTGTTTTATACGAGGATGAAGCGCAGTCAAACTGGTCTATAGGAGGATGAAGAGCAGTCAAACTGCTTTATAAAAGGATGAAGAGCAGTCAAACTGATTTATAATCGGACGAAGAGCAGTCAAACGGTTTTATAATCGGACGAAGAGCAGTCAAAATGTTCTATAGGAGGATGAAGAGCAGTCAAACTGCTTTATAAGAGGATGAAGAGCAGTCAAACTGATTGATAAGTGGATGAAGAGCAGTCAAACTGATTTATAAGAGGATGAAGAGCAGTCAAACTGCTTTATAAAAGGACGAAGAGCAGTCAAACTTTTTTTAAAAGCGGACGAAGAGCAGTCAAACTGATTTATAATCGGACGAAGAGCAGTCAAACTGATTTATAATCGGACGAAGAGCAGTCAAACGGTTTTATAACAGGATGAAGAGCAGTCAAATTGATTTATAAGAGGATGAAGAGCAGTCAAACTGCTTTATAAAAGGATGAAGAGCAGTCAAACTGTTTTATACGAGGATGTAGAGCAGTCAGACTGTTTTACAAGAGGACGAAGAGCAGTCAAACTGCTTTATAAAAGGATGAAGAGCAGTCAAACTGTTTTATACGAGGATGTAGAGCAGTCAGACTGTTTTACAAGAGGATGAAGAGCAGTCAACCTGTTTTACAAGAGGATGAAGAGCAGTCAATCTGTTCAATAGGAGGATGAAGAGCAGTCAAACTGCTTTATAAAAGGATGAAGAGCAGTCAAACTGTTCTAAAGGAGGATGAAGCGCAGTCAAACTGTACTATAGGAGGATGAAGAGCAGTCAAACTGCTTTATAAAAGGATGAAGAGCAGTCAAACTGTTTTATAATCGGACGAAGAGCAGTCAAACTGCTTTATAAAAGGATGAAGAGCAGTCAAACTGTTTTATAAGAGGACGAAGAGCAGTCAAACTGATTTATAATCGGACGAAGAGCAGTCAAACTGTTCTAAAGGAGGATGAAGCGCAGTCAAACTGTTCTATAGGAGGATGAAGAGCAGTCAAACTGCTTTATAAGAGGATAAAGAGCAGTCAAACTGATTATAAGAGGATGAAGAGCAGTCAAACTGCTTTATAAAAGGATGAAGAGCAGTCAGACTGTTTTATAAGAGGACGAAGAGCAGTCAAACTGATTTATAATCGGACGAAGAGCAGTCAAACTGTTCTATAGGAGGATGAAGCGCAGTCAAACTGGTCTATAGGAGGATGAAGAGCAGTCAAACTGCTTTATAAAAGGATGAAGAGCAGTCAAACTGATTTATAAGAGGATGAAGAGCAGTCAAACTGCTTTATAAAAGGATGAAGAGCAGTCAAACTGTTTTATAAGCGGACGAAGAGCAGTCAAACTGATTTATAATCGGACGAAGAGCAGTCAAACTGATTTATAATCGGACGAAGAGCAGTCAAACGGTTTTATAATCGGACGAAGAGCAGTCAAAATGTTCTATAGGAGGATGAAGAGCAGTCAAACTGATTTATAATCGGACGAAGAGCAGTCAAACTGTTCTATAGGAGGATGAAGTGCAGTCAAACTGGTTTATAGGAGGATGAAGAGCAGTCAAACTGCTTTATAAGAGGATGGAGAGCAGTCAAACTGATTTATAAGCGGATGAAGAGCAGTCAAACTGATTTATAATCGGACGAAAAGCAGTCAAACTGATTTATAAACGGACGAAGAGCAGTCAAACGGTTTTATAAAAGGATGAAGAGCAGTCAAACTGCTTTATAAAAGGATGAAGAGCAGTCAAACTGTTTTATAAGAGGACGAAGAGCAGTCAAACTGATTTATAATCGGACGAAGAGCAGTCAAACTGATTTATAATCGGATGAAGAGCAGTCAAACTGATTTATAAGAGGACGAAGAGCAGTCAAACTGATTTATAATCGGACGAAGAGCAGTCAAACTGATTTATAATCGGATGAAGAGCAGTCAAACTGATTTATAAGAGGATGAAGAGCAGTTAAACTGCTTTATAAATGATGAAGAGCAGTCAAACTGTTTTATAAGAGGACGAAGAGCAGTCAAACTGATTTATAATCGGACGAAGAGCAGTCAAACTGTTCTATAGGAGGATGAAGCGCAGTCAAACTGGTCTATAGGAGGATGAAGAGCAGTCAAACTGCTTTATAAAAGGATGAAGAGCAGTCAAACTGATTTATAACAGGATGAAGAGCAGTCAAACTGCTTTATAAAAGGACGAAGAGCAGTCAAACTGATTTATAAACGGACGAAGAGCAGTCAAACTGATTTATAATCGGACGAAGAGCAGTCAAACGGTTTTATAACAGGATGAAGAGCAGTCAAATTGATTTATAAGAGGATGAAGAGCAGTCAAACTGCTTTATAAAAGGATGAAGAGCAGTCAAACTGGTTTTATAAGAGGATGAAGAGCAGTCAAACTGATTTATAATCGGACGAAGAGCAGTCAAACTGTTCTATAGTTGGATGAAGCGCAGTCAAACTGTTCTATAGGAGGATGAAGAGCAGTCAAACTGCTTTATAAGAGGATGAAGAGCAGTCAAACTGATTTATAAGAGGATGAAGAGCAGTCAAACTGCTTTATAAAAGGATGAAGAGCAGTCAAACTGTTTTATAAGCGGACGAAGAGCAGTCAAACTGATTTATAATCGGACGAAGAGCAGTCAAACTGATTTATAATCGGACGAAGAGCAGTCAAACGGTTTTATAAGAGGATGAAGAGCAGTCAAATTGATTTATAAGAGGATGAAGAGCAGTCAAGCTGCTTTATAAAAGGATGAAGAGCAGCCAAACTGTTTTATACGAGGATGAAGCGCAGTCAAACTGGTCTATAGGAGGATGAAGAGCAGTCAAACTGCTTTATAAAAGGATGAAGAGCAGTCAAACTGATTTATAATCGGACGAAGAGCAGTCAAACGGTTTTATAATCGGACGAAGAGCAGTCAAAATGTTCTATAGGAGGATGAAGAGCAGTCAAACTGCTTTATAAGAGGATGAAGAGCAGTCAAACTGATTGATAAGTGGATGAAGAGCAGTCAAACTGATTTATAAGAGGATGAAGAGCAGTCAAACTGCTTTATAAAAGGACGAAGAGCAGTCAAACTTTTTTTAAAAGCGGACGAAGAGCAGTCAAACTGATTTATAATCGGACGAAGAGCAGTCAAACTGATTTATAATCGGACGAAGAGCAGTCAAACGGTTTTATAACAGGATGAAGAGCAGTCAAATTGATTTATAAGAGGATGAAGAGCAGTCAAACTGCTTTATAAAAGGATGAAGAGCAGTCAAACTGTTTTATACGAGGATGTAGAGCAGTCAGACTGTTTTACAAGAGGATGAAGAGCAGTCAAACTGATTTATAAGAGGACGAAGAGCAGTCAAACTGATTTATAATCGGACGAAGAGCAGTCAAACTGTTCTATAGGAGGATGAAGCGCAGTCAAACTGGTTTATAGGGGGATGAAGAGCAGTCAAACTGCTTTATAAGAGGATGAAGAGCAGTCAAACTGATTTGTAAGAGGATGAAGAGCAGTCAAACTGCTTTATAAAAGGATGAAGAGCAGTCAAACTTTTTTATAAGCGGACGAAGAGCAGTCAAACTGATTTATAATCGGATGAAGAGCAGTCAAACTGATTTATAAGAGGATGAAGAGCAGTCAAACTGCTTTATAAAAGGATGAAGAGCAGTCAGACTGTTTTATAAGCGGACGAAGAGCAGTCAAACTGATTTATAATCGGACGAAGAGCAGTCAAACTGTTCTATAGGAGGATGAAGCGCAGTCAAACTGGTCTATAGGAGGATGAAGAGCAGTCAAACTGCTTTATAAAAGGATGAAGAGCAGTCAAACTGATTTATAAGAGGATGAAGAGCAGTCAAACTGCTTTATAAAAGGACGAAGAGCAGTCAAACTTTTTTTAAAAGCGGACGAAGAGCAGTCAAACTGATTTATAATCGGACGAAGAGCAGTCAAACTGATTTATAATCGGACGAAGAGCAGTCAAACGGTTTTATAACAGGATGAAGAGCAGTCAAATTGATTTATAAGAGGATGAAGAGCAGTCAAACTGATTTATAAAAGGATGAAGAGCAGTCAAACTGTTTTATACGAGGATGTAGAGCAGTCAGACTGTTTTACAAGAGGATGAAGAGCAGTCAAACTGATTTATAAGAGGATGAAGAGCAGTCAAACTGTTTTATAAGAGGATGAAGAGCAGTCAATCTGCGTTATAAAAGGATGAAGAGCACTCAAACTGTTTTATAAGAGGACGAAGAGCAGTCAAACTGATTTATAATCGGATGAAGAGCAGTCAAACTGATTTATAAGAGGATGAAGAGCAGTCAAACTGCTTTATAAGAGGATGAAGAGCAGTCAAACTGTTTTATAAGAGGACGAAGAGCAGTCAAACTGATTTATAATCGGACGAAGAGCAGTCAAACTGATTTATAATCGGATGAAGAGCAGTCAAACTGATTTATAAGAGGATGAAGAGCAGTCAAACTGCTTTATAAAAGGATGAAGAGCAGTCAAACTGTTTTATAAGAGGACGAAGAGCAGTCAAACTGATTTATATTCGGACGAAGAGCAGTCAAACTGTTCTATAGGAGGATGAAGCGCAGTCAAACTGGTCTATAGGAGGATGAAGAGCAGTCAAACTGCTTTATAAAAGGATGAAGAGCAGTCAAACTGTTTTATAAGAGGACGAAGAGCAGTCAAACTGATTTATAATCGGACGAAGAGCAGTCAAACTGTTCTATAGGAGGATGAAGCGCAGTCAAACTGGTCTATAGGAGGATGAAGAGCAGTCAAACTGCTTTATAAAAGGATGAAGAGCAGTCAAACTGTTTTATACGAGGATGTAGAGCAGTCAGACTGTTTTACAAGAGGATGAAGAGCAGTCAACCTGTTTTACAAGAGGATGAAGAGCAGTCAATCTGTTCTATAGGAGGATGAAGAGCAGTCAAACTGCTTTATAAAAGGATGAAGAGCAGTCAAACTGTTTTATAAGATGACGAAGAGCAGTCAAACTGATTTATAATCGGACGAAGAGCAGTCAAACTGTTCTATAGGAGGATGGAGCGCAGTCAAACTGTTCTATAAAAGGATGAAGAGCAGTCAAACTGTTTTATACGAGGATGTAGAGCAGTCAGACTGTTTTACAAGAGGATGAAGAGCAGTCAACCTGTTTTACAAGAGGATGAAGAGCAGTCAAACTGATTTATAATTGGATGAAGAGCAGTCAAACTGATTTATAAGAGGATGAAGAGCAGTCAAACTGCTTTATAAAAGGATGAAGAGCAGTCAAACTGGTTTTATAAGAGGATGAAGAGCAGTCAAACTGATTTATAATCGGACGAAGAGCAGTCAAACTGTTCTATAGGAGGATGAAGCGCAGTCAAACTGTTCTATAGGAGGATGAAGAGCAGTCAAACTGCTTTATAAGAGGATGAAGAGCAGTCAAACTGATTTATAAGAGGATGAAGAGCAGTCAAACTGCTTTATAAAAGGATGAAGAGCAGTCAAACTGTTTTATAAGCGGACGAAGAGCAGTCAAACTGATTTATAATTGGACGAAGAGCAGTCAAACTGATTTATAATCGGACGAAGAGCAGTCAAACGGTTTTATAAGAGGATGAAGAGCAGTCAAATTGATTTATAAGAGGATGAAGAGCAGTCAAACTGCTTTATAAAAGGATGAAGAGCAGCCAAACTGTTTTATACGAGGATGTAGAGCAGTCAGACTGTTTTACAAGAGGATGAAGAGCAGTCAAACTGCTTTGTAAAAGGATGAAGAGCAGTCAAACTGATTTATAATCGGACGAAGAGCAGTCAAACGGTTTTATAATCGGACGAAGAGCAGTCAAAATGTTCTATATGAGGATGAAGAGCAGTCAAACTGCTTTATAATCGGATGAAGAGCAGTCAAACTGCTTTATAAAAGGATGAAGAGCAGTCAAACTGTTTTATAATCGGACGAAGAGCAGTCAAACTGATTTATAAGAGGATGAAGAGCAGTCAAACTGCTTTATAAAAGGATGAAGAGCAGTCAAACTGTTTTATACGAGGATGTAGAGCAGTCAGACTGTTTTACAAGAGGATGAAGAGCAGTCAACCTGTTTTACAAGAGGATGAAGAGCAGTCAATCTGTTCAATAGGAGGATGAAGAGCAGTCAAACTGCTTTATAAAAGGATGAAGAGCAGTCAAACTGTTTTATAAGAGGTCGAAGAGCAGTCAAACTGCTTTATAAAAGGATGAAGAGCAGTCAAACTGTTTTATAAGAGGACGAAGAGCAGTCAAACTGATTTATAATCGGACGAAGAGCAGTCAAACTGTTCTAAAGGAGGATGAAGCGCAGTCAAACTGTTCTATAGGAGGATGAAGAGCAGTCAAACTGCTTTATAAAAGGATGAAGAGCAGTCAAACTGTTTTATAATCGGACGAAGAGCAGTCAAACTGCTTTATAAAAGGATGAAGAGCAGTCAAACTGTTTTATAAGAGGACGAAGAGCAGTCAAACTGATTTATAATCGGACGAAGAGCAGTCAAACTGTTCTAAAGGAGGATGAAGCGCAGTCAAACTGTTCTATAGGAGGATGAAGAGCAGTCAAACTGCTTTATAAGAGGATAAAGAGCAGTCAAACTGATTATAAGAGGATGAAGAGCAGTCAAACTGCTTTATAAAAGGATGAAGAGCAGTCAGACTGTTTTATAAGAGGACGAAGAGCAGTCAAACTGATTTATAATCGGACGAAGAGCAGTCAAACTGTTCTATAGGAGGATGAAGCGCAGTCAAACTGGTCTATAGGAGGATGAAGAGCAGTCAAACTGCTTTATAAAAGGATGAAGAGCAGTCAAACTGATTTATAAGAGGATGAAGAGCAGTCAAACTGCTTTATAAAAGGACGAAGAGCAGTCAAACTTTTTTAAAAGCGGACGAAGAGCAGTCAAACTGATTTATAATCGGATGAAGAGCAGTCAAACTGATTTATAATCGGACGAAGAGCAGTCAAACGGTTTTATAACAGGATGAAGAGCAGTCAAAATGTTCTATATGAGGATGAAGAGCAGTCAAACTGCTTTATAATCGGATGAAGAGCAGTCAAACTGCTTTATAAAAGGATGAAGAGCAGTCAAACTGTTTTATAATCGGACGAAGAGCAGTCAAACTGATTTATAAGAGGATGAAGAGCAGTCAAACTGCTTTATAAAAGGATGAAGAGCAGTCAAACTGTTTTATACGAGGATGTAGAGCAGTCAGACTGTTTTACAAGAGGATGAAGAGCAGTCAACCTGTTTTACAAGAGGATGAAGAGCAGTCAATCTGTTCAATAGGAGGATGAAGAGCAGTCAAACTGCTTTATAAAAGGATGAAGAGCAGTCAAACTGTTTTATAAGAGGTCGAAGAGCAGTCAAACTGCTTTATAAAAGGATGAAGAGCAGTCAAACTGTTTTATAAGAGGACGAAGAGCAGTCAAACTGATTTATAATCGGACGAAGAGCAGTCAAACTGTTCTAAAGGAGGATGAAGCGCAGTCAAACTGTTCTATAGGAGGATGAAGAGCAGTCAAACTGCTTTATAAAAGGATGAAGAGCAGTCAAACTGTTTTATAATCGGACGAAGAGCAGTCAAACTGCTTTATAAAAGGATGAAGAGCAGTCAAACTGTTTTATAAGAGGACGAAGAGCAGTCAAACTGATTTATAATCGGACGAAGAGCAGTCAAACTGTTCTAAAGGAGGATGAAGCGCAGTCAAACTGTTCTATAGGAGGATGAAGAGCAGTCAAACTGCTTTATAAGAGGATAAAGAGCAGTCAAACTGATTATAAGAGGATGAAGAGCAGTCAAACTGCTTTATAAAAGGATGAAGAGCAGTCAGACTGTTTTATAAGAGGACGAAGAGCAGTCAAACTGATTTATAATCGGACGAAGAGCAGTCAAACTGTTCTCTAGGAGGATGAAGCGCAGTCAAACTGGTCTATAGGAGGATGAAGAGCAGTCAAACTGCTTTATAAAAGGATGAAGAGCAGTCAAACTGATTTATAAGAGGATGAAGAGCAGTCAAACTGCTTTATAAAAGGACGAAGAGCAGTCAATCTTTTTTAAAAGCGGACGAAGAGCAGTCAAACTGATTTATAATCGGATGAAGAGCAGTCAAACTGATTTATAATCGGACGAAGAGCAGTCAAACGGTTTTATAACAGGATGAAGAGCAGTCAAATTGATTTAAAAGTGGATGAAGAGCAATCAAACTGCTTTATAAAAGGATGAAGAGCAGTCAAACTGTTTTATACGAGGATGTAGAGCAGTCAGACTGTTTTACAAGAGGATGAAGAGCAGTCAACCTGTTTTACAAGAGGATGAAGAGCAGTCAATCTGTTCTATAGGAGGATGAAGAGCAGTCAAACTGCTTTATAAAAGGATGAAGAGCAGTCAAACTGTTTTATAAGAGGACGAAGAGCAGTCAAACTGCTTTATAAAAGGATGAAGAGCAGTCAAACTGTTTTATAAGAGGACGAAGAGCAGTCAAACTGATTTATAATCGGACGAAGAGCAGTCAAACTGTTCTATAGGAGGATGAAGCGCAGTCAAACTGTTTTATAAAAGGATGAAGAGCAGTCAAACTGTTTTATAAGCGGACGAAGAGCAGTCAAACTGATTTATAATCGGACGAAGAGCAGTCAAACTGATTTATAATCGGACGAAGAGCAGTCAAACGGTTTTATAATCGGACGAAGAGCAGTCAAAATGTTCTATAGGAGGATGAAGAGCAGTCAAACTGATTTATAATCGGACGAAGAGCAGTCAAACTGTTCTATAGGAGGATGAAGTGCAGTCAAACTGGTTTATAGGAGGATGAAGAGCAGTCAAACTGCTTTATAAGAGGATGGAGAGCAGTCAAACTGATTTATAAGCGGATGAAGAGCAGTCAAACTGATTTATAATCGGACGAAAAGCAGTCAAACTGATTTATAAACGGACGAAGAGCAGTCAAACGGTTTTATAAAAGGATGAAGAGCAGTCAAACTGTTTTATAAGAGGATGAAGAGCAGTTAATCTGCGTTATAAAAGGATGAAGAGCACTCAAACTGTTTTATAAGAGGACGAAGAGCAGTCAAACTGATTTATAATCGGATGAAAAGCAGTCAAACTGATTTATAAGAGGATGAAGAGCAGTCAAACTGCTTTATAAAAGGATGAAGAGCAGTCAAACTGTTTTATAAGAGGACGAAGAGCAGTCAAACTGATTTATAATCGGACGAAGAGCAGTCAAACTGATTTATAATCGGATGAAGAGCAGTCAAACTGATTTATAAGAGGATGAAGAGCAGTCAAACTGCTTTATAAATGATGAAGAGCAGTCAAACTGTTTTATAAGAGGACGAAGAGCAGTCAAACTGATTTATAATCGGACGAAGAGCAGTCAAACTGTTCTATAGGAGGATGAAGCGCAGTCAAACTGGTCTATAGGAGGATGAAGAGCAGTCAAACTGCTTTATAAAAGGATGAAGAGCAGTCAAACGGTTTTATAAGAGGACGAAGAGCAGTCAAACTGATTTATAATCGGACGAAGAGCAGTCAAACTGTTCTATAGGAGGATGAAGCGCAGTCAAACTGGTGTATAGGAGGATGAAGAGCAGTCAAACTGCTTTATAAAAGGATGAAGAGCAGTCAAACTGATTTATAAGAGGATGAAGAGCAGTCAAACTGCTTTATAAAAGGACGAAGAGCAGTCAAACTTTTTTAAAAGCGGACGAAGAGCAGTCAAACGGTTTTATAACAGGATGAAGAGCAGTCAAATTGATTTATAATCGGACGAAGAGCAGTCAAACTGATTTATAATCGGACGAAGAGCAGTCAAACGGTTTTATAACAGGATGAAGAGCAGTCAAATTGATTTATAAGAGGATGGAGAGCAGTCAAACTGCTTTATAATAGGATGAAGAGCAGTCAAACTGTTTTATACGAGGTTGTAGAGCAGTCAGACTGTTTTACAAGAGGATGAAGAGCAGTCAACCTGTTTTACAAGAGGATGAAGAGCAGTCAATCTGTTCTATAGGAGGATGAAGAGCAGTCAAACTGCTTTATAAAAGGATGAAGAGCAGTCAAACTGTTTTATAAGAGGACGAAGAGCAGTCAAACTGCTTTATAAAAGGATGAAGAGCAGTCAAACTGTTTTATAAGAGGACAAAGAGCAGTCAAACTGATTTATAATCGGACGAAGAGCAGTCAAACTGTTCTATAGGAGGATGAAGCGCAGTCAAACTGTTCTATAGGAGGATGAAGAGCAGTCGAACTGCTTTATAAGAGGATGAAGAGCAGTCAAACTGATTTATAAGAGGATGAAGAGCAGTCAAACTGCTTTATAAAAGGATGAAGAGCAGTCAAACTGTTTTATAAGCGGACGAAGACCAGTCAAACTGATTTATAATCGGACGAAGAGCAGTCAAACTGATTTATAATCGGACGAAGAGCAGTCAAACGGTTTTATAACAGGTTGAAGAGCAGTCAAATTGATTTATAAGAGGATGAAGAGCAGTCAAACTGCTTTATAAAAGGATGAAGAGCAGTCAAACTGTTTTATACGAGGATGTAGAGCAGTCAGACTGTTTTACAAGAGGATGAAGAGCAGTCAACCTGTTTTACAAGAGGATGAAGAGCAGTCAAACTGATTTGTAATTGGATGAAGAGCAGTCAAACTGATTTATAAGAGGATGAAGAGCAGTCAAACTGCTTTATAAAAGGATGAAGAGCAGTCAAACTGCTTTATAAAAGGATGAAGAGCAGTCAAACTGTTTTATAAGAGGACGAAGAGCAGTCAAACTGATTTATAATCGGACGAAGAGCAGTCAAACTGTTCTATAGGAGGATGAAGCGCAGTCAAACTGTTCTATAGGAGGATGAAGAGCAGTCAAACTGCTTTATAAGAGGATGAAGAGCAGTCAAACTGATTTATAAGAGGATGAAGAGCAGTCAAACTGCTTTATAAAAGGATGAAGAGCAGTCAAACTGATTTATAATCGGACGAAGAGCAGTCAAACGGTTTTATAACAGGTTGAAGAGCAGTCAAATTGATTTATAAGAGGATGAAGACCAGTCAAACTGCTTTATAAAAGGATGAAGAGCAGTCAAACTGTTTTATACGAGGATGTAGAGCAGTCAGACTGTTTTACACGAGGATGAAGAGCAGTCAACCTGTTTTACAAGAGGATGAAGAGCAGTCAAACTGATTTATAATTGGATGAAGAGCAGTCAAACTGATTTATAAGAGGATGAAGAGCAGTCAAACTGCTTTATAAAAGGACGAAGAGCAGTCAAACTGGTTTTATAAGAGGATGAAGAGCAGTCAAACTGATTTATAATTGGACGAAGAGCAGTCAAACTGTTCTATAGGAGGATGAAGCGCAGTCAAACTGTTCTATAGGAGGATGAAGAGCAGTCAAACTGCTTTATAAGAGGATGAAGAGCAGTCAAACTGATTTATAAGAGGATGAAGAGCAGTCAAACTGCTTTATAAAAGGATGAAGAGCAGTCAAACTGTTTTATAAGCGGAGGAAGAGCAGTCAAACTGATTTATAATCGGACGAAGAGCAGTCAAACTGATTTATAATCGGACGAAGAGCAGTCAAACGGTTTTATGAAGGGAAGAAGAGCAGTCAAATTTATTTATAAGAGGATGAAGAGCAGTCAAACTGCTTTATAAAAGGATGAAGAGCAGCCAAACTGTTTTATACGAGGATGTAGAGCAGTCAGACTGTTTTACAAGAGGATGAAGAGCAGTCAAACTGCTTTATAAAAGGATGAAGAGCAGTCAAACTGATTTATAATCGGACGAAGAGCAGTCAAACGGTTTTATAATCGGACGAAGAGCAGTCAAAATGTTCTATAGGAGGATGAAGAGCAGTCAAACTGCTTTATAAGAGGATGAAGAGCAGTCAAACTGATTGATAAGAGGATGAAGAGCAGTCAAACTGATTAATAATCGGATGAAGAGCAGTCAAACTGATTTATAATCGGACGAAGAGCAGTCAAACGGTTTTATAATCGGACGAAGAGCAGTCAATCTGTTCTATAGGAGGATGAAGAGCAGTCAAACTGATTTATAATCGGACGAAGAGCAGTCAAACTGTTCTATAGGAGGATGAATTGCAGTCAAACTGGTTTATAAGAGGATGAAGAGCAGTCAAACTGCTTTATAAGAGGATGAAGAGCAGTCAAACTGATTTATAATCGGACGAAGAGCAGTCAAACTGTTCTATAGGAGGATGAAGCGCAGTCAAACTGGTTTATAGGGGGATGAAGAGCAGTCAAACTGCTTTATAAGAGGATGAAGAGCAGTCAAACTGATTTGTAAGAGGATGAAGAGCAGTCAAACTGCTTTATAAAAGGATGAAGAGCAGTCAAACTTTTTTATAAGCGGACGAAGAGCAGTCAAACTGATTTATAATCGGATGAAGAGCAGTCAAACTGATTTATAAGAGGATGAAGAGCAGTCAAACTGCTTTATAAAAGGATGAAGAGAAGTCAGACTGTTTTATAATCGGACGAAGAGCAGTCAAACTGATTTATAATCGGACGAAGAGCAGTCAAACTGTTCTATAGGAGGATGAAGCGCAGTCAAACTGGTCTATAGGATGATGAAGAGCAGTCAAACTGCTTTATAAAAGGATGAAGAGCAGTCAAACTGATTTATAAGAGGATGAAGAGCAGTCAAACTGCTTTATAAAAGGACGAAGAGCAGTCAAACTTTTTTTAAAAGCGGACGAAGAGCAGTCAAACTGATTTATAATCGGACGAAGAGCAGTCAAACTGATTTATAATCGGACGAAGAGCAGTCAAACGGTTTTATAACAGGGTGAAGAGCAGTCAAATTGATTTATAAGAGGATGAAGAGCAGTCAAACTGCTTTATAAAAGGATGAAGAGCAGTCAAACTGTTTTATACGAGGATGTAGAGCAGTCAGACTGTTTTACAAGAGGATGAAGAGCAGTCAACCTGTTTTACAAGAGGATGAAGAGCAGTCAAACTGTTTTATAAGAGGATGAAGAGCAGTCAATCTGCGTTATAAAAGGATGAAGAGCACTCAAACTGTTTTATAAGAGGACGAAGAGCAGTCAAACTGATTTATAATCGGATGAAGAGCAGTCAAACTGATTTATAATCGGATGAAGAGCAGTCAAACTGTTTTATAAGAGGATGAAGAGCAGTCAAACGGTTTTATAATCGGACGAAGAGCAGTCAAAATGTTCTATAGGAGGATGAAGAGCAGTCAAACTGATTGATAAGAGGATGAAGAGCAGTCAAACTGCTTTATAAAAGGATGAAGAGCAGTCAAACTGTTTTATAAGCGGACGAAGAGCAGTCAAACTGATTTATAATTGGACAAAGAGCAGTCAAACTGATTTATAATCGGATGAAGAGCAGTCAAACTGATTTATAATCGGACGAAGAGCAGTCAAACGGTTTTATAATCGGACGAACAGCAGTCAAAATGTTCTATAGGAGGATGAAGAGCAGTCAAACTGATTTATAATCGGACGAAGAGCAGTCAAACTGTTCTATAGGAGGATGAATTGCAGTCAAACTGGTTTATAAGAGGATGAAGAGCAGTCAAACTGCTTTATAAGAGGATGAAGAGCAGTCAAACTGATTTATAATCGGACGATGAGCAGTCAAACTGTTCTATAGGAGGATGAAGCGCAGTCAAACTGGTTTATAGGGGGATGAAGAGCAGTCAAACTGCTTTATAAGAGGATTAAGAGCAGTCAAACTGATTTGTAAGAGGATGAAGAGCAGTCAAACTGCTTTATAAAAGGATGAAGAGCAGTCAAACTGCTTTATAAGAGGATGAAGAGCAGTCAAACTGATTTGTAAGAGGATGAAGAGCAGTCAAACTGCTTTATAAAAGGATGAAGAGCAGTCAAACTTTTTTATAAGCGGACGAAGAGCAGTCAAACTGATTTATAATCGGATGAAGAGCAGTCAAACTGATTTATAAGAGGATGAAGAGCAGTCAAACTGCTTTATAAAAGGATGAAGAGCAGTCAGACTGTTTTATAATCGGACGAAGAGCAGTCAAACTGATTTATAATCGGACGAAGAGCAGTCAAACTGTTCTATAGGAGGATGAAACGCAGTCAAACTGGTCTATAGGAGGATGAAGAGCAGTCAAACTGCTTTATAAAAGGATGAAGAGCAGTCAAACTGATTTATAAGAGGATGAAGAGCAGTCAAACTGCTTTATAAAAGGACGAAGAGCAGTCAAACTTTTTTTAAAAGCGGACGAAGAGCAGTCAAACTGATTTATAATCGGACGAAGAGCAGTCACACTGATTTATAATCGGACGAAGAGCAGTCAAACGGTTTTATAACAGGATGAAGAGCAGTCAAATTGATTTATAAGAGGATGAAGAGCAGTCAAACTGCTTTATAAAAGGATGAAGAGCAGTCAAACTGTTTTATACGAGGATGTAGAGCAGTCAGACTGTTTTACAAGAGGATGAAGAGCAGTCAACCTGTTTTACAAGAGGATGAAGAGCAGTCAAACTGTTTTATAAGAGGATGAAGAGCAGTCAATCTGCGTTATAAAAGGATGAAGAGCACTCAAACTGTTTTATAAGAGGACGAAGAGCAGTCAAACTGATTTATAATCGGATGAAGAGCAGTCAAACTGATTTATAAGAGGATGAAGAGCAGTCAAACCGCTTTATAAAAGGATGAAGAGCAGTCAAACTGTTTTATAAGAGGACGAAGAGCAGTCAAACTGATTTATAATCGGACGAAGAGCAGTCAAACTGATTTATAATCGGATGCAGAGCAGTCAAACTGATTTATAAGAGGATGAAGAGCAGTCAAACTGCTTTATAAAAGGATGAAGAGCAGTCAAACTGTTCTATAGGAGGATGAAGCGCAGTCAAACTGGTCTATAGGAGGATGAAGAGCAGTCAAACTGCTTTATAAAAGGATGAAGAGCAGTCAAACTGTTTTATAAGAGGACGAAGAGCAGTCAAACTGATTTATAATCGGACGAAGAGCAGTCAAACTGTTCTATAGGAGGATGAAGCGCAGTAAAACTGGTCTATAGGAGGATGAAGAGCAGTCAAACTGCTTTATAAAAGGATGAAGAGCAGTCAAACTGATTTATAAGAGGATGAAGAGCAGTCAAACTGCTTTATAAAAGGACGAAGAGCAGTCAAACTTTTTTAAAAGCGGACGAAGAGCAGTCAAACTGATTTATAATCGGACGAAGAGCAGTCAAACTGATTTATAATCGGACGAAGAGCAGTCAAACGGTTTTATAACAGGATGAAGAGCAGTCAAATTGATTTATAAGAGGATGAAGAGCAGTCAAACTGCTTTATAAAAGGATGAAGAGCAGTCAAACTGGTTTTATAAGAGGATGAAGAGCAGTCAAACTGATTTATAATCGGACGAAGAGCAGTCAAACTGTTCAATAGTGGATGAAGCGCAGTCAAACTGTTCTATAGGAGGATGAAGAGCAGTCAAACTGTTTTATAAGAGGATGAAGAGCAGTCAAATTGATTTATAAGAGGATGAAGAGCAGTCAAACTGCTTTATAAAAGGATGAAGAGCAGTGAAACTGTTTTATAAGCGGACGAAGAGCAGTTAAACTGATTTATAATCGAACGCAGAGCAGTCAAACTGATTTATAATCGGACGAAGAGCAGTCAAACTGATTTATAATCGGACGAAGAGCAGTCAAACGGTTTTATAATCGGACGAAGAGCAGTCAAAATGTTCTATAGGAGGATGAAGAGCAGTCAAACTGCTTTATAAGAGGATGAAGAGCAGTCAAACTGATTGATAAGAGGATGAAGAGCAGTCAAACTGCTTTATAAAAGGATGAAGAGCAGTC
Source organism: Lampris incognitus (assembly GCF_029633865.1). Lineage (NCBI taxonomy): Eukaryota > Metazoa > Chordata > Actinopteri > Lampriformes > Lampridae > Lampris > Lampris incognitus. Next base: position 47,744,416 of record NC_079222.1, read on the forward strand.
AAACTGTTTTATAAGCGGACGAAGAGCAGTCAAACTGATTTATAATTGGACAAAGAGCAGTCAAACTGATTTATAATCGGATGAAGAGCAGTCGATGTGATTTATAATCGGACGAAGAGCAGTCAAACGGTTTTATAATCGGACGAACAGCAGTCAAAATGTTCTATAGGAGGATGAAGAGCAGTCAAACTGATTTATAATCGGACGAAGAGCAGTCAAACTGTTCTATTGGAGGATGAATTGCAGTCAAACTGGTTTATATGAGGATGAAGAGCAGTCAAACTGCTTTATAAGAGGATGAAGAGCAGTCAAACTGATTTATAATCGGACGAAGAGCAGTCAAACTGTTCTATAGGAGGATGAAGCGCAGTCAAACTGGTTTATAGGGGGATGAAGAGCAGTCAAACTGCTTTATAAGAGGATGAAGAGCAGTCAAACTGATTTGTAAGAGGATGAAGAGCAGTCAAACTGCTTTATAAAAGGATGAAGAGCAGTCAAACTTTTTTATAAGCGGACGAAGAGCAGTCAAACTGATTTATAAGAGGATGAAGAGCAGTCAAATTGCTTTATATAAGGATGAAGAGCAGTCAGACTGTTTTATAAGAGGACGAAGAGCAGTCAAACTGATTTATAATCGGACGAAGAGCAGTCAAACTGTTCTATAGGAGGATGAAGCGCAGTCAAACTGGTCTATAGGAGGATGAAGAGCAGTCAAACTGTTTTATAAGAGGACGAAGAGCAGTCAAACTGATTTATAATCGGACGAAGAGCAGTCAAACTGTTCTATAGGAGGATGAAGCGCAGTCAAACTGATCTATAGGAGGATGAAGAGCAGTCAAACTGCTTTATAAAAGGATGAAGAGCAGTCAAACTGATTTATAAGAGGATGAAGAGCAGTCAAACTGCTTTATAAAAGGACGAAGAGCAGTCAAACTTTTTTTAAAGCGGACGAAGAGCAGTCAAACTGATTTATAATCGGACGAAGAGCAGTCAAACTGATTTATAATCGGACGAAGAGCAGTCAAACGGTTTTATAACAGGATGAAGAGCAGTCAAATTGATTTATAAGAGGATGAAGAGCAGTCAAACTGCTTTATAAAAGGATGAAGAGCAGTCAAACTGATTTATAATCGGATGAAGAGCAGTCAAACTGATTTATAAGAGGATGAAGAGCAGTCAAACGGTTTTATAACAGGATGAAGAGCAGTCAAACTGTTTTATAAGAGGACGAAGAGCAGTCAAACTGATTTATAATCGGATGAAGAGCAGTCAAACTGATTTATAAGAGGATGAAGAGCAGTCAAACTGCTTTATAAAAGGATGAAGAGCAGTCAAACTGTTTTATAAGAGGACGAAGAGCAGTCAAACTGATTTATAATCGGACGAAGAGCAGTCAAACTGATTTATAAGAGGATGAAGAGCAGTCAAACTGCTTTATAAAAGGATGAAGAGCAGTCAGACTGTTTTATAATCGGACGAAGAGCAGTCAAACTGATTTATAATCGGACGAAGAGCAGTCAAACTGTTCTATAGGAGGATGAAGCGCAGTCAAACTGGTCTATAGGAGGATGAAGAGCAGTCAAACTGCTTTATAAAAGGATGAAGAGCAGTCAAACTGATTTATAAGAGGATGAAGAGCAGTCAAACTGCTTTATAAAAGGACGAAGAGCAGTCAAACTTTTTTTAAAAGCGGACGAAGAGCAGTCAAACTGATTTATAATCGGACGAAGAGCAGTCAAACTGATTTATAATCGGACGAAGAGCAGTCAAACGGTTTTATAACAGGATGAAGAGCAGTCAAATTGATTTATAAGAGGATGAAGAGCAGTCAAACTGCTTTATAAAAGGATGAAGAGCAGTCAAACTGTATTATACGAGGATGTAGAGCAGTCAGACTGTTTTACAAGAGGATGAAGAGCAGTCAACCTGTTTTACAAGAGGATGAAGAGCAGTCAAACTGTTTTATAAGAGGATGAAGAGCAGTCAATCTGCGTTATAAAAGGATGAAGAGCACTCAAACTGTTTTATAAGAGGACGAAGAGCAGTCAAACTGATTTATAATCGGATGAAGAGCAGTCAAACTGATTTATAAGAGGATGAAGAGCAGTCAAACCGCTTTATAAAAGGATGAAGAGCAGTCAAACTGTTTTATAAGAGGACGAAGAGCAGTCAAACTGATTTATAATCGGACGAAGAGCAGTCAAACTGATTTATAATCGGATGAAGAGCAGTCAAACTGATTTATAAGAGGATGAAGAGCAGTCAAACTGCTTTATAAAAGGATGAAGAGCAGTCAAACTGTTCTATAGGAGGATGAAGCGCAGTCAAACTGGTCTATAGGAGGATGAAGAGCAGTCAAACTGCTTTATAAAAGGATGAAGAGCAGACAAACTGTTTTATAAGAGGACGAAGAGCAGTCAAACTGATTTATAATCGGACGAAGAGCAGTCAAACTGTTCTATAGGAGGATGAAGCGCAGTAAAACTGGTCTATAGGAGGATGAAGAGCAGTCAAACTGCTTTATAAAAGGATGAAGAGCAGTCAAACTGATTTATAAGAGGATGAAGAGCAGTCAAACTGCTTTATAAAAGGACGAAGAGCAGTCAAACTTTTTTAAAAGCGGACGAAGAGCAGTCAAACTGATTTATAATCGGACGAAGAGCAGTCAAACTGATTTATAATCGGACGAAGAGCAGTCAAACGGTTTTATAACAGGATGAAGAGCAGTCAAATTGATTTATAAGAGGATGAAGAGCAGTCAAACTGCTTTATAAAAGGATGAAGAGCAGTCAAACTGGTTTTATAAGAGGATGAAGAGCAGTCAAACTGATTTATAATCGGACGAAGAGCAGTCAAACTGTTCTATAGGAGGATGAAGCGCAGTCAAACTGTTCTATAGGAGGATGAAGAGCAGTCAAACTGCTTTATAAGAGGATGAAGAGCAGTCAAACTGATTTATAAGAGGATGAAGAGCAGTCAAACTGCTTTATAAAAGGATGAAGAGCAGTGAAACTGTTTTATAAGCGGACGAAGAGCAGTTAAACTGATTTATAATCGAACGAAGAGCAGTCAAACTGATTTATAATCGGACGAAGAGCAGTCAAACTGATTTATAATCGGACGAAGAGCAGTCAAACGGTTTTATAATCGGACGAACAGCAGTCAAAATGTTCTATAGGAGGATGAAGAGCAGTCAAACTGATTTATAATCGGACGAAGAGCAGTCAAACTGTTCTATAGGAGGATGAATTGCAGTCAAACTGGTTTATATGAGGATGAAGAGCAGTCAAACTGCTTTATAAGAGGATGAAGAGCAGTCAAACTGATTTATAATCGGACGAAGAGCAGTCAAACTGTTCTATAGGAGGATGAAGCGCAGTCAAACTGGTTTATAGGGGGATGAAGAGCAGTCAAACTGCTTTATAAGAGGATGAAGAGCAGTCAAACTGATTTGTAAGAGGATGAAGAGCAGTCAAACTGCTTTATAAAAGGATGAAGAGCAGTCAAACTGATTTATAAGCGGACGAAGAGCAGTCAAACTGATTTATAAGAGAATGAAGAGCAGTCAAATTGCTTTATATAAGGATGAAGAGCAGTCAGACTGTTTTATAAGAGGACGAAGAGCAGTCAAACTGATTTATAATCGGACGAAGAGCAGTCAAACTGTTCTATAGGAGGATGAAGCGCAGTCAAACTGGTCTATAGGAGGATGAAGAGCAGTCAAACTGTTTTATAAGAGGACGAAGAGCAGTCAAACTGATTTATAATCGGACGAAGAGCAGTCAAACTGTTCTATAGGAGGATGAAGCGCAGTCAAACTGATCTATAGGAGGATGAAGAGCAGTCAAACTGCTTTATAAAAGGATGAAGAGCAGTCAAACTGATTTATAAGAGGATGAAGAGCAGTCAAACTGCTTTATAAAAGGACGAAGAGCAGTCAAACTTTTTTTAAAGCGGACGAAGAGCAGTCAAACTGATTTATAATCGGACGAAGAGCAGTCAAACTGATTTATAATCGGACGAAGAGCAGTCAAACGGTTTTATAACAGGATGAAGAGCAGTCAAATTGATTTATAAGAGGATGAAGAGCAGTCAAACTGCTTTATAAAAGGATGAAGAGCAGTCAAACTGATTTATAATCGGATGAAGAGCAGTCAAACTGATTTATAAGAGGATGAAGAGCAGTCAAACGGTTTTATAACAGGATGAAGAGCAGTCAAACTGTTTTATAAGAGGACGAAGAGCAGTCAAACTGATTTATAATCGGATGAAGAGCAGTCAAACTGATTTATAAGAGGATGAAGAGCAGTCAAACTGCTTTATAAAAGGATGAAGAGCAGTCAAACTGTGTTATAAGAGGACGAAGAGCAGTCAAACTGATTTATAATCGGACGAAGAGCAGTCAAACTGATTTATAAGAGGATGAAGAGCAGTCAAACTGCTTTATAAAAGGATGAAGAGCAGTCAAACTGTTTTATAAGAGGACGAAGAGCAGTCAAACTGATTTATATTCGGACGAAGAGCAGTCAAACTGTTCTATAGGAGGATGAAGTGCAGTCAAACTGGTCTATAGGAGGATGAAGAGCAGTCAAACTGCTTTATAAAAGGATGAAGAGCAGTCAAACTGTTTTATAAGAGGACGAAGAGCAATCAAACTGATTTATAATCGGACGAAGAGCAGTCAAACTGTTCTATTGGAGGATGAAGCGCAGTCAAACTGGTCTATAGGAGGATGAAGAGCAGTCAAACTGCTTTATAAAAGGATGAAGAGCAGTCAAACTGATTTATAAGAGGATGAAGAGCAGTCAAACTGCTTTATAAAAGGACGAAGAGCAGTCAACCTTTTTTAAAAGCGGACGAAGAGTAGTCAAACTGATTTATAATCGGACGAAGATTAGTCAAACTGATTTATAATCGGACGAAGAGCAGTCAAACGGTTTTATAACAGGATGAAGAGCAGTCAAATTGATTTATAAGAGGATGAAGAGCAGTCAAACTGCTTTATAAAAGGATGAAGAGCAGTCAAACTGTTTTATACGAGGATGTAGAGCAGTCAGACTGTTTTACAAGAGGATGAAGAGCAGTCAACCTGTTTTACAAGAGGATGAAGAGCAGTCAATCTGTTCTATAGGAGGATGAAGAGCAGTCAAACTGCTTTATAAAAGGATGAAGAGCAGTCAAACTGTTTTATAAGAGGACGATGAGCAGTCAAACTGTTTTATAAGAGGACGAAGAGCAGTCAAACTGATTTATAATCGGACGAAGAGCAGTCAAACTGTTTTATAACAGGTTGAAGAGCAGTCAAACTGCTTTATAAAAGGATGAAGAGCAGTCAAACTGTTTTATACGAGGATGTAGAGCAGTCAGACTGATTTATAATTGGATGAAGAGCAGTCAAACTGCTTTATAAAAGGATGAAGAGCAGTCAAACTGGTTTTATAAGAGGATGAAGAGCAGTCAAACTGATTTATAATCGGACGAAGAGCAGTCAAACTGTTCTATAGGAGGATGAAGCGCAGTCAAACTGTTCTATAGGAGGATGAAGAGCAGTCAAACTGCTTTATAAGAGGATGAAGAGCAGTCAAACTGATTTATAAGAGGATGAAGAGCAGTCAAACTGCTTTATAAAAGGATGAAGAGCAGTCAAACTGTTTTATAAGCGGACGAAAGGCAGTCAAACTGATTTATAATTGGACGAAGAGCAGTCAAACTGATTTATAATCGGACGTAGAGCAGTCAAACGGTTTTATAAGAGGATGAAGAGCAGTCAAATTGATTTATAAGAGGATGAAGAGCAGTCAAACTGATTTATAAAAGGATGAAGAGCAGCCAACCTGTTTTATACGAGGATGTAGAGCAGTCAGACTGTTTTACAAGAGGATGAAGAGCAGTCAAACTGCTTTATAAAAGGATGAAGAGCAGTCAAACTGATTTATAATCGGACGAAGAGCAGTCAAACGGTTTTATAATCGGACGAAGAGCAGTCAAAATGTTCTATAGGAGGATGAAGAGCAGTCAAACTGCTTTATAAGAGGATGAAGAGCAGTCAAACTGATTGATAAGAGGATGAAGAGCAGTCAAACTGCTTTATAAAAGGATGAAGAGCAGTCAAACTGTTTTATAAGCGGACGAAGAGCAGTCAAACTGATTTATAATCGGACAAAGAGCAGTCAAACTGATTTATAATCGGATGAAGAGCAGTCAAACTGATTTATAATCGGACGAAGAGCAGTCAAACGGTTTTATAATCGGACGAAGAGCAGTCAAAATGTTCTATAGGAGGATGAAGAGCAGTCAAACTGATTTATAATCGGACGAAGAGCAGTCAAACTGTTCTATAGGAGGATGAAGTGCAGTCAAACTGGTTTATAAGAGGATGAAGAGCAGTCAAACTGCTTTATAAGAGGATGAAGAGCAGTCAAACTGATTTATAATCGGACGAAGAGCAGTCAAACTGTTCTATAGGAGGATGAAGCGCAGTCAAATTGGTTTATAGGGGGATGAAGAGCAGTCAAACTGCTTTATAAGAGGATGAAGAGCAGTCAAACTGATTTGTAAGAGGATGAAGAGCAGTCAAACTGCTTTATAAAAGGATGAAGAGCAGTCAAACTTTTTTATAAGCGGACGAAGAGCAGTCAAACTGATTTATAATCGGATGAAGAGCAGTCAAACTGATTTATAAGAGGATGAAGAGCAGTCAAACTGCTTTATAAAAGGATGAAGAGCAGTCAGACTGTTTTATAAGAGGACGAAGAGCAGTCAAACTGATTTATAATCGGACGAAGAGCAGTCAAACTGTTCTATAGGAGGATGAAGCGCAGTCAAACTGGTCTATAGGAGGATGAAGAGCAGTCAAACTGCTTTATAAAAGGATGAAGAGCAGTCAAACTGATTTATAAGAGGATGAAGAGCAGTCAAACTGCTTTATAAAAGGACGAAGAGCAGTCAAACTTTTTTTAAAGCGGACGAAGAGCAGTCAAACTGATTTATAATCGGACGAAGAGCAGTCAAACTGATTTATAATCGGACGAAGAGCAGTCAAACGGTTTTATAACAGGATGAAGAGCAGTCAAATTGATTTATAAGAGGATGAAGAGCAGTCAAACTGCTTTATAAAAGGATGAAGAGCAGTCAAACTGATTTATAAGAGGATGAAGAGCAGTCAAACGGTTTTATAACAGGATGAAGAGCAGTCAAACTGTTTTATAAGAGGACGAAGAGCAGTCAAACTGATTTATAATCGGATGAAGAGCAGTCAAACTGATTTATAAGAGGATGAAGAGCAGTCAAACTGCTTTATAAAAGGATGAAGAGCAGTCAAACTGTTTTATAAGAGGACGAAGAGCAGTCAAACTGATTTATATTCGGACGAAGAGCAGTCAAACTGTTCTATAGGAGGATGAAGTGCAGTCAAACTGGTCTATAGGAGGATGAAGAGCAGTCAAACTGCTTTATAAAAGGATGAAGAGCAGTCAAACTGTTTTATAAGAGGACGAAGAGCAATCAAACTGATTTATAATCGGACGAAGAGCAGTCAAACTGTTCTATTGGAGGATGAAGCGCAGTCAAACTGGTCTATAGGAGGATGAAGAGCAGTCAAACTGCTTTATAAAAGGATGAAGAGCAGTCAAACTGATTTATAAGAGGATGAAGAGCAGTCAAACTGCTTTATAAAAGGACGAAGAGCAGTCAACCTTTTTTAAAAGCGGACGAAGAGTAGTCAAACTGATTTATAATCGGACGAAGAGCAGTCAAACTGATTTATAATCGGACGAAGAGCAGTCAAACGGTTTTATAACAGGATGAAGAGCAGTCAAATTGATTTATAAGAGGATGAAGAGCAGTCAAACTGCTTTATAAAAGGATGAAGAGCAGTCAAACTGTTTTATACGAGGATGTAGAGCAGTCAGACTGTTTTACAAGAGGATGAAGAGCAGTCAACCTGTTTTACAAGAGGATGAAGAGCAGTCAATCTGTTCTATAGGAGGATGAAGAGCAGTCAAACTGCTTTATAAAAGGATGAAGAGCAGTCAAACTGTTTTATAAGAGGACGATGAGCAGTCAAACTGTTTTATAAGAGGACGAAGAGCAGTCAAACTGATTTATAATCGGACGAAGAGCAGTCAAACTGTTTTATAACAGGTTGAAGAGCAGTCAAACTGCTTTATAAAAGGATGAAGAGCAGTCAAACTGTTTTATACGAGGATGTAGAGCAGTCAGACTGATTTATAATTGGATGAAGAGCAGTCAAACTGATTTATAAGAGGATGAAGAGCAGTCAAACTGCTTTATAAAAGGATGAAGAGCAGTCAAACTGGTTTTATAAGAGGATGAAGAGCAGTCAAACTGATTTATAATCGGACGAAGAGCAGTCAAACTGTTCTATAGGAGGATGAAGCGCAGTCAAACTGTTCTATAGGAGGATGAAGAGCAGTCAAACTGCTTTATAAGAGGATGAAGAGCAGTCAAACTGATTTATAAGAGGATGAAGAGCAGTCAAACTGCTTTATAAAAGGATGAAGAGCAGTCAAACTGTTTTATAAGCGGACGAAAGGCAGTCAAACTGATTTATAATTGGACGAAGAGCAGTCAAACTGATTTATAATCGGACGTAGAGCAGTCAAACGGTTTTATAAGAGGATGAAGAGCAGTCAAATTGATTTATAAGAGGATGAAGAGCAGTCAAACTGATTTATAAAAGGATAAAGAGCAGCCAAACTGTTTTATACGAGGATGTAGAGCAGTCAGACTGTTTTACAAGAGGATGAAGAGCAGTCAAACTGCTTTATAAAAGGATGAAGAGCAGTCAAACTGATTTATAATCGGACGAAGAGCAGTCAAACGGTTTTATAATCGGACGAAGAGCAGTCAAAATGTTCTATAGGAGGATGAAGAGCAGTCAAACTGCTTTATAAGAGGATGAAGAGCAGTCAAACTGATTGATAAGAGGATGAAGAGCAGTCAAACTGCTTTATAAAAGGATGAAGAGCAGTCAAACTGTTTTATAAGCGGACGAAGAGCAGTCAAACTGATTTATAATCGGACAAAGAGCAGTCAAACTGATTTATAATCGGATGAAGAGCAGTCAAACTGATTTATAATCGGACGAAGAGCAGTCAAACGGTTTTATAATCGGACGAAGAGCAGTCAAAATGTTCTATAGGAGGATGAAGAGCAGTCAAACTGATTTATAATCGGACGAAGAGCAGTCAAACTGTTCTATAGGAGGATGAAGTGCAGTCAAACTGGTTTATAAGAGGATGAAGAGCAGTCAAACTGCTTTATAAGAGGATGAAGAGCAGTCAAACTGATTTATAATCGGACGAAGAGCAGTCAAACTGTTCTATAGGAGGATGAAGCGCAGTCAAATTGGTTTATAGGGGGATGAAGAGCAGTCAAACTGCTTTATAAGAGGATGAAGAGCAGTCAAACTGATTTGTAAGAGGATGAAGAGCAGTCAAACTGCTTTATAAAAGGATGAAGAGCAGTCAAACTTTTTTATAAGCGGACGAAGAGCAGTCAAACTGATTTATAATCGGATGAAGAGCAGTCAAACTGATTTATAAGAGGATGAAGAGCAGTCAAACTGCTTTATAAAAGGATGAAGAGCAGTCAGACTGTTTTATAAGAGGACGAAGAGCAGTCAAACTGATTTATAATCGGACGAAGAGCAGTCAAACTGTTCTATAGGAGGATGAAGCGCAGTCAAACTGGTCTATAGGAGGATGAAGAGCAGTCAAACTGCTTTATAAAAGGATGAAGAGCAGTCAAACTGATTTATAAGAGGATGAAGAGCAGTCAAACTGCTTTATAAAAGGACGAAGAGCAGTCAAACTTTTTTTAAAAGCGGACGACGAGCAGTCAAACTGATTTATAATCGGACGAAGAGCAGTCAAACTGATTTATAATCGGACGAAGAGCAGTCAAACGGTTTTATAACAGGATGAAGAGCAGTCAAATTGATTTATAAGAGGATGAAGAGCAGTCAAACTGCTTTATAAAAGGATGAAGAGCAGTCAAACTGTTTTATACGAGGATGTAGAGCAGTCAGACTGTTTTACAAGAGGATGAAGAGCAGTCAACCTGTTTTACAAGAGGATGAAGAGCAGTCAATCTGTTCAATAGGAGGATGAAGAGCAGTCAAACTGCTTTATAAAAGGATGAAGAGCAGTCAAACTGTTTTATAAGAGGACGAAGAGCAGTCAAACTGCTTTATAAAAGGATGAAGAGCAGTCAAACTGTTTTATAAGAGGACGAAGAGCAGTCAAACTGATTTATAATCGGACGAAGAGCAGTCAAACTGTTCTATAGGAGGATGAAGCGCAGTCAAACTGTTCTATAGGAGGATGAAGAGCAGTCAAACTGCTTTATAAGAGGATGAAGAGCAGTCAAACTGATTTATAAGAGGACGAAGAGCAGTCAAACTGCTTTATAAAAGGATGAAGAGCAGTCAAACTGGTTTTATAAGAGGATGAAGAGCAGTCAAACTGATTTATAATCGGACGAAGAGCAGTCAAACTGTTCTATAGGAGGATGAAGCGCAGTCAAACTGTTCTATAGGAGGATGAAGAGCAGTCAAACTGCTTTATAAGAGGATGAAGAGCAGTCAAACTGATTTATAAGAGGATGAAGAGCAGTCGAACTGCTTTATAAAAGGATGAAGAGCAGTCAAACTGTTTTATAAGCGGACGAAAGGCAGTCAAACTGATTTATAATTGGACGAAGAGCAGTCAAACTGATTTATAATCGGACGAAGAGCAGTCAAACGGTTTTATAAGAGGATGAAGAGCAGTCAAATTGATTTATAAGAGGATGAAGAGCAGTCAAACTGCTTTATAAAAGGATGAAGAGCAGCCAAACTGTTTTATACGAGGATGTAGAGCAGTCAGACTGTTTTACAAGAGGATGAAGAGCAGTCAAACTGCTTTATAAAAGGATGAAGAGCAGTCAAACTGATTTATAATTGGACGAAGAGCAGTCAAACGGTTTTATAATCGGACGAAGAGCTGTCAATCTGTTCTATAGGAGGATGAAGAGCAGTCAAACTGCTTTATAAGAGGATGAAGAGCAGTCAAACTGATTGATAAGAGGATGAAGAGCAGTCAAACTGCTTTATAAAAGGATGAAGAGCAGTCAAACTGATTTATAATCGGACGAAGAGCAGTCAAACGGTTTTATAATCGGACGAAGAGCAGTCAAAATGTTCTATAGGAGGATGAAGAGCAGTCAAACTGCTTTATAAGAGGATGTAGAGCAGTCAGACTGTTTTACAAGAGGATGAAGAGCAGTCAACCTGTTTTACAAGAGGATGAAGAGCAGTCAATCTGTTCTATAGGAGGATGAAGAGCAGTCAAACTGCTTTATAAAAGGATGAAGAGCAGTCAAACTGTTTTATAAGAGGACGAAGAGCAGTCAAACTGTTTTATAAGAGGACGAAGAGCAGTCAAACTGATTTATAATCGGACGAAGAGCAGTCAAACTGTTCTATAGGAGGATGAAGCGCAGTCAAACTGTTCTATAGGAGGATGAAGAGCAGTCAAACTGCTTTATAAGAGGATGAAGAGCAGTCAAACTGATTTATAAGAGGACGAAGAGCAGTCAAGCTGCTTTATAAAAGGATGAAGAGCAGTCAAACTGTTTTATAAGCGGACGAAGACCAGTCAAACTGATTTATAATCGGACGAAGAGCAGTCAAACTGATTTATAATCGGACGAAGAGCAGTCAAACGGTTTTATAACAGGTTGAAGAGCAGTCAAATTGATTTATAAGAGGATGAAGAGCAGTCAAACTGTTCTATAGGAGGATGAAGCGCAGTCAAACTGTTCTATAGGAGGATGAAGAGCAGTCAAACTGCTTTATAAGAGGATGAAGAGCAGTCAAACTGATTTATAAGAGGATGAAGAGCAGTCAAACTGCTTTATAAAAGGATGAAGAGCAGTCAAACTGTTTTATAAGCGGACGAAAGGCAGTCAAACTGATTTATAATTGGACGAAGAGCAGTCAAACTGATTTATAATCGGACGTAGAGCAGTCAATCTGTTCTATAGGAGGATGAAGAGCAGTCAAACTGCTTTATAAAAGGATGAAGAGCAGTCAAACTGTTTTATAAGAGGATGAAGAGCAGTCAAATTGATTTATAAGAGGATGAAGAGCAGTCAAACTGCTTTATAAAATGATGAAGAGCAGCCATACTGTTTTATACGAGGATGTAGAGCAGTCAGACTGTTTTACAAGAGGATGAAGAGCAGTCAAACTGCTTTATAAAAGGATGAAGAGCAGTCAAACTGATTTATAATCGGACGAAGAGCAGTCAAACGGTTTTATAATCGGACGAAGAGCAGTCAAAATGTTCTATAGGAGGATGAAGAGCAGTCAAACTGCTTTATAAGAGGATGAAGAGCAGTCAAACTGATTGATAAGAGGATGAAGAGCAGTCAAACTGCTTTATAAAAGGATGAAGAGCAGTCAAACTGTTTTATAAGCGGACGAAGAGCAGTCAAACTGATTTATAATCGGACAAAGAGCAGTCAAACTGATTTATAATCGGATGAAGAGCAGTCAAACTGATTTATAATCGGACGAAGAGCAGTCAAACGGTTTTATAATCGGACGAAGAGCAGTCAAAATGTTCTATAGGAGGATGAAGAGCAGTCAAACTGATTTATAATCGGACGAAGAGCAGTCAAACTGTTCTATAGGAGGATGAAGTGCAGTCAAACTGGTTTATAAGAGGATGAAGAGCAGTCAAACTGCTTTATAAGAGGATGAAGAGCAGTCAAACTGATTTATAATCGGACGAAGAGCAGTCAAACTGTTCTATAGGAGGATGAAGCGCAGTCAAATTGGTTTATAGGGGGATGAAGAGCAGTCAAACTGCTTTATAAGAGGATGAAGAGCAGTCAAACTGATTTGTAAGAGGATGAAGAGCAGTCAAACTGCTTTATAAAAGGATGAAGAGCAGTCAAACTTTTTTATAAGCGGACGAAGAGCAGTCAAACTGATTTATAATCGGATGAAGAGCAGTCAAACTGATTTATAAGAGGATGAAGAGCAGTCAAACTGCTTTATAAAAGGATGAAGAGCAGTCAGACTGTTTTATAAGAGGACGAAGAGCAGTCAAACTGATTTATAATCGGACGAAGAGCAGTCAAACTGTTCTATAGGAGGATGAAGCGCAGTCAAACTGGTCTATAGGAGGATGAAGAGCAGTCAAACTGCTTTATAAAAGGATGAAGAGCAGTCAAACTGATTTATAAGAGGATGAAGAGCAGTCAAACTGCTTTATAAAAGGACGAAGAGCAGTCAAACTTTTTTTAAAAGCGGACGACGAGCAGTCAAACTGATTTATAATCGGACGAAGAGCAGTCAAACTGATTTATAATCGGACGAAGAGCAGTCAAACGGTTTTATAACAGGATGAAGAGCAGTCAAATTGATTTATAAGAGGATGAAGAGCAGTCAAACTGCTTTATAAAAGGATGAAGAGCAGTCAAACTGTTTTATACGAGGATGTAGAGCAGTCAGACTGTTTTACAAGAGGATGAAGAGCAGTCAACCTGTTTTACAAGAGGATGAAGAGCAGTCAATCTGTTCAATAGGAGGATGAAGAGCAGTCAAACTGCTTTATAAAAGGATGAAGAGCAGTCAAACTGTTTTATAAGAGGACGAAGAGCAGTCAAACTGCTTTATAAAAGGATGAAGAGCAGTCAAACTGTTTTATAAGAGGACGAAGAGCAGTCAAACTGATTTATAATCGGACGAAGAGCAGTCAAACTGTTCTATAGGAGGATGAAGCGCAGTCAAACTGTTCTATAGGAGGATGAAGAGCAGTCAAACTGCTTTATAAGAGGATGAAGAGCAGTCAAACTGATTTATAAGAGGACGAAGAGCAGTCAAACTGCTTTATAAAAGGATGAAGAGCAGTCAAACTGGTTTTATAAGAGGATGAAGAGCAGTCAAACTGATTTATAATCGGACGAAGAGCAGTCAAACTGTTCTATAGGAGGATGAAGCGCAGTCAAACTGTTCTATAGGAGGATGAAGAGCAGTCAAACTGCTTTATAAGAGGATGAAGAGCAGTCAAACTGATTTATAAGAGGATGAAGAGCAGTCGAACTGCTTTATAAAAGGATGAAGAGCAGTCAAACTGTTTTATAAGCGGACGAAAGGCAGTCAAACTGATTTATAATTGGACGAAGAGCAGTCAAACTGATTTATAATCGGACGAAGAGCAGTCAAACGGTTTTATAAGAAGATGAAGAGCAGTCAAATTGATTTATAAGAGGATGAAGAGCAGTCAAACTGCTTTATAAAAGGATGAAGAGCAGCCAAACTGTTTTATACGAGGATGTAGAGCAGTCAGACTGTTTTACAAGAGGATGAAGAGCAGTCAAACTGCTTTATAAAAGGATGAAGAGCAGTCAAACTGATTTATAATCGGACGAAGAGCAGTCAAACGGTTTTATAATCGGACGAAGAGCAGTCAAAATGTTCTATAGGAGGATGAAGAGCAGTCAAACTGCTTTATAAGAGGATGAAGAGCAGTCAAACTGATTGATAAGAGGATGAAGAGCAGTCAAACTGCTTTATAAAAGGATGAAGAGCAGTCAAACTGATTTATAATCGGACGAAGAGCAGTCAAACGGTTTTATAATCGGACGAAGAGCAGTCAAAATGTTCTATAGGAGGATGAAGAGCAGTCAAACTGCTTTATAAGAGGATGTAGAGCTGTCAGACTGTTTTACAAGAGGATGAAGAGCAGTCAACCTGTTTTACAAGAGGATGAAGAGCAGTCAATCTGTTCTATAGGAGGATGAAGAGCAGTCAAACTGCTTTATAAAAGGATGAAGAGCAGTCAAACTGTTTTATAAGAGGACGAAGAGCAGTCAAACTGTTTTATAAGAGGACGAAGAGCAGTCAAACTGATTTATAATCGGACGAAGAGCAGTCAAACTGTTCTATAGGAGGATGAAGCGCAGTCAAACTGTTCTATAGGAGGATGAAGAGCAGTCAAACTGCTTTATAAGAGGATGAAGAGCAGTCAAACTGATTTATAAGAGGACGAAGAGCAGTCAAGCTGCTTTATAAAAGGATGAAGAGCAGTCAAACTGTTTTATAAGCGGACGAAGACCAGTCAAACTGATTTATAATCGGACGAAGAGCAGTCAAACTGATTTATAATCGGACGAAGAGCAGTCAAACGGTTTTATAACAGGTTGAAGAGCAGTCAAATTGATTTATAAGAGGATGAAGAGCAGTCAAACTGTTCTATAGGAGGATGAAGCGCAGTCAAACTGTTCTATAGGAGGATGAAGAGCAGTCAAACTGCTTTATAAGAGGATTAAGAGCAGTCAAACTGATTTATAAGAGGATGAAGAGCAGTCAAACTGCTTTATAAAAGGATGAAGAGCAGTCAAACTGTTTTATAAGCGGACGAAAGGCAGTCAAACTGATTTATAATTGGACGAAGAGCAGTCAAACTGATTTATAATCGGACGTAGAGCAGTCAATCTGTTCTATAGGAGGATGAAGAGCAGTCAAACTGCTTTATAAAAGGATGAAGAGCAGTCAAACTGTTTTATAAGAGGACGATGAGCAGTCAAACTGTTTTATAAGAGGACGAAGAGCAGTCAAACTGATTTATAATCGGACGAAGAGCAGTCAAACTGTTTTATAACAGGTTGAAGAGCAGTCAAATTGATTTATAAGAGGATGAAGAGCAGTCAAACTGCTTTATAAAAGGATGAAGAGCAGTCAAACTGTTTTATACGAGGATGTAGAGCAGTCAGACTGATTTATAATTGGATGAAGAGCAGTCAAACTGATTTATAAGAGGATGAAGAGCAGTCAAACTGCTTTATAAAAGGATGAAGAGCAGTCAAACTGGTTTTATAAGAGGATGAAGAGCAGTCAAACTGATTTATAATCGGACGAAGAGCAGTCAAACTGTTCTATAGGAGGATGAAGCGCAGTCAAACTGTTCTATAGGAGGATGAAGAGCAGTCAAACTGCTTTATAAGAGGATGAAGAGCAGTCAAACTGATTTATAAGAGGATGAAGAGCAGTCAAACTGCTTTATAAAAGGATGAAGAGCAGTCAAACTGTTTTATAAGCGGACGAAAGGCAGTCAAACTGATTTATAATTGGACGAAGAGCAGTCAAACTGATTTATAATCGGACGTAGAGCAGTCAAACGGTTTTATAAGAGGATGAAGAGCAGTCAAATTGATTTATAAGAGGATGAAGAGCAGTCAAACTGATTTATAAAAGGATGAAGAGCAGCCAAACTGTTTTATACGAGGATGTAGAGCAGTCAGACTGTTTTACAAGAGGATGAAGAGCAGTCAAACTGCTTTATAAAAGGATGAAGAGCAGTCAAACTGATTTATAATCGGACGAAGAGCAGTCAAACGGTTTTATAATCGGACGAAGAGCAGTCAAAATGTTCTATAGGAGGATGAAGAGCAGTCAAACTGCTTTATAAGAGGATGAAGAGCAGTCAAACTGATTGATAAGAGGATGAAGAGCAGTCAAACTGCTTTATAAAAGGATGAAGAGCAGTCAAACTGTTTTATAAGCGGACGAAGAGCAGTCAAACTGATTTATAATCGGACAAAGAGCAGTCAAACTGATTTATAATCGGATGAAGAGCAGTCAAACTGATTTATAATCGGACGAAGAGCAGTCAAACGGTTTTATAATCGGACGAAGAGCAATCAAAATGTTCTATAGGAGGATGAAGAGCAGTCAAACTGATTTATAATCGGACGAAGAGCAGTCAAACTGTTCTATAGGAGGATGAAGTGCAGTCAAACTGGTTTATAAGAGGATGAAGAGCAGTCAAACTGCTTTATAAGAGGATGAAGAGCAGTCAAACTGATTTATAATCGGACGAAGAGCAGTCAAACTGTTCTATAGGAGGATGAAGCGCAGTCAAATTGGTTTGTAGGGGGATGAAGAGCAGTCAAACTGCTTTATAAGAGGATGAAGAGCAGTCAAACTGATTTGTAAGAGGATGAAGAGCAGTCAAACTGCTTTATAAAAGGATGAAGAGCAGTCAAACTTTTTTATAAGCGGACGAAGAGCAGTCAAACTGATTTATAATCGGATGAAGAGCAGTCAAACTGATTTATAAGAGGATGAAGAGCAGTCAAACTGCTTTATAAAAGGATGAAGAGCAGTCAGACTGTTTTATAAGAGGACGAAGAGCAGTCAAACTGATTTATAATCGGACGAAGAGCAGTCAAACTGTTCTATAGGAGGATGAAGCGCAGTCAAACTGGTCTATAGGAGGATGAAGAGCAGTCAAACTGCTTTATAAAAGGATGAAGAGCAGTCAAACTGATTTATAAGAGGATGAAGAGCAGTCAACCTGTTTTACAAGAGGATGAAGAGCAGTCAATCTGTTCTATAGGAGGATGAAGAGCAGTCAAACTGCTTTATAAGAGGATGTAGAGCAGTCAGACTGTTTTACAAGAGGATGAAGAGCAGTCAACCTGTTTTACAAGAGGATGAAGAGCAGTCAATCTGTTCTATAGGAGGATGAAGAGCAGTCAAACTGCTTTATAAAAGGATGAAGAGCAGTCAAACTGTTTTATAAGAGGACGAAGAGCAGTCAAACTGTTTTATAAGAGGACGAAGAGCAGTCAAACTGATTTATAATCGGACGAAGAGCAGTCAAACTGTTCTATAGGAGGATGAAGCGCAGTCAAACTGTTCTATAGGAGGATGAAGAGCAGTCAAACTGCTTTATAAGAGGATGAAGAGCAGTCAAACTGATTTATAAGAGGACGAAGAGCAGTCAAGCTGCTTTATAAAAGGATGAAGAGCAGTCAAACTGTTTTATAAGCGGACGAAGACCAGTCAAACTGATTTATAATCGGACGAAGAGCAGTCAAACTGATTTATATTCGGACGAAGAGCAGTCAAACGGTTTTATAACAGGTTGAAGAGCAGTCAAATTGATTTATAAGAGGATGAAGAGCAGTCAAACTGTTCTATAGGAGGATGAAGCGCAGTCAAACTGTTCTATAGGAGGATGAAGAGCAGTCAAACTGCTTTATAAGAGGATGAAGAGCAGTCAAACTGATTTATAAGAGGATGAAGAGCAGTCAAACTGCTTTATAAAAGGATGAAGAGCAGTCAAACTGTTTTATAAGCGGACGAAAGGCAGTCAAACTGATTTATAATTGGACGAAGAGCAGTCAAACTGATTTATAATCGGACGTAGAGCAGTCAATCTGTTCTATAGGAGGATGAAGAGCAGTCAAACTGCTTTATAAAAGGATGAAGAGCAGTCAAACTGTTTTATAAGAGGATGAAGAGCAGTCAAATTGATTTATAAGAGGATGAAGAGCAGTCAAACTGCTTTATAAAATGATGAAGAGCAGCCATACTGTTTTATACGAGGATGTAGAGCAGTCAGACTGTTTTACAAGAGGATGAAGAGCAGTCAAACTGCTTTATAAAAGGATGAAGAGCAGTCAAACTGATTTATAATCGGACGAAGAGCAGTCAAACGGTTTTATAATCGGACGAAGAGCAGTCAAAATGTTCTATAGGAGGATGAAGAGCAGTCAAACTGCTTTATAAGAGGATGAAGAGCAGTCAAACTGATTGATAAGAGGATGAAGAGCAGTCAAACTGCTTTATAAAAGGATGAAGAGCAGTCAAACTGTTTTATAAGCGGACGAAGAGCAGTCAAACTGATTTATAATCGGACAAAGAGCAGTCAAACTGATTTATAATCGGATGAAGAGCAGTCAAACTGATTTATAATCGGACGAAGAGCAGTCAAACGGTTTTATAATCGGACGAAGAGCAGTCAAAATGTTCTATAGGAGGATGAAGAGCAGTCAAACTGATTTATAATCGGACGAAGAGCAGTCAAACTGTTCTATAGGAGGATGAAGTGCAGTCAAACTGGTTTATAAGAGGATGAAGAGCAGTCAAACTGCTTTATAAGAGGATGAAGAGCAGTCAAACTGATTTATAATCGGACGAAGAGCAGTCAAACTGTTCTATAGGAGGATGAAGCGCAGTCAAATTGGTTTATAGGGGGATGAAGAGCAGTCAAACTGCTTTATAAGAGGATGAAGAGCAGTCAAACTGATTTGTAAGAGGATGAAGAGCAGTCAAACTGCTTTATAAAAGGATGAAGAGCAGTCAAACTTTTTTATAAGCGGACGAAGAGCAGTCAAACTGATTTATAATCGGATGAAGAGCAGTCAAACTGATTTATAAGAGGATGAAGAGCAGTCAAACTGCTTTATAAAAGGATGAAGAGCAGTCAGACTGTTTTATAAGAGGACGAAGAGCAGTCAAACTTATTTATAATCGGACGAAGAGCAGTCAAACTGTTCTATAGGAGGATGAAGCGCAGTCAAACTGGTCTATAGGAGGATGAAGAGCAGTCAAACTGCTTTATAAAAGGATGAAGAGCAGTCAAACTGATTTATAAGAGGATGAAGAGCAGTCAAACTGCTTTATAAAAGGACGAAGAGCAGTCAAACTTTTTTTAAAAGCGGACGACGAGCAGTCAAACTGATTTATAATCGGACGAAGAGCAGTCAAACTGATTTATAATCGGACGAAGAGCAGTCAAACGGTTTTATAACAGGATGAAGAGCAGTCAAATTGATTTATAAGAGGATGAAGAGCAGTCAAACTGCTTTATAAAAGGATGAAGAGCAGTCAAACTGTTTTATACGAGGATGTAGAGCAGTCAGACTGTTTTACAAGAGGATGAAGAGCAGTCAACCTGTTTTACAAGAGGATGAAGAGCAGTCAATCTGTTCAATATGAGGATGAAGAGCAGTCAAACTGCTTTATAAAAGGATGAAGAGCAGTCAAACTGTTTTATAAGAGGACGAAGAGCAGTCAAACTGCTTTATAAAAGGATGAAGAGCAGTCAAACTGTTTTATAAGAGGACGAAGAGCAGTCAAACTGATTTATAATCGGACGAAGAGCAGTCAAACTGTTCTATAGGAGGATGAAGCGCAGTCAAACTGTTCTATAGGAGGATGAAGAGCAGTCAAACTGCTTTATAAGAGGATGAAGAGCAGTCAAACTGATTTATAAGAGGACGAAGAGCAGTCAAACTGCTTTATAAAAGGATGAAGAGCAGTCAAACTGGTTTTATAAGAGGATGAAGAGCAGTCAAACTGATTTATAATCGGACGAAGAGCAGTCAAACTGTTCTATAGGAGGATGAAGCGCAGTCAAACTGTTCTATAGGAGGATGAAGAGCAGTCAAACTGCTTTATAAGAGGATGAAGAGCAGTCAAACTGATTTATAAGAGGATGAAGAGCAGTCGAACTGCTTTATAAAAGGATGAAGAGCAGTCAAACTGTTTTATAAGCGGACGAAAGGCAGTCAAACTGATTTATAATTGGACGAAGAGCAGTCAAACTGATTTATAATCGGACGAAGAGCAGTCAAACGGTTTTATAAGAAGATGAAGAGCAGTCAAATTGATTTATAAGAGGATGAAGAGCAGTCAAACTGCTTTATAAAAGGATGAAGAGCAGCCAAACTGTTTTATACGAGGATGTAGAGCAGTCAGACTGTTTTACAAGAGGATGAAGAGCAGTCAAACTGCTTTATAAAAGGATGAAGAGCAGTCAAACTGATTTATAATCGGACGAAGAGCAGTCAAACGGTTTTATAATCGGACGAAGAGCAGTCAAAATGTTCTATAGGAGGATGAAGAGCAGTCAAACTGCTTTATAAGAGGATGAAGAGCAGTCAAACTGATTGATAAGAGGATGAAGAGCAGTCAAACTGCTTTATAAAAGGATGAAGAGCAGTCAAACTGATTTATAATCGGACGAAGAGCAGTCAAACGGTTTTATAATCGGACGAAGAGCAGTCAAAATGTTCTATAGGAGGATGAAGAGCAGTCAAACTGCTTTATAAGAGGATGTAGAGCTGTCAGACTGTTTTACAAGAAGATGAAGAGCAGTCAACCATTTTTACAAGAGGATGAAGAGCAGTCAATCTGTTCTATAGGAGGATGAAGAGCAGTCAAACTGCTTTATAAAAGGATGAAGAGCAGTCAAACTGTTTTATAAGAGGACGAAGAGCAGTCAAACTGTTTTATAAGAGGACGAAGAGCAGTCAAACTGATTTATAATCGGACGAAGAGCAGTCAAACTGTTCTATAGGAGGATGAAGCGCAGTCAAACTGTTCTATAGGAGGATGAAGAGCAGTCAAACTGCTTTATAAGAGGATGAAGAGC
Organism: Lampris incognitus; assembly: GCF_029633865.1. Classification (NCBI taxonomy): domain Eukaryota; kingdom Metazoa; phylum Chordata; class Actinopteri; order Lampriformes; family Lampridae; genus Lampris; species Lampris incognitus. The sequence continues at coordinate 47,765,658 of NC_079222.1, forward strand.
AGTCAAACTGATTTATAAGAGGACGAAGAGCAGTCAAGCTGCTTTATAAAAGGATGAAGAGCAGTCAAACTGTTTTATAAGCGGACGAAGACCAGTCAAACTGATTTATAATCGGACGAAGAGCAGTCAAACTGATTTATAATCGGACGAAGAGCAGTCAAACGGTTTTATAACAGGCTGAAGAGCAGTCAAATTGATTTATAAGAGGATGAAGAGCAGTCAAACTGTTCTATAGGAGGATGAAGCGCAGTCAAACTGTTCTATAGGAGGATGAAGAGCAGTCAAACTGCTTTATAAGAGGATTAAGAGCAGTCAAACTGATTTATAAGAGGATGAAGAGCAGTCAAACTGCTTTATAAAAGGATGAAGAGCAGTCAAACTGTTTTATAAGCGGACGAAAGGCAGTCAAACTGATTTATAATTGGACGAAGAGCAGTCAAACTGATTTATAATCGGACGTAGAGCAGTCAATCTGTTCTATAGGAGGATGAAGAGCAGTCAAACTGCTTTATAAAAGGATGAAGAGCAGTCAAACTGTTTTATAAGAGGACGATGAGCAGTCAAACTGTTTTATAAGAGGACGAAGAGCAGTCAAACTGATTTATAATCGGACGAAGAGCAGTCAAACTGTTTTATAACAGGTTGAAGAGCAGTCAAATTGATTTATAAGAGGATGAAGAGCAGTCAAACTGCTTTATAAAAGGATGAAGAGCAGTCAAACTGTTTTATACGAGGATGTAGAGCAGTCAGACTGATTTATAATTGGATGAAGAGCAGTCAAACTGATTTATAAGAGGATGAAGAGCAGTCAAACTGCTTTATAAAAGGATGAAGAGCAGTCAAACTGGTTTTATAAGAGGATGAAGAGCAGTCAAACTGATTTATAATCGGACGAAGAGCAGTCAAACTGTTCTATAGGAGGATGAAGCGCAGTCAAACTGTTCTATAGGAGGATGAAGAGCAGTCAAACTGCTTTATAAGAGGATGAAGAGCAGTCAAACTGATTTATAAGAGGATGAAGAGCAGTCAAACTGCTTTATAAAAGGATGAAGAGCAGTCAAACTGTTTTATAAGCGGACGAAAGGCAGTCAAACTGATTTATAATTGGACGAAGAGCAGTCAAACTGATTTATAATCGGACGTAGAGCAGTCAAACGGTTTTATAAGAGGATGAAGAGCAGTCAAATTGATTTATAAGAGGATGAAGAGCAGTCAAACTGATTTATAAAAGGATGAAGAGCAGCCAAACTGTTTTTTACGAGGATGTAGAGCAGTCAGACTGTTTTACAAGAGGATGAAGAGCAGTCAAACTGCTTTATAAAAGGATGAAGAGCAGTCAAACTGATTTATAATCGGACGAAGAGCAGTCAAACGGTTTTATAATCGGACGAAGAGCAGTCAAAATGTTCTATAGGAGGATGAAGAGCAGTCAAACTGCTTTATAAGAGGATGAAGAGCAGTCAAACTGGTTGATAAGAGGATGAAGAGCAGTCAAACTGCTTTATAAAAGGATGAAGAGCAGTCAAACTGTTTTATAAGCGGACGAAGAGCAGTCAAACTGATTTATAATCGGACAAAGAGCAGTCAAACTGATTTATAATCGGATGAAGAGCAGTCAAACTGATTTATAATCGGACGAAGAGCAGTCAAACGGTTTTATAATCGGACGAAGAGCAATCAAAATGTTCTATAGGAGGATGAAGAGCAGTCAAACTGATTTATAATCGGACGAAGAGCAGTCAAACTGTTCTATAGGAGGATGAAGTGCAGTCAAACTGGTTTATAAGAGGATGAAGAGCAGTCAAACTGCTTTATAAGAGGATGAAGAGCAGTCAAACTGATTTATAATCGGACGAAGAGCAGTCAAACTGTTCTATAGGAGGATGAAGCGCAGTCAAATTGGTTTGTAGGGGGATGAAGAGCAGTCAAACTGCTTCATAAGAGGATGAAGAGCAGTCAAACTGATTTGTAAGAGGATGAAGAGCAGTCAAACTGCTTTATAAAAGGATGAAGAGCAGTCAAACTTTTTTATAAGCGGACGAAGAGCAGTCAAACTGATTTATAATCGGATGAAGAGCAGTCAAACTGATTTATAAGAGGATGAAGAGCAGTCAAACTGCTTTATAAAAGGATGAAGAGCAGTCAGACTGTTTTATAAGAGGACGAAGAGCAGTCAAACTGATTTATAATCGGACGAAGAGCAGTCAAACTGTTCTATAGGAGGATGAAGCGCAGTCAAACTGGTCTATAGGAGGATGAAGAGCAGTCAAACTGCTTTATAAAAGGATGAAGAGCAGTCAAACTGATTTATAAGAGGATGAAGAGCAGTCAAACTGCTTTATAAAAGGACGAAGAGCAGTCAAACTTTTTTTAAAAGCGGACGACGAGCAGTCAAACTGATTTATAATCGGACGAAGAGCAGTCAAACTGATTTATAATCGGACGAAGAGCAGTCAAACGGTTTTATAACAGGATGAAGAGCAGTCAAATTGATTTATAAGAGGATGAAGAGCAGTCAAACTGCTTTATAAAAGGATGAAGAGCAGTCAAACTGTTTTATACGAGGATGTAGAGCAGTCAGACTGTTTTACAAGAGGATGAAGAGCAGTCAACCTGTTTTACAAGAGGATGAAGAGCAGTCAATCTGTTCAATAGGAGGATGAAGAGCAGTCAAACTGCTTTATAAGAGGATGAAGAGCAGTCAAACTGATTTATAAGAGGACGAAGAGCAGTCAAACTGCTTTATAAAAGGATGAAGAGCAGTCAAACTGGTTTTATAAGACGATGAAGAGCAGTCAAACTGATTTATAATCGGACGAAGAGCAGTCAAACTGTTCTATAGGAGGATGAAGCGCAGTCAAACTGTTCTATAGGAGGATGAAGAGCAGTCAAACTGCTTTATAAGAGGATGAAGAGCAGTCAAACTGATTTATAAGAGGATGAAGAGCAGTCAAACTGATTTATAATTGGACGAAGAGCAGTCAAACTGATTTATAATCGGACGAAGAGCAGTCAAACGGTTTTATAAGAGGATGAAGAGCAGTCAAATTGATTTATAAGAGGATGAAGAGCAGTCAAACTGCTTTATAAAAGGATGAAGAGCAGCCAAACTGTTTTATACGAGGATGTAGAGCAGTCAGACTGTTTTACAAGAGGATGAAGAGCAGTCAAACTGCTTTATAAAAGGATGAAGAGCAGTCAAACTGATTTATAATCGGACGAAGAGCAGTCAAACGGTTTTATAATCGGACGAAGAGCAGTCAAAATGTTCTATAGGAGGATGAAGAGCAGTCAAACTGCTTTATAAGAGGGTGAAGAGCAGTCAAACTGATTGATAAGAGGATGAAGAGCAGTCAAACTGCTTTATAAAAGGATGAAGAGCAGTCAAACTGATTTATAATCGGACGAAGAGCAGTCAAACGGTTTTATAATCGGACGAAGAGCAGTCAAAATGTTCTATAGGAGGATGAAGAGCAGTCAAACTGCTTTATAAGAGGATGTAGAGCAGTCAGACTGTTTTACAAGAGGATGAAGAGCAGTCAACCTGTTTTACAAGAGGATGAAGAGCAGTCAATCTGTTCTATAGGAGGATGAAGAGCAGTCAAACTGCTTTATAAAAGGATGAAGAGCAGTCAAACTGTTTTATAAGAGGACGAAGAGCAGTCAAACTGTTTTATAAGAGGACGAAGAGCAGTCAAACTGATTTATAATCGGACGAAGAGCAGTCAAACTGTTCTATAGGAGGATGAAGCGCAGTCAAACTGTTCTATAGGAGGATGAAGAGCAGTCAAACTGCTTTATAAGAGGATGAAGAGCAGTCAAACTGATTTATAAGAGGACGAAGAGCAGTCAAGCTGCTTTATAAAAGGATGAAGAGCAGTCAAACTGTTTTATAAGCGGACGAAGACCAGTCAAACTGATTTATAATCGGACGAAGAGCAGTCAAACTGATTTATAATCGGACGAAGAGCAGTCAAACTGTTCTATAGGAGGATGAAGCGCAGTCAAATTGGTTTATAGGGGGATGAAGAGCAGTCAAACTGCTTTATAAGAGGATGAAGAGCAGTCAAACTGATTTGTAAGAGGATGAAGAGCAGTCAAACTGCTTTATAAAAGGATGAAGAGCAGTCAAACTTTTTTATAAGCGGACGAAGAGCAGTCAAACTGATTTATAATCGGATGAAGAGCAGTCAAACTGATTTATAAGAGGATGAAGAGCAGTCAAACTGCTTTATAAAAGGATGAAGAGCAGTCAGACTGTTTTATAAGAGGACGAAGAGCAGTCAAACTGATTTATAATCGGACGAAGAGCAGTCAAACTGTTCTATAGGAGGATGAAGCGCAGTCAAACTGGTCTATAGGAGGATGAAGAGCAGTCAAACTGCTTTATAAAAGGATGAAGAGCAGTCAAACTGATTTATAAGAGGATGAAGAGCAGTCAAACTGCTTTATAAAAGGACGAAGAGCAGTCAAACTTTTTTTAAAAGCGGACGACGAGCAGTCAAACTGATTTATAATCGGACGAAGAGCAGTCAAACTGATTTATAATCGGACGAAGAGCAGTCAAACGGTTTTATAACAGGATGAAGAGCAGTCAAATTGATTTATAAGAGGATGAAGAGCAGTCAAACTGCTTTATAAAAGGATGAAGAGCAGTCAAACTGTTTTATACGAGGATGTAGAGCAGTCAGACTGTTTTACAAGAGGATGAAGAGCAGTCAACCTGTTTTACAAGAGGATGAAGAGCAGTCAATCTGTTCAATATGAGGATGAAGAGCAGTCAAACTGCTTTATAAAAGGATGAAGAGCAGTCAAACTGTTTTATAAGAGGACGAAGAGCAGTCAAACTGCTTTATAAAAGGATGAAGAGCAGTCAAACTGTTTTATAAGAGGACGAAGAGCAGTCAAACTGATTTATAATCGGACGAAGAGCAGTCAAACTGTTCTATAGGAGGATGAAGCGCAGTCAAACTGTTCTATAGGAGGATGAAGAGCAGTCAAACTGCTTTATAAGAGGATGAAGAGCAGTCAAACTGATTTATAAGAGGACGAAGAGCAGTCAAACTGCTTTATAAAAGGATGAAGAGCAGTCAAACTGGTTTTATAAGAGGATGAAGAGCAGTCAAACTGATTTATAATCGGACGAAGAGCAGTCAAACTGTTCTATAGGAGGATGAAGCGCAGTCAAACTGTTCTATAGGAGGATGAAGAGCAGTCAAACTGCTTTATAAGAGGATGAAGAGCAGTCAAACTGATTTATAAGAGGATGAAGAGCAGTCGAACTGCTTTATAAAAGGATGAAGAGCAGTCAAACTGTTTTATAAGCGGACGAAAGGCAGTCAAACTGATTTATAATTGGACGAAGAGCAGTCAAACTGATTTATAATCGGACGAAGAGCAGTCAAACGGTTTTATAAGAAGATGAAGAGCAGTCAAATTGATTTATAAGAGGATGAAGAGCAGTCAAACTGCTTTATAAAAGGATGAAGAGCAGCCAAACTGTTTTATACGAGGATGTAGAGCAGTCAGACTGTTTTACAAGAGGATGAAGAGCAGTCAAACTGCTTTATAAAAGGATGAAGAGCAGTCAAACTGATTTATAATCGGACGAAGAGCAGTCAAACGGTTTTATAATCGGACGAAGAGCAGTCAAAATGTTCTATAGGAGGATGAAGAGCAGTCAAACTGCTTTATAAGAGGATGAAGAGCAGTCAAACTGATTGATAAGAGGATGAAGAGCAGTCAAACTGCTTTATAAAAGGATGAAGAGCAGTCAAACTGATTTATAATCGGACGAAGAGCAGTCAAACGGTTTTATAATCGGACGAAGAGCAGTCAAAATGTTCTATAGGAGGATGAAGAGCAGTCAAACTGCTTTATAAGAGGATGTAGAGCTGTCAGACTGTTTTACAAGAAGATGAAGAGCAGTCAACCATTTTTACAAGAGGATGAAGAGCAGTCAATCTGTTCTATAGGAGGATGAAGAGCAGTCAAACTGCTTTATAAAAGGATGAAGAGCAGTCAAACTGTTTTATAAGAGGACGAAGAGCAGTCAAACTGTTTTATAAGAGGACGAAGAGCAGTCAAACTGATTTATAATCGGACGAAGAGCAGTCAAACTGTTCTATAGGAGGATGAAGCGCAGTCAAACTGTTCTATAGGAGGATGAAGAGCAGTCAAACTGCTTTATAAGAGGATGAAGAGCAGTCAAACTGATTTATAAGAGGACGAAGAGCAGTCAAGCTGCTTTATAAAAGGATGAAGAGCAGTCAAACTGTTTTATAAGCGGACGAAGACCAGTCAAACTGATTTATAATCGGACGAAGAGCAGTCAAACTGATTTATAATCGGACGAAGAGCAGTCAAACGGTTTTATAACAGGCTGAAGAGCAGTCAAATTGATTTATAAGAGGATGAAGAGCAGTCAAACTGTTCTATAGGAGGATGAAGCGCAGTCAAACTGTTCTATAGGAGGATGAAGAGCAGTCAAACTGCTTTATAAGAGGATTAAGAGCAGTCAAACTGATTTATAAGAGGATGAAGAGCAGTCAAACTGCTTTATAAAAGGATGAAGAGCAGTCAAACTGTTTTATAAGCGGACGAAAGGCAGTCAAACTGATTTATAATTGGACGAAGAGCAGTCAAACTGATTTATAATCGGACGTAGAGCAGTCAATCTGTTCTATAGGAGGATGAAGAGCAGTCAAACTGCTTTATAAAAGGATGAAGAGCAGTCAAACTGTTTTATAAGAGGACGATGAGCAGTCAAACTGTTTTATAAGAGGACGAAGAGCAGTCAAACTGATTTATAATCGGACGAAGAGCAGTCAAACTGTTTTATAACAGGTTGAAGAGCAGTCAAATTGATTTATAAGAGGATGAAGAGCAGTCAAACTGCTTTATAAAAGGATGAAGAGCAGTCAAACTGTTTTATACGAGGATGTAGAGCAGTCAGACTGATTTATAATTGGATGAAGAGCAGTCAAACTGATTTATAAGAGGATGAAGAGCAGTCAAACTGCTTTATAAAAGGATGAAGAGCAGTCAAACTGGTTTTATAAGAGGATGAAGAGCAGTCAAACTGATTTATAATCGGACGAAGAGCAGTCAAACTGTTCTATAGGAGGATGAAGCGCAGTCAAACTGTTCTATAGGAGGATGAAGAGCAGTCAAACTGCTTTATAAGAGGATGAAGAGCAGTCAAACTGATTTATAAGAGGATGAAGAGCAGTCAAACTGCTTTATAAAAGGATGAAGAGCAGTCAAACTGTTTTATAAGCGGACGAAAGGCAGTCAAACTGATTTATAATTGGACGAAGAGCAGTCAAACTGATTTATAATCGGACGTAGAGCAGTCAAACGGTTTTATAAGAGGATGAAGAGCAGTCAAATTGATTTATAAGAGGATGAAGAGCAGTCAAACTGATTTATAAAAGGATGAAGAGCAGCCAAACTGTTTTATACGAGGATGTAGAGCAGTCAGACTGTTTTACAAGAGGATGAAGAGCAGTCAAACTGCTTTATAAAAGGATGAAGAGCAGTCAAACTGATTTATAATCGGACGAAGAGCAGTCAAACGGTTTTATAATCGGACGAAGAGCAGTCAAAATGTTCTATAGGAGGATGAAGAGCAGTCAAACTGCTTTATAAGAGGATGAAGAGCAGTCAAACTGGTTGATAAGAGGATGAAGAGCAGTCAAACTGCTTTATAAAAGGATGAAGAGCAGTCAAACTGTTTTATAAGCGGACGAAGAGCAGTCAAACTGATTTATAATCGGACAAAGAGCAGTCAAACTGATTTATAATCGGATGAAGAGCAGTCAAACTGATTTATAATCGGACGAAGAGCAGTCAAACGGTTTTATAATCGGACGAAGAGCAATCAAAATGTTCTATAGGAGGATGAAGAGCAGTCAAACTGATTTATAATCGGACGAAGAGCAGTCAAACTGTTCTATAGGAGGATGAAGTGCAGTCAAACTGGTTTATAAGAGGATGAAGAGCAGTCAAACTGCTTTATAAGAGGATGAAGAGCAGTCAAACTGATTTATAATCGGACGAAGAGCAGTCAAACTGTTCTATAGGAGGATGAAGCGCAGTCAAATTGGTTTGTAGGGGGATGAAGAGCAGTCAAACTGCTTCATAAGAGGATGAAGAGCAGTCAAACTGATTTGTAAGAGGATGAAGAGCAGTCAAACTGCTTTATAAAAGGATGAAGAGCAGTCAAACTTTTTTATAAGCGGACGAAGAGCAGTCAAACTGATTTATAATCGGATGAAGAGCAGTCAAACTGATTTATAAGAGGATGAAGAGCAGTCAAACTGCTTTATAAAAGGATGAAGAGCAGTCAGACTGTTTTATAAGAGGACGAAGAGCAGTCAAACTGATTTATAATCGGACGAAGAGCAGTCAAACTGTTCTATAGGAGGATGAAGCGCAGTCAAACTGGTCTATAGGAGGATGAAGAGCAGTCAAACTGCTTTATAAAAGGATGAAGAGCAGTCAAACTGATTTATAAGAGGATGAAGAGCAGTCAAACTGCTTTATAAAAGGACGAAGAGCAGTCAAACTTTTTTTAAAAGCGGACGACGAGCAGTCAAACTGATTTATAATCGGACGAAGAGCAGTCAAACTGATTTATAATCGGACGAAGAGCAGTCAAACGGTTTTATAACAGGATGAAGAGCAGTCAAATTGATTTATAAGAGGATGAAGAGCAGTCAAACTGCTTTATAAAAGGATGAAGAGCAGTCAAACTGTTTTATACGAGGATGTAGAGCAGTCAGACTGTTTTACAAGAGGATGAAGAGCAGTCAACCTGTTTTACAAGAGGATGAAGAGCAGTCAATCTGTTCAATAGGAGGATGAAGAGCAGTCAAACTGCTTTATAAGAGGATGAAGAGCAGTCAAACTGATTTATAAGAGGACGAAGAGCAGTCAAACTGCTTTATAAAAGGATGAAGAGCAGTCAAACTGGTTTTATAAGACGATGAAGAGCAGTCAAACTGATTTATAATCGGACGAAGAGCAGTCAAACTGTTCTATAGGAGGATGAAGCGCAGTCAAACTGTTCTATAGGAGGATGAAGAGCAGTCAAACTGCTTTATAAGAGGATGAAGAGCAGTCAAACTGATTTATAAGAGGATGAAGAGCAGTCAAACTGATTTATAATTGGACGAAGAGCAGTCAAACTGATTTATAATCGGACGAAGAGCAGTCAAACGGTTTTATAAGAGGATGAAGAGCAGTCAAATTGATTTATAAGAGGATGAAGAGCAGTCAAACTGCTTTATAAAAGGATGAAGAGCAGCCAAACTGTTTTATACGAGGATGTAGAGCAGTCAGACTGTTTTACAAGAGGATGAAGAGCAGTCAAACTGCTTTATAAAAGGATGAAGAGCAGTCAAACTGATTTATAATCGGACGAAGAGCAGTCAAACGGTTTTATAATCGGACGAAGAGCAGTCAAAATGTTCTATAGGAGGATGAAGAGCAGTCAAACTGCTTTATAAGAGGGTGAAGAGCAGTCAAACTGATTGATAAGAGGATGAAGAGCAGTCAAACTGCTTTATAAAAGGATGAAGAGCAGTCAAACTGATTTATAATCGGACGAAGAGCAGTCAAACGGTTTTATAATCGGACGAAGAGCAGTCAAAATGTTCTATAGGAGGATGAAGAGCAGTCAAACTGCTTTATAAGAGGATGTAGAGCAGTCAGACTGTTTTACAAGAGGATGAAGAGCAGTCAACCTGTTTTACAAGAGGATGAAGAGCAGTCAATCTGTTCTATAGGAGGATGAAGAGCAGTCAAACTGCTTTATAAAAGGATGAAGAGCAGTCAAACTGTTTTATAAGAGGACGAAGAGCAGTCAAACTGTTTTATAAGAGGACGAAGAGCAGTCAAACTGATTTATAATCGGACGAAGAGCAGTCAAACTGTTCTATAGGAGGATGAAGCGCAGTCAAACTGTTCTATAGGAGGATGAAGAGCAGTCAAACTGCTTTATAAGAGGATGAAGAGCAGTCAAACTGATTTATAAGAGGACGAAGAGCAGTCAAGCTGCTTTATAAAAGGATGAAGAGCAGTCAAACTGTTTTATAAGCGGACGAAGACCAGTCAAACTGATTTATAATCGGACGAAGAGCAGTCAAACTGATTTATAATCGGACGAAGAGCAGTCAAACGGTTTTATAACAGGTTGAAGAGCAGTCAAATTGATTTATAAGAGGATGAAGAGCAGTCAAACTGTTCTATAGGAGGATGAAGCGCAGTCAAACTGTTCTATAGGAGGATGAAGAGCAGTCAAACTGATTTATAAGAGGATGAAGAGCAGTCAAACTGATTTATAAGAGGATGAAGAGCAGTCAAACTGCTTTATAAAAGGATGAAGAGCAGTCAAACTGTTTTATAAGCGGACGAAAGGCAGTCAAACTGATTTATAATTGGACGAAGAGCAGTCAAACTGATTTATAATCGGACGTAGAGCAGTCAAACGGTTTTATAAGAGGATGAAGAGCAGTCAAATTGATTTATAAGAGGATGAAGAGCAGTCAAACTGATTTATAAAAGGATGAAGAGCAGCCAAACTGTTTTATACGAGGATGTAGAGCAGTCAGACTGTTTTACAAGAGGATGAAGAGCAGTCAAACTGCTTTATAAAAGGATGAAGAGCGGTCAAACTGATTTATAATCGGACGAAGAGCAGTCAAACGGTTTTATAATCGGACGAAGAGCAGTCAAAATGTTCTATATGAGGATGAAGAGCAGTCAAACTGCTTTATAAGAGGATGAAGAGCAGTCAAACTGATTGATAAGAGGATGAAGAGCAGTCAAACTGCTTTATAAAAGGATGAAGAGCAGTCAAACTGTTTTATAAGCGGACGAAGAGCAGTCAAACTGATTTATAATCGGACAAAGAGCAGTCAAACTGATTTATAATCGGATGAAGAGCAGTCAAACTGATTTATAATCGGACGAAGAGCAGTCAAACGGTTTTATAATCGGACGAAGAGCAGTCAAAATGTTCTATAGGAGGATGAAGAGCAGTCAAACTGATTTATAATCGGACGAAGAGCAGTCAAACTGTTCTATAGGAGGATGAAGTGCAGTCAAACTGGTTTATAAGAGGATGAAGAGCAGTCAACCTGCTTTATAAGAGGATGAAGAGCAGTCAAACTGATTTATAATCGGACGAAGAGCAGTCAAACTGTTCTATAAGAGGATGAAGCGCAGTCAAACTGGTTTATAGGGGGATGAAGAGCAGTCAAACTGCTTTATAAGAGGATGAAGAGCAGTCAAACTGATTTGTAAGAGGATGAAGAGCAGTCAAACTGCTTTATAAAAGGATGAAGAGCAGTCAAACTTTTTTATAAGCGGACGAAGAGCAGTCAAACTGATTTATAATCGGATGAAGAGCAGTCAAACTGATTTATAAGAGGATGAAGAGCAGTCAAACTGCTTTATAAAAGGATGAAGAGCAGTCAAACTGTTCTATAGGAGGATGAAGCGCAGTCAAACTGGTCTATAGGAGGATGAAGAGCAGTCAAACTGCTTTATAAAAGGATGAAGAGCAGTCAAACTGATTTATAAGAGGATGAAGAGCAGTCAAACTGCTTTATAAAAGGACGAAGAGCAGTCAAACTTTTTTTAAAAGCGGACGAAGAGCAGTCAAACTGATTTATAATCGGACGAAGAGCAGTCAAACTGATTTATAATCGGACGAAGAGCAGTCAAACGGTTTTATAACAGGATGAAGAGCAGTCAAATTGATTTATAAGAGGATGAAGAGCAGTCAAACTGCTTTATAAAAGGATGAAGAGCAGTCAAACTGTTTTATACGAGGATGTAGAGCAGTCAGACTGTTTTACAAGAGGATGAAGAGCAGTCAACCTGTTTTACAAGAGGATGAAGAGCAGTCAATCTGTTCAATAGGAGGATGAAGAGCAGTCAAACTGCTTTATAAAAGGATGAAGAGCAGTAAAACTGTTTTATAAGAGGACGAAGAGCAGTCAAACTGCTTTATAAAAGGATGAAGAGCAGTCAAACTGTTTTATAAGAGGACGAAGAGCAGTCAAACTGATTTATAATCGGACGAAGAGCAGTCAAACTGTTCTATAGGAGGATGAAGCGCAGTCAAACTGTTCTATAGGAGGATGAAGAGCAGTCAAACTGCTGTATAAGAGGATGAAGAGCAGTCAAACTGATTTATAAGAGGACGAAGAGCAGTCAAACTGCTTTATAAAAGGATGAAGAGCAGTCAAACTGGTTTTATAAGAGGATGAAGAGCAGTCAAACTGATTTATAATAGGACGAAGAGCAGTCAAACGGTTTTATAAGAGGATGAAGAGCAGTCAAATTGATTTATAAGAGGATGAAGAGCAGTCAAACTGCTTTATAAAAGGATGAAGAGCAGCCAAACTGTTTTATACGAGGATGTAGAGCAGTCAGACTGTTTTACAAGAGGATGAAGAGCAGTCAAACTGATTTATAATCGGACGAAGAGCAGCCAAACTGTTTTATACGAGGATGTAGAGCAGTCAAACTGCTTTATAAAAGGATGAAGAGCAGTCAAACTGATTTATAATCGGACGAAGAGCAGTCAAACGGTTTTATAATCGGACGAAGAGCAGTCAAAATGTTCTATAGGAGGATGAAGAGCAGTCAAACTGCTTTATAAGAGGATGAAGAGCAGTAAAACTGATTGATAAGAGGATGAAGAGCAGTCAAACTGCTTTATAAAAGGATGAAGAGCAGTCAAACTGATTTATAATCGGACGAAGAGCAGTCAAACTAATTTATAATCGGACGAAGAGCAGTCAAAATGTTCTATAGGAGGATGAAGAGCAGTCAAACTGCTTTATAAGAGGATGTAGAGCAGTCAGACTGTTTTACAAGAGGATGAAGAGCAGTCAACCTGTTTTACAAGAGGATGAAGAGCAGTCAATCTGTTCTATAGGAGGATGAAGAGCAGTCAAACTGCTTTATAAAAGGATGAAGAGCAGTCAAACTGTTTTATAAGAGGACGAAGAGCAGTCAAACTGTTTTATAATCGGACGAAGAGCAGTCAAACTGATTTATAATCGGACGAAGAGCAGTCAAACTGTTCTATAGGAGGATGAAGCGCAGTCAAACTGTTCTATAGGAGGATGAAGAGCAGTCAAACTGCTTTATAAGAGGATGAAGAGCAGTCAAACTGATTTATAAGAGGACGAAGAGCAGTCAAGCTGCTTTATAAAAGGATGAAGAGCAGTCAAACTGTTTTATAAGCGGACGAAGACCAGTCAAACTGATTTATAATCGGACGAAGAGCAGTCAAACTGATTTATAATCGGACGAAGAGCAGTCAAACGGTTTTATAACAGGTTGAAGAGCAGTCAAATTGATTTATAAGAGGATGAAGAGCAGTCAAACTGCTTTATAAAAGGATGAAGAGCAGTCAAACTGTTTTATACGAGGATGTAGAGCAGTCAGACTGATTTATATTTGGATGAAGAGCAGTCAAACTGATTTATAAGAGGATGAAGAGCAGTCAAACTGCTTTATAAAAGGATGAAGAGCAGTCAAACTGTTTTATAAGCGGACGAAAGGCAGTCAAACTGATTTATAATTGGACGAAGAGCAGTCAAACTGATTTATAATCGGACGAAGAGCAGTCAAACGGTTTTATAAGAGGATGAAGAGCAGTCAAATTGATTTATAAGAGGATGAAGAGCAGTCAAACTGCTTTATAAAAGGATGAAGAGCAGCCAAACTGCTTTATACGAGGATGTAGAGCAGTCAGACTGTTTTACAAGAGGATGAAGAGCAGTCAAACTGCTTTATAAAAGGATGAAGAGCAGTCAAACTGATTTATAATCGGACGAAGAGCAGTCAAACGGTTTTATAATCGGACGAAGAGCAGTCAAACTGTTCTATAGGAGGATGAAGTGCAGTCAAACTGGTTTATAAGAGGATGAAGAGCAGTCAACCTGCTTTATAAGAGGATGAAGAGCAGTCAAACTGATTTATAATCGGACGAAGAGCAGTCAAACTGTTCTATAAGAGGATGAAGCGCAGTCAAACTGGTTTATAGGGGGATGAAGAGCAGTCAAACTGCTTTATAAGAGGATGAAGAGCAGTCAAACTGATTTGTAAGAGGATGAAGAGCAGTCAAACTGCTTTATAAAAGGATGAAGAGCAGTCAAACTTTTTTATAAGCGGACGAAGAGCAGTCAAACTGATTTATAATCGGATGAAGAGCAGTCAAACTGATTTATAAGAGGATGAAGAGCAGTCAAACTGCTTTATAAAAGGATGAAGAGCAGTCAAACTGTTCTATAGGAGGATGAAGCGCAGTCAAACTGGTCTATAGGAGGATGAAGAGCAGTCAAACTGCTTTATAAAAGGATGAAGAGCAGTCAAACTGATTTATAAGAGGATGAAGAGCAGTCAAACTGCTTTATAAAAGGACGAAGAGCAGTCAAACTTTTTTTAAAAGCGGACGAAGAGCAGTCAAACTGATTTATAATCGGACGAAGAGCAGTCAAACTGATTTATAATCGGACGAAGAGCAGTCAAACGGTTTTATAACAGGATGAAGAGCAGTCAAATTGATTTATAAGAGGATGAAGAGCAGTCAAACTGCTTTATAAAAGGATGAAGAGCAGTCAAACTGTTTTATACGAGGATGTAGAGCAGTCAGACTGTTTTACAAGAGGATGAAGAGCAGTCAACCTGTTTTACAAGAGGATGAAGAGCAGTCAATCTGTTCAATAGGAGGATGAAGAGCAGTCAAACTGCTTTATAAAAGGATGAAGAGCAGTAAAACTGTTTTATAAGAGGACGAAGAGCAGTCAAACTGCTTTATAAAAGGATGAAGAGCAGTCAAACTGTTTTATAAGAGGACGAAGAGCAGTCAAACTGATTTATAATCGGACGAAGAGCAGTCAAACTGTTCTATAGGAGGATGAAGCGCAGTCAAACTGTTCTATAGGAGGATGAAGAGCAGTCAAACTGCTTTATAAGAGGATGAAGAGCAGTCAAACTGATTTATAAGAGGACGAAGAGCAGTCAAACTGCTTTATAAAAGGATGAAGAGCAGTCAAACTGGTTTTATAAGAGGATGAAGAGCAGTCAAACTGATTTATAATAGGACGAAGAGCAGTCAAACGGTTTTATAAGAGGATGAAGAGCAGTCAAATTGATTTATAAGAGGATGAAGAGCAGTCAAACTGCTTTATAAAAGGATGAAGAGCAGCCAAACTGTTTTATACGAGGATGTAGAGCAGTCAGACTGTTTTACAAGAGGATGAAGAGCAGTCAAACTGATTTATAATCGGACGAAGAGCAGCCAAACTGTTTTATACGAGGATGTAGAGCAGTCAAACTGCTTTATAAAAGGATGAAGAGCAGTCAAACTGATTTATAATCGGACGAAGAGCAGTCAAACGGTTTTATAATCGGACGAAGAGCAGTCAAAATGTTCTATAGGAGGATGAAGAGCAGTCAAACTGCTTTATAAGAGGATGAAGAGCAGTAAAACTGATTGATAAGAGGATGAAGAGCAGTCAAACTGCTTTATAAAAGGATGAAGAGCAGTCAAACTGATTTATAATCGGACGAAGAGCAGTCAAACTAATTTATAATCGGACGAAGAGCAGTCAAAATGTTCTATAGGAGGATGAAGAGCAGTCAAACTGCTTTATAAGAGGATGTAGAGCAGTCAGACTGTTTTACAAGAGGATGAAGAGCAGTCAACCTGTTTTACAAGAGGATGAAGAGCAGTCAATCTGTTCTATAGGAGGATGAAGAGCAGTCAAACTGCTTTATAAAAGGATGAAGAGCAGTCAAACTGTTTTATAAGAGGACGAAGAGCAGTCAAACTGTTTTATAATCGGACGAAGAGCAGTCAAACTGATTTATAATCGGACGAAGAGCAGTCAAACTGTTCTATAGGAGGATGAAGCGCAGTCAAACTGTTCTATAGGAGGATGAAGAGCAGTCAAACTGCTTTATAAGAGGATGAAGAGCAGTCAAACTGATTTATAAGAGGACGAAGAGCAGTCAAGCTGCTTTATAAAAGGATGAAGAGCAGTCAAACTGTTTTATAAGCGGACGAAGACCAGTCAAACTGATTTATAATCGGACGAAGAGCAGTCAAACTGATTTATAATCGGACGAAGAGCAGTCAAACGGTTTTATAACAGGTTGAAGAGCAGTCAAATTGATTTATAAGAGGATGAAGAGCAGTCAAACTGCTTTATAAAAGGATGAAGAGCAGTCAAACTGTTTTATACGAGGATGTAGAGCAGTCAGACTGATTTATATTTGGATGAAGAGCAGTCAAACTGATTTATAAGAGGATGAAGAGCAGTCAAACTGCTTTATAAAAGGATGAAGAGCAGTCAAACTGTTTTATACGAGGATGTAGAGCAGTCAGACTGATTTATATTTGGATGAAGAGCAGTCAAACTGATTTATAAGAGGATGAAGAGCAGTCAAACTGCTTTATAAAAGGATGAAGAGCAGTCAAACTGTTTTATAAGCGGACGAAAGGCAGTCAAACTGATTTATAATTGGACGAAGAGCAGTCAAACTGATTTATAATCGGACGAAGAGCAGTCAAACGGTTTTATAAGAGGATGAAGAGCAGTCAAATTGATTTATAAGAGGATGAAGAGCAGTCAAACTGCTTTATAAAAGGATGAAGAGCAGCCAAACTGCTTTATACGAGGATGTAGAGCAGTCAGACTGTTTTACAAGAGGATGAAGAGCAGTCAAACTGCTTTATAAAAGGATGAAGAGCAGTCAAACTGATTTATAATCGGACGAAGAGCAGTCAAACGGTTTTATAATCGGACGAAGAGCAGTCAAACTGTTCTATAGGAGGATGAAGTGCAGTCAAACTGGTTTATAAGAGGATGAAGAGCAGTCAACCTGCTTTATAAGAGGATGAAGAGCAGTCAAACTGATTTATAATCGGACGAAGAGCAGTCAAACTGTTCTATAAGAGGATGAAGCGCAGTCAAACTGGTTTATAGGGGGATGAAGAGCAGTCAAACTGCTTTATAAGAGGATGAAGAGCAGTCAAACTGATTTGTAAGAGGATGAAGAGCAGTCAAACTGCTTTATAAAAGGATGAAGAGCAGTCAAACTTTTTTATAAGCGGACGAAGAGCAGTCAAACTGATTTATAATCGGATGAAGAGCAGTCAAACTGATTTATAAGAGGATGAAGAGCAGTCAAACTGCTTTATAAAAGGATGAAGAGCAGTCAAACTGTTCTATAGGAGGATGAAGCGCAGTCAAACTGGTCTATAGGAGGATGAAGAGCAGTCAAACTGCTTTATAAAAGGATGAAGAGCAGTCAAACTGATTTATAAGAGGATGAAGAGCAGTCAAACTGCTTTATAAAAGGACGAAGAGCAGTCAAACTTTTTTTAAAAGCGGACGAAGAGCAGTCAAACTGATTTATAATCGGACGAAGAGCAGTCAAACTGATTTATAATCGGACGAAGAGCAGTCAAACGGTTTTATAACAGGATGAAGAGCAGTCAAATTGATTTATAAGAGGATGAAGAGCAGTCAAACTGCTTTATAAAAGGATGAAGAGCAGTCAAACTGTTTTATACGAGGAGGTAGAGCAGTCAGACTGTTTTACAAGAGGATGAAGAGCAGTCAACCTGTTTTACAAGAGGATGAAGAGCAGTCAATCTGTTCAATAGGAGGATGAAGAGCAGTCAAACTGCTTTATAAAAGGATGAAGAGCAGTAAAACTGTTTTATAAGAGGACGAAGAGCAGTCAAACTGCTTTATAAAAGGATGAAGAGCAGTCAAACTGTTTTATAAGAGGACGAAGAGCAGTCAAACTGATTTATAATCGGACGAAGAGCAGTCAAACTGTTCTATAGGAGGATGAAGCGCAGTCAAACTGTTCTATAGGAGGATGAAGAGCAGTCAAACTGCTTTATAAGAGGATGAAGAGCAGTCAAACTGATTTATAAGAGGACGAAGAGCAGTCAAACTGCTTTATAAAAGGATGAAGAGCAGTCAAACTGGTTTTATAAGAGGATGAAGAGCAGTCAAACTGATTTATAATAGGACGAAGAGCAGTCAAACGGTTTTATAAGAGGATGAAGAGCAGTCAAATTGATTTATAAGAGGATGAAGAGCAGTCAAACTGCTTTATAAAAGGATGAAGAGCAGCCAAACTGTTTTATACGAGGATGTAGAGCAGTCAGACTGTTTTACAAGAGGATGAAGAGCAGTCAAACTGATTTATAATCGGACGAAGAGCAGCCAAACTGTTTTATACGAGGATGTAGAGCAGTCAAACTGCTTTATAAAAGGATGAAGAGCAGTCAAACTGATTTATAATCGGACGAAGAGCAGTCAAACGGTTTTATAATCGGACGAAGAGCAGTCAAAATGTTCTATAGGAGGATGAAGAGCAGTCAAACTGCTTTATAAGAGGATGAAGAGCAGTAAAACTGATTGATAAGAGGATGAAGAGCAGTCAAACTGCTTTATAAAAGGATGAAGAGCAGTCAAACTGATTTATAATCGGACGAAGAGCAGTCAAACTAATTTATAATCGGACGAAGAGCAGTCAAAATGTTCTATAGGAGGATGAAGAGCAGTCAAACTGCTTTATAAGAGGATGTAGAGCAGTCAGACTGTTTTACAAGAGGATGAAGAGCAGTCAACCTGTTTTACAAGAGGATGAAGAGCAGTCAATCTGTTCTATAGGAGGATGAAGAGCAGTCAAACTGCTTTATAAAAGGATGAAGAGCAGTCAAACTGTTTTATAAGAGGACGAAGAGCAGTCAAACTGTTTTATAATCGGACGAAGAGCAGTCAAACTGATTTATAATCGGACGAAGAGCAGTCAAACTGTTCTATAGGAGGATGAAGCGCAGTCAAACTGTTCTATAGGAGGATGAAGAGCAGTCAAACTGCTTTATAAGAGGATGAAGAGCAGTCAAACTGATTTATAAGAGGACGAAGAGCAGTCAAGCTGCTTTATAAAAGGATGAAGAGCAGTCAAACTGTTTTATAAGCGGACGAAGACCAGTCAAACTGATTTATAATCGGACGAAGAGCAGTCAAACTGATTTATAATCGGACGAAGAGCAGTCAAACGGTTTTATAACAGGTTGAAGAGCAGTCAAATTGATTTATAAGAGGATGAAGAGCAGTCAAACTGCTTTATAAAAGGATGAAGAGCAGTCAAACTGTTTTATACGAGGATGTAGAGCAGTCAGACTGATTTATATTTGGATGAAGAGCAGTCAAACTGATTTATAAGAGGATGAAGAGCAGTCAAACTGCTTTATAAAAGGATGAAGAGCAGTCAAACTGTTTTATAAGCGGACGAAAGGCAGTCAAACTGATTTATAATTGGACGAAGAGCAGTCAAACTGATTTATAATCGGACGAAGAGCAGTCAAACGGTTTTATAAGAGGATGAAGAGCAGTCAAATTGATTTATAAGAGGATGAAGAGCAGTCAAACTGCTTTATAAAAGGATGAAGAGCAGCCAAACTGTTTTATACGAGGATGTAGAGCAGTCAGACTGTTTTACAAGAGGATGAAGAGCAGTCAAACTGCTTTATAAAAGGATGAAGAGCAGTCAAACTGATTTATAATCGGACGAAGAGCAGTCAAACGGTTTTATAATCGGACGAAGAGCAGTCAAAATGTTCTATAGGAGGATGAAGAGCAGTCAAACTGCTTTATAAGAGGATGAAGAGCAGTCAAACTGATTGATAAGAGGATGAAGAGCAGTCAAACTGCTTTATAAAAGGATGAAGAGCAGTCAAACTGATTTATAATCGGACGAAGAGCAGTCAAACGGTTTTATAATCAGACGAAGAGCAGTCAAAATGTTCTATAGGAGGATGAAGAGCAGTCAAACTGCTTTATAAGAGGATGTAGAGCAGTCAGACTTTTTTACAAGAGGATGAAGAGCAGTCAACCTGTTTTACAAGAGGATGAAGAGCAGTCAATCTGTTCTATAGGAGGATGAAGAGCAGTCAAACTGCTTTATAAAAGGATGAAGAGCAGTCAAACTGTTTTATAAGAGGACGAAGAGCAGTCAAACTGTTTTATAAGAGGACGAAGAGCAGTCAAACTGATTTATAATCGGACGAAGAGCAGTCAAACTGTTCTATAGAAGGATGAAGCGCATTCAAACTGTTCTATAGGAGGATGAAGAGCAGTCAAACTGCTTTATAAGAGGATGAAGAGCAGTCAAACTGATTTATAAGAGGACGAAGAGCAGTCAAGCTGCTTTATAAAAGGATGAAGAGCAGTCAAACTGTTTTATAACCGGACGAAGACCAGTCAAACTGATTTATAATCGGACGAAGAGCAGTCAAACTGATTTATAATCGGACGAAGAGCAGTCAAACGGTTTTATAACAGGTTGAAGAGCAGTCAAATTGATTTATAAGAGGATGAAGAGCAGTCAAACTGCTTTATAAAAGGATGAAGAGCAGTCAAACTGTTTTATACGAGGATGTAGAGCAGTCAGACTGATTTATAATTGGATGACGAGCAGTCAAACTGATTTATAAGAGGATGAAGAGCAGTCAAACTGCTTTATAAAAGGATGAAGAGCAGTCAAACTGGTTTTATAAGAGGATGAAGAGCAGTCAAACTGTTTTATAAGAGGACGAAGAGCAGTCAAACTGTTCTATAGGAGGATGAAGTGCAGTCAAACTGTTCTATAGGAGGATGAAGAGCAGTCAAACTGCTTTATAAGAGGATGAAGAGCAGTCAAACTGATTTATAAGAGGATGAAGAGCAGTCAAACTGCTTTATAAAAGGATGAAGAGCAGTCAAACTGTTTTATAAGCGGACGAAAGGCAGTCAAACTGATTTATAATTGGACGAAGAGCAGTCAAACTGATTTATAATCGGACGAAGAGCAATCAAACGGTTTTATAAGAGGATGAAGAGCAGCCAAATTGATTTATAAGAGGATGAAGAGCAGTCAAACTGCTTTATAAAAGGATGAAGAGCAGTCAAACTGCTTTATAAGAGAATGAAGAGCAGTCAAACTGATTTATAAGAGGATGAAGAGCAGTCAAACTGCTTTATAAAAGGATGAAGAGCAGTCAAACTGTTTTATAAGCGGACGAAAGGCAGTCAAACTGATTTATAATTGGACGAAGAGCAGTCAAACTGATTTATAATCGGACGAAGAGCAGTCAAACGGTTTTATAAGAGGATGAAGAGCAGTCAAATTGATTTATAAGAGGATGAAGAGCAGTCAAACTGCTTTATAAAAGGATGAAGAGCAGCCAAACTGTTTTATACGAGGATGTAGAGCAGTCAGACTGTTTTACAAGAGGATGAAGAGCAGTCAAACTGCTTTATAAAAGGATGAAGAGCAGTCAAACTGATTTATAATCGGACGAAGAGCAGTCAAACGTTTTATAATCGGACGAAGAGCAGTCAAAATGTTCTATAGGAGGATGAAGAGCAGTCAAACTGCTTTATAAGAGGATGAAGAGCAGTCAAACTGATTGATAAGAGGATGAAGAGCAGTCAAACTGCTTTATAAAAGGATGAAGAGCAGTCAAACTGTTTTATAAGCGGACGAAGAGCAGTCAAACTGATTTATAATCGGACAAAGAGCAGTCAAACTGATTTATAATCGGATGAAGAGCAGTCAAACTGATTTATAATCGGACGAAGAGCAGTCAAACGGTTTTATAATCGGACGAAGAGCAGTCAAACTGTTCTATAGGAGGATGAAGAGCAGTCAAACTGATTTATAATCGGACGAAGAGCAGTCAAACTGTTCTATAGGAGGATGAAGTGCAGTCAAACTGGTTTATAAGAGGATGAAGAGCAGTCAAACTGCTTTATAAGAGGATGAAGAGCAGTCAAACTGATTTATAATCGGACGAAGAGCAGTCAAACTGTTCTATAGGAGGATGAAGCGCAGTCAAACTGGTTTATAGGGGGATGAAGAGCAGTCAAACTGCTTTATAAGAGGATGAAGAGCAGTCAAACTGATTTGTAAGAGGATGAAGAGCAGTCAAACTGCTTTATAAAAGGATGCAGAGCAGTCAAACTTTTTTATAAGCGGACGAAGAGCAGTCAAACTGATTTATAATCGGATGAAGAGCAGTCAAACTGATTTATAAGAGGATGAAGAGCAGTCAAACTGCTTTATAAAAGGATGAAGAGCAGTCAGACTGTTTTATAAGAGGACGAAGAGCAGTCAAACTGATTTATAATCGGACGAAGAGCAGTCAAACTGTTCTATAGGAGGATGAAGCGCAGTCAAACTGGTCTATAGGAGGATGAAGAGCAGTCAAACTGCTTTATAAAAGGATGAAGAGCAGTCAAACTGATTTATAAGAGGATGAAGAGCAGTCAAACTGCTTTATAAAAGGACGAAGAGCAGTCAAACTTTTTTTAAAAGCGGACGAAGAGCAGTCAAACTGATTTATAATCGGACGAAGAGCAGTCAAACTGATTTATAATCGGACGAAGAGCAGTCAAACGGTTTTATAACAGGATGAAGAGCAGTCAAATTGATTTATAAGAGGATGAAGAGCAGTCAAACTGCTTTATAAAAGGATGAAGAGTAGTCAAACTGTTTTATACGAGGATGTAGAGCAGTCAGACTGTTTTACAAGAGGATGAAGAGCAGTCAACCTGTTTTACAAGAGGATGAAGAGCAGTCAATCTGTTCAATAGGAGGATGAAGAGCAGTCAAACTGCTTTATAAAAGGATGAAGAGCAGTCAAACTGTTTTATAAGAGGACGAAGAGCAGTCAAACTGCTTTATAAAAGGATGAAGAGCAGTCAAACTGTTTTATAAGAGGACGAAGAGCAGTCAAACTGATTTATAATCGGACGAAGAGCAGTCAAACTGTTCTATAGGAGGATGAAGCGCAGTCAAACTGTTCTATAGGAGGATGAAGAGCAGTCAAACTGCTTTATAAGAGGATGAAGAGCAGTCAAACTGATTTATAAGAGGACGAAGAGCAGTCAAACTGCTTTATAAAAGGAAGAAGAGCAGTCAAACTGTTTTATAAGCGGACGAAGACCAGTCAAACTGATTTATAATCGGACGAAGAGCAGTCAAACTGATTTATAATCGGACGAAGAGCAGTCAAACGGTTTTATAACAGGTTGAAGAGCAGTCAAATTGATTTATAAGAGGATGAAGAGCAGTCAAACTGCTTTATAAAAGGATGAAGAGCAGTCAAACTGTTTTATACGAGGATGTAGAGCAGTCAGACTGATTTATAATTGGATGACGAGCAGTCAAACTGCTTTATAAGAGGATGAAGAGCAGTCAAACTGCTTTATAAAAGGATGAAGAGCAGTCAAACTGGTTTTATAAGAGGATGAAGAGCAGTCAAACTGTTTTATAAGAGGACGAAGAGCAGTCAAACTGTTCTATAGGAGGATGAAGTGCAGTCAAACTGTTCTATAGGAGGATGAAGAGCAGTCAAACTGCTTTATAAGAGGATGAAGAGCAGTCAAACTGATTTATAAGAGGATGAAGAGCAGTCAAACTGCTTTATAAAAGGATGAAGAGCAGTCAAACTGTTTTATAAGCGGACGAAAGGCAGTCAAACTGATTTATAATTGGACGAAGAGCAGTCAAACTGATTTATAATCGGACGAAGAGCAATCAAACGGTTTTATAAGAGGATGAAGAGCAGCCAAATTAATTTATAAGAGGATGAAGAGCAGTCAAACTGCTTTATAAAAGGATGAAGAGCAGTCAAACTGCTTTATAAGAGAATGAAGAGCAGTCAAACTGATTTATAAGAGGATGAAGAGCAGTCAAACTGCTTTATAAAAGGATGAAGAGCAGTCAAACTGTTTTATAAGCGGACGAAAGGCAGTCAAACTGATTTATAATTGGACGAAGAGCAGTCAAACTGATTTATAATCGGACGAAGAGCAGTCAAACGGTTTTATAAGAGGATGAAGAGCAGTCAAATTGATTTATAAGAGGATGAAGAGCAGTCAAACTGCTTTATAAAAGGATGGAGAGCAGCCAAACTGTTTTATACGAGGATGTAGAGCAGTCAGACTGTTTTACAAGAGGATGAAGAGCAGTCAAACTGCTTTATAAAAGGATGAAGAGCAGTCAAACTGATTTATAATCGGACGAAGAGCAGTCAAACGTTTTATAATCGGACGAAGAGCAGTCAAAATGTTCTATAGGAGGATGAAGAGCAGTCAAACTGCTTTATAAGAGGATGAAGAGCAGTCAAACTGATTGATAAGAGGATGAAGAGCAGTCAAACTGCTTTATAAAAGGATGAAGAGCAGTCAAACTGTTTTATAAGCGGACGAAGAGCAGTCAAACTGATTTATAATCGGACAAAGAGCAGTCAAACTGATTTATAATCGGATGAAGAGCAGTCAAACTGATTTATAATCGGACGAAGAGCAGTCAAACGGTTTTATAATCGGACGAAGAGCAGTCAAAATGTTCTATAGGAGGATGAAGAGCAGTCAAACTGATTTATAATCGGACGAAGAGCAGTCAAACTGTTCTATAGGAGGATGAAGTGCAGTCAAACTGGTTTATAAGAGGATGAAGAGCAGTCAAACTGCTTTATAAGAGGATGAAGAGCAGTCAAACTGATTTATAATCGGACGAAGAGCAGTCAAACTGTTCTATAGGAGGATGAAGCGCAGTCAAACTGGTTTATAGGGGGATGAAGAGCAGTCAAACTGCTTTATAAGAGGATGAAGAGCAGTCAAACTGATTTGTAAGAGGATGAAGAGCAGTCAAACTGCTTTATAAAAGGATGCAGAGCAGTCAAACTTTTTTATAAGCGGACGAAGAGCAGTCAAACTGATTTATAATCGGATGAAGAGCAGTCAAACTGATTTATAAGAGGATGAAGAGCAGTCAAACTGCTTTATAAAAGGATGAAGAGCAGTCAGACTGTTTTATAAGAGGACGAAGAGCAGTCAAACTGATTTATAATCGGACGAAGAGCAGTCAAACTGTTCTATAGGAGGATGAAGCGCAGTCAAACTGGTCTATAGGAGGATGAAGAGCAGTCAAACTGCTTTATAAAAGGATGAAGAGCAGTCAAACTGATTTATAAGAGGATGAAGAGCAGTCAAACTGCTTTATAAAAGGACGAAGAGCAGTCAAACTTTTTTTAAAAGCGGACGAAGAGCAGTCAAACTGATTTATAATCGGACGAAGAGCAGTCAAACTGATTTATAATCGGACGAAGAGCAGTCAAACGGTTTTATAACAGGATGAAGAGCAGTCAAATTGATTTATAAGAGGATGAAGAGCAGTCAAACTGCTTTATAAAAGGATGAAGAGTAGTCAAACTGTTTTATACGAGGATGTAGAGCAGTCAGACTGTTTTACAAGAGGATGAAGAGCAGTCAACCTGTTTTACAAGAGGATGAAGAGCAGTCAATCTGTTCAATAGGAGGATGAAGAGCAGTCAAACTGCTTTATAAAAGGATGAAGAACAGTCAAACTGTTTTATAAGAGGACGAAGAGCAGTCAAACTGCTTTATAAAAGGATGAAGAGCAGTCAAACTGTTTTATAAGAGGACGAAGAGCAGTCAAACTGATTTATAATCGGACGAAGAGCAGTCAAACTGTTCTATAGGAGGATGAAGCGCAGTCAAACTGTTCTATAGGAGGATGAAGAGCAGTCAAACTGCTTTATAAGAGGATGAAGAGCAGTCAAACTGATTTATAAGAGGACGAAGAGCAGTCAAACTGCTTTATAAAAGGAAGAAGAGCAGTCAAACTGTTTTATAAGCGGACGAAGACCAGTCAAACTGATTTATAATCGGACGAAGAGCAGTCAAACTGATTTATAATCGGACGAAGAGCAGTCAAACGGTTTTATAACAGGTTAAAGAGCAGTCAAATTGATTTATAAGAGGATGAAGAGCAGTCAAACTGCTTTATAAAAGGATGAAGAGCAGTCAAACTGTTTTATACGAGGATGTAGAGCAGTCAGACTGATTTATAATTGGATGAAGAGCAGTCAAACTGATTTATAAGAGGATGAAGAGCAGTCAAACTGCTTTATAAAAGGATGAAGAGCAGTCAAACTGGTTTTATAAGAGGATGAAGAGCAGTCAAACTGATTTATAATCGGACGAAGAGCAGTCAAACTGTTCTATAGGAGGATGAAGCGCAGTCAAACTGTTCTATAGGAGGATGAAGAGCAGTCAAACTGCTTTATAAGAGGATGAAGAGCAGTCAAACTGATTTATAAGAGGATGAAGAGCAGTCAAACTGCTTTATAAAAGGATGAAGAGCAGTCAAACTGTTTTATAAGCGGACGAAAGGCAGTCAAACTGATTTATAATTGGACGAAGAGCAGTCAAACTGATTTATAATCGGACGAAGAGCAGTCAAACGGTTTTATAAGAGGATGAAGAGCAGTCAAATTGATTTATAAGAGGATGAAGAGCAGTCAAACTGCTTTATAAAAGGATGAAGAGCAGCCAAACTGTTTTATACGAGGATGTAGAGCAGTCAGACTGTTTTATAAGAGGATGAAGAGCAGTCAAACTGCTTTATAAAAGGATGAAGAGCAGTCAAACTGCTTTATAAAAGGATGAAGAGCAGTCAAACTGGTTTTATAAGAGGATGAAGAGCAGTCAAACTGATTTATAATCGGACGAAGAGCAGTCAAACTGTTCTATAGGAGGATGAAGTGCAGTCAAACTGTTCTATAGGAGGATGAAGAGCAGTCAAACTGCTTTATAAGAGGATGAAGAGCAGTCAAACTGATTTATAAGAGGATGAAGAGCAGTCAAACTGCTTTATAAAAGGATGAAGAGCAGTCAAACTGTTTTATAAGCGGACGAAAGGCAGTCAAACTGATTTATAATTGGACGAAGAGCAGTCAAACTGATTTATAATCGGACGAAGAGCAATCAAACGGTTTTATAAGAGGATGAAGAGCAGTCAAATTGATTTATAAGAGGATGAAGAGCAGTCAAACTGCTTTATAAAAGGATGAAGAGCAGTCAAACTGCTTTATAAGAGAATGAAGAGCAGTCAAACTGATTTATAAGAGGATGAAGAGCAGTCAAACTGCTTTATAAAAGGATGAAGAGCAGTCAAACTGTTTTATAAGCGGACGAAAGGCAGTCAAACTGATTTATAATTGGACGAAGAGCAGTCAAACTGATTTATAATCGGACGAAGAGCAGTCAAACGGTTTTATAAGAGGATGAAGAGCAGTCAAATTGATTTATAAGAGGATGAAGAGCAGTCAAACTGCTTTATAAAAGGATGAAGAGCAGCCAAACTGTTTTATACGAGGATGTAGAGCAGTCAGACTGTTTTACAAGAGGATGAAGAGCAGTCAAACTGCTTTATAAAAGGATGAAGAGCAGTCAAACTGATTTATAATCGGACGAAGAGCACTCAAACGTTTTATAATCGGACGAAGAGCAGTCAAAATGTTCTATAGGAGGATGAAGAGCAGTCAAACTGCTTTATAAGAGGATGAAGAGCAGTCAAACTGATTGATAAGAGGATGAAGAGCAGTCAAACTGCTTTATAAAAGGATGAAGAGCAGTCAAACTGTTTTATAAGCGGACGAAGAGCAGTCAAACTGATTTATAATCGGACAAAGAGCAGTCAAACTGATTTATAATCGGATGAAGAGCAGTCAAACTGATTTATAATCGGACGAAGAGCAGTCAAACGGTTTTATAATCGGACGAAGAGCAGTCAAAATGTTCTATAGGAGGATGAAGAGCAGTCAAACTGATTTATAATCGGACGAAGAGCAGTCAAACTGTTCTATAGGAGGATGAAGTGCAGTCAAACTGGTTTATAAGAGGATGAAGAGCAGTCAAACTGCTTTATAAGAGGATGAAGAGCAGTCAAACTGATTTATAATCGGACGAAGAGCAGTCAAACTGTTCTATAGGAGGATGAAGCGCAGTCAAACTGGTTTATAGGGGGATGAAGAGCAGTCAAACTGCTTTATAAGAGGATGAAGAGCAGTCAAACTGATTTGTAAGAGGATGAAGAGCAGTCAAACTGCTTTATAAAAGGATGCAGAGCAGTCAAACTTTTTTATAAGCGGACGAAGAGCAGTCAAACTGATTTATAATCGGATGAAGAGCAGTCAAACTGATTTATAAGAGGATGAAGAGCAGTCAAACTGCTTTATAAAAGGATGAAGAGCAGTCAGACTGTTTTATAAGAGGACGAAGAGCAGTCAAACTGATTTATAATCGGACGAAGAGCAGTCAAACTGTTCTATAGGAGGATGAAGCGCAGTCAAACTGGTCTATAGGAGGATGAAGAGCAGTCAAACTGCTTTATAAAAGGATGAAGAGCAGTCAAACTGATTTATAAGAGGATGAAGAGCAGTCAAACTGCTTTATAAAAGGACGAAGAGCAGTCAAACTTTTTTTAAAAGCGGACGAAGAGCAGTCAAACTGATTTATAATCGGACGAAGAGCAGTCAAACTGATTTATAATCGGACGAAGAGCAGTCAAACGGTTTTATAACAGGATGAAGAGCAGTCAAATTGATTTATAAGAGGATGAAGAGCAGTCAAACTGCTTTATAAAAGGATGAAGAGTAGTCAAACTGTTTTATACGAGGATGTAGAGCAGTCAGACTGTTTTACAAGAGGATGAAGAGCAGTCAACCTGTTTTACAAGAGGATGAAGAGCAGTCAATCTGTTCAATAGGAGGATGAAGAGCAGTCAAACTGCTTTATAAAAGGATGAAGAGCAGTCAAACTGTTTTATAAGAGGACGAAGAGCAGTCAAACTGCTTTATAAAAGGATGAAGAGCAGTCAAACTGTTTTATAAGAGGACGAAGAGCAGTCAAACTGATTTATAATCGGACGAAGAGCAGTCAAACTGTTCTATAGGAGGATGAAGCGCAGTCAAACTGTTCTATAGGAGGATGAAGAGCAGTCAAACTGCTTTATAAGAGGATGAAGAGCAGTCAAACTGATTTATAAGAGGACGAAGAGCAGTCAAACTGCTTTATAAAAGGAAGAAGAGCAGTCAAACTGTTTTATAAGCGGACGAAGACCAGTCAAACTGATTTATAATCGGACGAAGAGCAGTCAAACTGATTTATAATCGGACGAAGAGCAGTCAAACGGTTTTATAACAGGTTAAAGAGCAGTCAAATTGATTTATAAGAGGATGAAGAGCAGTCAAACTGCTTTATAAAAGGATGAAGAGCAGTCAAACTGTTTTATACGAGGATGTAGAGCAGTCAGACTGATTTATAATTGGATGAAGAGCAGTCAAACTGATTTATAAGAGGATGAAGAGCAGTCAAACTGCTTTATAAAAGGATGAAGAGCAGTCAAACTGGTTTTATAAGAGGATGAAGAGCAGTCAAACTGATTTATAATCGGACGAAGAGCAGTCAAACTGTTCTATAGGAGGATGAAGCGCAGTCAAACTGTTCTATAGGAGGATGAAGAGCAGTCAAACTGCTTTATAAGAGGATGAAGAGCAGTCAAACTGATTTATAAGAGGATGAAGAGCAGTCAAACTGCTTTATAAAAGGATGAAGAGCAGTCAAACTGTTTTATAAGCGGACGAAAGGCAGTCAAACTGATTTATAATTGGACGAAGAGCAGTCAAACTGATTTATAATCGGACGAAGAGCAGTCAAACGGTTTTATAAGAGGATGAAGAGCAGTCAAATTGATTTATAAGAGGATGAAGAGCAGTCAAACTGCTTTATAAAAGGATGAAGAGCAGCCAAACTGTTTTATACGAGGATGTAGAGCAGTCAGACTGTTTTATAAGAGGATGAAGAGCAGTCAAACTGCTTTATAAAAGGATGAAGAGCAGTCAAACTGATTTATAATCGGACGAAGAGCAGTCAAACGTTTTATAATCGGACGAAGAGCAGTCAAAATGTTCTATAGGAGGATGAAGAGCAGTCAAACTGCTTTATAAAAGGATGAAGAGCAGTCAAACTTTTTTATAAGCGGACGAAGAGCAGTCAAACTGATTTATAATCGGATGAAGAGCAGTCAAACTGATTTATAAGAGGATGAAGAGCAGTCAAACTGCTTTATAAAAGGATGAAGAGCAGTCAGACTGTTTTATAAGAGGACGAAGAGCAGTCAAACTGATTTATAAAAGGACGAAGAGCAGTCAAACTGTTCTAGAGGAGGATGAAGCGCAGTCAAACTGGTCTATAGGAGGATGAAGAGCAGTCAAACTGCTTTATAAAAGGATGAAGAGCAGTCAAACTGATTTATAAGAGGATGAAGAGCAGTCAAACTGCTTTATAAAAGGACGAAGAGCAGTCAAACTTTTTTTAAAAGCGGACGAAGAGCAGTCAAACTGATTTATAATCGGACGAAGAGCAGTCAAACGGTTTTATAACAGGATGAAGAGCAGTCAAATTGATTTATAAGAGGATGAAGAGCAGTCAAACTGCTTTATAAAAGGATGAAGAGCAGTCAAACTGTTTTATACGAGGATGTAGAGCAGTCAGACTGTTTTACAAGAGGATGAAGAGCAGTCAACCTGTTTTACAAGAGGATGAAGAGCAGTCAATCTGTTCAATAGGAGGATGAAGAGCAGTCAAACTGCTTTATAAAAGGATGAAGAGCAGTCAAACTGTTTTATAAGAGGACGAAGAGCAGTCAAACTGATTTATAATCGGACGAAGAGCAGTCAAACTGTTCTAAAGGAGGATGAAGCGCAGTCAAACTGTTCTATAGGAGGATGAAGAGCAGTCAAACTGCTTTATAAGAGGATAAAGAGCAGTCAAACTGATTTATAAGAGGATGAAGAGCAGTCAAACTGCTTTATAAAAGGATGAAGAGCAGTCAAACTGTTTTATAAGCGGACGAAGACCAGTCAAACTGATTTATAATCGGACGAAGAGCAGTCAAACTGATTTATAATCGTACGAAGAGCAGTCAAACGGTTTTATAATCGGACGAAGAGCAGTCAAAATGTTCTATAGGAGGATGAAGAGCAGTCAAACTGATTTATAATCGGACGAAGAGCAGTCAAACTGTTCTATAGGAGGATGAAGTGCAGTCAAACTGGTTTATAGGAGGATGAAGAGCAGTCAAACTGCTTTATAAGAGGATGAAGAGCATTCAAACTGATTTATAAGCGGACGAAGACAGTCAAACTGATTTATAATCGGACGAAAAGCAGTCAAACTGATTTATAAACGGACGAAGAGCAGTCAAACGGTTTTATAAAAAGATGAAGAGCAGTCAAACTGTTTTATACGAGGATGTAGAGCAGTCAGACTGTTTTACAAGAGGATGAAGAGCAGTCAAACTGCTTTATAAAAGGATGAAGAGCAGTCAAACTGATTTATAAGAGGATGAAGAGCAGTCAAACTGCTTTATAAAAGGACGAAGAGCAGTCAAACTTTTTTAAAAGCGGACGAAGAGCAGTCAAACGGTTTTATAATCGGACGAAGAGCAGTCAAACTGATTTATAATCGGACGAAGAGCAGTCAAACGGTTTTATAACAGGATGAAGAGCAGTCAAATTGATTTATAAGAGGATGAAGAGCAGTCAAACTGCTTTATAAAAGGATGAAGAGCAGTCAAACTGTTTTATAAGAGGACGAAGAGCAGTCAAACTGCTTTATAAAAGGATGAAGAGCAGTCAAACTGTTTTATAAGAGGACGAAGAGCAGTCAAACTGATTTATAATCGGACGAAGAGCAGTCAAACTGTTCTAAAGGAGGATGAAGCGCAGTCAAACTGTTCTATAGGAGGATGAAGAGCAGTCAAACTGCTTTATAAGAGGATAAAGAGCAGTCAAACTGATTTATAAGAGGATGAAGAGCAGTCAAACTGCTTTATAAAAGGATGAAGAGCAGTCAAACTGTTTTATAAGCGGACGAAGACCAGTCAAACTGATTTATAATCGGACGAAGAGCAGTCAAACTGATTTATAATCGTACGAAGAGCAGTCAAACGGTTTTATAATCGGACGAAGAGCAGTCAAAATGTTCTATAGGAGGATGAAGAGCAGTCAAACTGATTTATAATCGGACGAAGAGCAGTCAAACTGTTCTATAGGAGGATGAAGTGCAGTCAAACTGTTATATAGGAGGATGAAGAGCAGTCAAACTGCTTTATAAGAGGATGAAGAGCAGTCAAACTGATTTATAAGCGGACGAAGACAGTAAAACTGATTTATAATCGGACGAAAAGCAGTCAAACTGATTTATAAACGGACGAAGAGCAGTCAAACGGTTTTATAAAAAGATGAAGAGCAGTCAAACTGTTTTATACGAGGATGTAGAGCAGTCAGACTGTTTTACAAGAGGATGAAGAGCAGTCAAACTGCTTTATAAAAGGATGAAGAGCAGTCAAACTGATTTATAAGAGGATGAAGAGCAGTCAAACTGCTTTATAAAAGGACGAAGAGCAGTCAAACTTTTTTAAAAGCGGACGAAGAGCAGTCAAACTGATTTATAATCGGACGAAGAGCAGTCAAACTGATTTATAATCGGACGAAGAGCAGTCAAACGGTTTTATAACAGGATGAAGAGCAGTCAAATTGATTTATAAGAGGATGAAGAGCAGTCAAACTGCTTTATAAAAGGATGAAGAGCAGTCAAACTGTTTTATACGAGGATGTAGAGCAGTCAGACTGTTTTACAAGAGGATGAAGAGCAGTCAACCTGTTTTACAAGAGGATGAAGAGCAGTCAATCTGTTCTATAGGAGGATGAAGAGCAGTCAAACTGCTTTATAAGAGGATAAAGAGCAGTCAAACTGATTTATAAAAGGATGAAGAGCAGTCAAACTGCTTTATAAGCGGACGAAGACCAGTCAAACTGATTTATAATCGGACGAAGAGCAGTCAAACTGATGTATAATCGTACGAAGAGCAGTCAAACGGTTTTATAATCGGACGAAGAGCAGTCAAAATGTTCTATAGGAGGATGAAGAGCAGTCAAACTGATTTATAATCGGACGAAGAGCAGTCAAACTGTTCTATAGGAGGATGAAGTGCAATCAAACTGGTTTATAGGAGGATGAAGAGCAGTCAAACTGCTTTATAAGAGGATGACGAGCAGTCAAACTGATTTATAAGCGGACGAAGACAGTCAAACTGATTTATAATCGGACGAAAAGCAGTCAAACTGATTTATAAACGGACGAAGAGCAGTCAAACGGTTTTATAAAAAGATGAAGAGCAGTCAAACTGTTTTATACGAGGATGTAGAGCAGTCAGACTGTTTTACAAGAGGATGAAGAGCAGTCAAACTGCTTTATAAAAGGATGAAGAGCAGTCAAACTGATTTATAAGAGGATGAAGAGCAGTCAAACTGCTTTATAAAAGGACGAAGAGCAGTCAAACTTTTTTAAAAGCGGACGAAGAGCAGTCAAACTGATTTATAATCGGACGAAGAGCAGTCAAACTGATTTATAATCGGACGAAGAGCAGTCAAACGGTTTTATAACAGGATGAAGAGCAGTCAAATTGATTTATAAGAGGATGAAGAGCAGTCAAGCTGCTTTATAAAAGGATGAAGAGCAGTCAAACTGTTTTATACGAGGATGTAGAGCAGTCAGACTGTTTTACAAGAGGATGAAGAGTAGTCAACCTGTTTTACAAGAGGATGAAGAGCAGTCAATCTGTTCTATAGGAGGATGAAGAGCAGTCAAACTGCTTTATAAAAGGATGAAGAGCAGTCAAACTGTTATATAAGAGGACGAAGAGCAGTCAAATTGCTTTATAAAAGGATGAAGAGCAGTCAAACTGTTTTATAAGAGGACGAAGAGCAATCAAACTGATTTATAATTGGACGAAGAGCAGTCAAACTGTTCTATAGGAGGAATAAGCGCAGTCAAACTGTTCTATAGGAGGATGAAGAGCAGTCAAACTGCTTTATAAGAGGATGAAGAGCAGTCAAACTGATTTATAAGAGGATGAAGAGCAGTCAAACTGCTTTATAAAAGGACGAAGAGCAGTCAAACTTTTTTAAAAGCGGACGAAGAGCAGTCAAACGGTTTTATAATCGGACGAAGAGCAGTCAAACTGATTTATAATCGGACGAAGAGCAGTCAAACGGTTTTATAACAGGATGAAGAGCAGTCAAATTGATTTATAAGAGGATGAAGAGCAGTCAAACTGCTTTATAAAAGGATGAAGAGCAGTCAAACTGTTTTATAAGAGGACGAAGAGCAGTCAAACTGCTTTATAAAAGGATGAAGAGCAGTCAAACTGTTTTATAAGAGGACGAAGAGCAGTCAAACTGATTTATAATCGGACGAAGAGCAGTCAAACTGTTCTAAAGGAGGATGAAGCGCAGTCAAACTGTTCTATAGGAGGATGAAGAGCAGTCAAACTGCTTTATAAGAGGATAAAGAGCAGTCAAACTGATTTATAAGAGGATGAAGAGCAGTCAAACTGCTTTATAAAAGGATGAAGAGCAGTCAAACTGTTTTATAAGCGGACGAAGACCAGTCAAACTGATTTATAATCGGACGAAGAGCAGTCAAACTGATTTATAATCGTACGAAGAGCAGTCAAACGGTTTTATAATCGGACGAAGAGCAGTCAAAATGTTCTATAGGAGGATGAAGAGCAGTCAAACTGATTTATAATCGGACGAAGAGCAGTCAAACTGTTCTATAGGAGGATGAAGTGCAGTCAAACTGTTATATAGGAGGATGAAGAGCAGTCAAACTGCTTTATAAGAGGATGAAGAGCAGTCAAACTGATTTATAAGCGGACGAAGACAGTAAAACTGATTTATAATCGGACGAAAAGCAGTCAAACTGATTTATAAACGGACGAAGAGCAGTCAAACGGTTTTATAAAAAGATGAAGAGCAGTCAAACTGTTTTATACGAGGATGTAGAGCAGTCAGACTGTTTTACAAGAGGATGAAGAGCAGTCAAACTGCTTTATAAAAGGATGAAGAGCAGTCAAACTGATTTATAAGAGGATGAAGAGCAGTCAAACTGCTTTATAAAAGGACGAAGAGCAGTCAAACTTTTTTAAAAGCGGACGAAGAGCAGTCAAACTGATTTATAATCGGACGAAGAGCAGTCAAACTGATTTATAATCGGACGAAGAGCAGTCAAACGGTTTTATAACAGGATGAAGAGCAGTCAAATTGATTTATAAGAGGATGAAGAGCAGTCAAACTGCTTTATAAAAGGATGAAGAGCAGTCAAACTGTTTTATACGAGGATGTAGAGCAGTCAGACTGTTTTACAAGAGGATGAAGAGTAGTCAACCTGTTTTACAAGAGGATGAAGAGCAGTCAATCTGTTCTATAGGAGGATGAAGAGCAGTCAAACTGCTTTATAAAAGGATGAAGAGCAGTCAAACTGTTTTATAAGAGGACGAAGAGCAATCAAACTGATTTATAATTGGACGAAGAGCAGTCAAACTGTTCTATAGGAGGAATAAGCGCAGTCAAACTGTTCTATAGGAGGATGAAGAGCAGTCAAACTGCTTTATAAGAGGATGAAGAGCAGTCAAACTGATTTATAAGAGGATGAAGAGCAGTCAAACTGCTTTATAAAAGGACGAAGAGCAGTCAAACTTTTTTAAAAGCGGACGAAGAGCAGTCAAACGGTTTTATAATCGGACGAAGAGCAGTCAAACTGATTTATAATCGGACGAAGAGCAGTCAAACGGTTTTATAACAGGATGAAGAGCAGTCAAATTGATTTATAAGAGGATGAAGAGCAGTCAAACTGCTTTATAAAAGGATGAAGAGCAGTCAAACTGTTTTATAAGAGGACGAAGAGCAGTCAAACTGCTTTATAAAAGGATGAAGAGCAGTCAAACTGTTTTATAAGAGGACGAAGAGCAGTCAAACTGATTTATAATCGGACGAAGAGCAGTCAAACTGTTCTAAAGGAGGATGAAGCGCAGTCAAACTGTTCTATAGGAGGATGAAGAGCAGTCAAACTGCTTTATAAGAGGATAAAGAGCAGTCAAACTGATTTATAAGAGGATGAAGAGCAGTCAAACTGCTTTATAAAAGGATGAAGAGCAGTCAAACTGTTTTATAAGCGGACGAAGACCAGTCAAACTGATTTATAATCGGACGAAGAGCAGTCAAACTGATTTATAATCGTACGAAGAGCAGTCAAACGGTTTTATAATCGGACGAAGAGCAGTCAAAATGTTCTATAGGAGGATGAAGAGCAGTCAAACTGATTTATAATCGGACGAAGAGCAGTCAAACTGTTCTATAGGAGGATGAAGTGCAGTCAAACTGTTATATAGGAGGATGAAGAGCAGTCAAACTGCTTTATAAGAGGATGAAGAGCAGTCAAACTGATTTATAAGCGGACGAAGACAGTAAAACTGATTTATAATCGGACGAAAAGCAGTCAAACTGATTTATAAACGGACGAAGAGCAGTCAAACGGTTTTATAAAAAGATGAAGAGCAGTCAAACTGTTTTATACGAGGATGTAGAGCAGTCAGACTGTTTTACAAGAGGATGAAGAGCAGTCAAACTGCTTTATAAAAGGATGAAGAGCAGTCAAACTGATTTATAAGAGGATGAAGAGCAGTCAAACTGCTTTATAAAAGGACGAAGAGCAGTCAAACTTTTTTAAAAGCGGACGAAGAGCAGTCAAACTGATTTATAATCGGACGAAGAGCAGTCAAACTGATTTATAATCGGACGAAGAGCAGTCAAACGGTTTTATAACAGGATGAAGAGCAGTCAAATTGATTTATAAGAGGATGAAGAGCAGTCAAACTGCTTTATAAAAGGATGAAGAGCAGTCAAACTGTTTTATACGAGGATGTAGAGCAGTCAGACTGTTTTACAAGAGGATGAAGAGCAGTCAACCTGTTTTACAAGAGGATAAAGAGCAGTCAAACTGATTTATAAAAGGATGAAGAGCAGTCAAACTGCTTTATAAGCGGACGAAGACCAGTCAAACTGATTTATAATCGGACGAAGAGCAGTCAAACTGATGTATAATCGTACGAAGAGCAGTCAAACGGTTTTATAATCGGACGAAGAGCAGTCAAAATGTTCTATAGGAGGATGAAGAGCAGTCAAACTGATTTATAATCGGACGAAGAGCAGTCAAACTGTTCTATAGGAGGATGAAGTGCAGTCAAACTGGTTTATAGGAGGATGAAGAGCAGTCAAACTGCTTTATAAGAGGATGAAGAGCAGTCAAACTGATTTATAAGCGGACGAAGACAGTCAAACTGATTTATAATCGGACGAAAAGCAGTCAAACTGATTTATAAACGGACGAAGAGCAGTCAAACGGTTTTATAAAAAGATGAAGAGCAGTCAAACTGTTTTATACGAGGATGTAGAGCAGTCAGACTGTTTTACAAGAGGATGAAGAGCAGTCAAACTGCTTTATAAAAGGATGAAGAGCAGTCAAACTGATTTATAAGAGGATGAAGAGCAGTCAAACTGCTTTATAAAAGGACGAAGAGCAGTCAAACTTTTTTAAAAGCGGACGAAGAGCAGTCAAACTGATTTATAATCGGACGAAGAGCAGTCAAACTGATTTATAATCGGACGAAGAGCAGTCAAACGGTTTTATAACAGGATGAAGAGCAGTCAAATTGATTTATAAGAGGATGAAGAGCAGTCAAACTGCTTTATAAAAGGATGAAGAGCAGTCAAACTGTTTTATACGAGGATGTAGAGCAGTCAGACTGTTTTACAAGAGGATGAAGAGTAGTCAACCTGTTTTACAAGAGGATGAAGAGCAGTCAATCTGTTCTATAGGAGGATGAAGAGCAGTCAAACTGCTTTATAAAAGGATGAAGAGCAGTCAAACTGTTATATAAGAGGACGAAGAGCAGTCAAATTGCTTTATAAAAGGATGAAGAGCAGTCAAACTGTTTTATAAGAGGACGAAGAGCAATCAAACTGATTTATAATTGGACGAAGAGCAGTCAAACTGTTCTATAGGAGGAATAAGCGCAGTCAAACTGTTCTATAGGAGGATGAAGAGCAGTCAAACTGCTTTATAAGAGGATGAAGAGCAGTCAAACTGATTTATAAGAGGATGAAGAGCAGTCAAACTGCTTTATAAAAGGACGAAGAGCAGTCAAACTTTTTTAAAAGCGGACGAAGAGCAGTCAAACGGTTTTATAATCGGACGAAGAGCAGTCAAACTGATTTATAATCGGACGAAGAGCAGTCAAACGGTTTTATAACAGGATGAAGAGCAGTCAAATTGATTTATAAGAGGATGAAGAGCAGTCAAACTGCTTTATAAAAGGATGAAGAGCAGTCAAACTGTTTTATAAGAGGACGAAGAGCAGTCAAACTGCTTTATAAAAGGATGAAGAGCAGTCAAACTGTTTTATAAGAGGACGAAGAGCAGTCAAACTGATTTATAATCGGACGAAGAGCAGTCAAACTGTTCTAAAGGAGGATGAAGCGCAGTCAAACTGTTCTATAGGAGGATGAAGAGCAGTCAAACTGCTTTATAAGAGGATAAAGAGCAGTCAAACTGATTTATAAGAGGATGAAGAGCAGTCAAACTGCTTTATAAAAGGATGAAGAGCAGTCAAACTGTTTTATAAGCGGACGAAGACCAGTCAAACTGATTTATAATCGGACGAAGAGCAGTCAAACTCATTTATAATCGTACGAAGAGCAGTCAAACGGTTTTATAATCGGACGAAGAGCAGTCAAAATGTTCTATAGGAGGATGAAGAGCAGTCAAACTGATTTATAATCGGACGAAGAGCAGTCAAACTGTTCTATAGGAGGATGAAGTGCAGTCAAACTGTTATATAGGAGGATGAAGAGCAGTCAAACTGCTTTATAAGAGGATGAAGAGCAGTCAAACTGATTTATAAGCGGACGAAGACAGTAAAACTGATTTATAATCGGACGAAAAGCAGTCAAACTGATTTATAAACGGACGAAGAGCAGTCAAACGGTTTTATAAAAAGATGAAGAGCAGTCAAACTGTTTTATACGAGGATGTAGAGCAGTCAGACTGTTTTACAAGAGGATGAAGAGCAGTCAAACTGCTTTATAAAAGGATGAAGAGCAGTCAAACTGATTTATAAGAGGATGAAGAGCAGTCAAACTGCTTTATAAAAGGACGAAGAGCAGTCAAACTTTTTTAAAAGCGGACGAAGAGCAGTCAAACTGATTTATAATCGGACGAAGAGCAGTCAAACTGATTTATAATCGGACGAAGAGCAGTCAAACGGTTTTA
This sequence comes from Lampris incognitus, assembly GCF_029633865.1. NCBI lineage: Eukaryota > Metazoa > Chordata > Actinopteri > Lampriformes > Lampridae > Lampris > Lampris incognitus. The sequence goes on from NC_079222.1 coordinate 47,804,807, forward strand.
TAACAGGATGAAGAGCAGTCAAATTGATTTATAAGAGGATGAAGCGCAGTCAAACTGCTTTATAAAAGGATGAAGAGCAGTCAAACTGTTTTATACGAGGATGTAGAGCAGTCAGACTGTTTTACAAGAGGATGAAGAGTAGTCAACCTGTTTTACAAGAGGATGAAGAGCAGTCAATCTGTTCTATAGGAGGATGAAGAGCAGTCAAACTGCTTTATAAAAGGATGAAGAGCAGTCAAACTGTTATATAAGAGGACGAAGAGCAGTCAAATTGCTTTATAAAAGGATGAAGAGCAGTCAAACTGTTTTATAAGAGGACGAAGAGCAATCAAACTGATTTATAATTGGACGAAGAGCAGTCAAACTGTTCTATAGGAGGAATAAGCGCAGTCAAACTGTTCTATAGGAGGATGAAGAGCAGTCAAACTGCTTTATAAGAGGATGAAGAGCAGTCAAACTGATTTATAAGAGGATGAAGAGCAGTCAAACTGCTTTATAAAAGGACGAAGAGCAGTCAAACTTTTTTAAAAGCGGACGAAGAGCAGTCAAACGGTTTTATAATCGGACGAAGAGCAGTCAAACTGATTTATAATCGGACGAAGAGCAGTCAAACGGTTTTATAACAGGATGAAGAGCAGTCAAATTGATTTATAAGAGGATGAAGAGCAGTCAAACTGCTTTATAAAAGGATGAAGAGCAGTCAAACTGTTTTATAAGAGGACGAAGAGCAGTCAAACTGCTTTATAAAAGGATGAAGAGCAGTCAAACTGTTTTATAAGAGGACGAAGAGCAGTCAAACTGATTTATAATCGGACGAAGAGCAGTCAAACTGTTCTAAAGGAGGATGAAGCGCAGTCAAACTGTTCTATAGGAGGATGAAGAGCAGTCAAACTGCTTTATAAGAGGATAAAGAGCAGTCAAACTGATTTATAAGAGGATGAAGAGCAGTCAAACTGCTTTATAAAAGGATGAAGAGCAGTCAAACTGTTTTATAAGCGGACGAAGACCAGTCAAACTGATTTATAATCGGACGAAGAGCAGTCAAACTCATTTATAATCGTACGAAGAGCAGTCAAACGGTTTTATAATCGGACGAAGAGCAGTCAAAATGTTCTATAGGAGGATGAAGAGCAGTCAAACTGATTTATAATCGGACGAAGAGCAGTCAAACTGTTCTATAGGAGGATGAAGTGCAGTCAAACTGTTATATAGGAGGATGAAGAGCAGTCAAACTGCTTTATAAGAGGATGAAGAGCAGTCAAACTGATTTATAAGCGGACGAAGACAGTAAAACTGATTTATAATCGGACGAAAAGCAGTCAAACTGATTTATAAACGGACGAAGAGCAGTCAAACGGTTTTATAAAAAGATGAAGAGCAGTCAAACTGTTTTATACGAGGATGTAGAGCAGTCAGACTGTTTTACAAGAGGATGAAGAGCAGTCAAACTGCTTTATAAAAGGATGAAGAGCAGTCAAACTGATTTATAAGAGGATGAAGAGCAGTCAAACTGCTTTATAAAAGGACGAAGAGCAGTCAAACTTTTTTAAAAGCGGACGAAGAGCAGTCAAACTGATTTATAATCAGACGAAGAGCAGTCAAACTGATTTATAATCGGACGAAGAGCAGTCAAACGGTTTTATAACAGGATGAAGAGCAGTCAAATTGATTTATAAGAGGATGAAGAGCAGTCAAACTGCTTTATAAAAGGATGAAGAGCAGTCAAACTGTTTTATACGAGGATGTAGAGCAGTCAGACTGTTTTACAAGAGGATGAAGAGTAGTCAACCTGTTTTACAAGAGGATGAAGAGCAGTCAATCTGTTCTATAGGAGGATGAAGAGCAGTCAAACTGCTTTATAAAAGGATGAAGAGCAGTCAAACTGTTATATAAGAGGACGAAGAGCAGTCAAATTGCTTTATAAAAGGATGAAGAGCAGTCAAACTGTTTTATAAGAGGACGAAGAGCAATCAAACTGATTTATAATTGGACGAAGAGCAGTCAAACTGTTCTATAGGAGGAATAAGCGCAGTCAAACTGTTCTATAGGAGGATGAAGAGCAGTCAAACTGCTTTATAAGAGGATGAAGAGCAGTCAAACTGATTTATAAGAGGATGAAGAGCAGTCAAACTGCTTTATAAAAGGACGAAGAGCAGTCAAACTTTTTTAAAAGCGGACGAAGAGCAGTCAAACGGTTTTATAATCGGACGAAGAGCAGTCAAACTGATTTATAATCGGACGAAGAGCAGTCAAACGGTTTTATAACAGGATGAAGAGCAGTCAAATTGATTTATAAGAGGATGAAGAGCAGTCAAACTGCTTTATAAAAGGATGAAGAGCAGTCAAACTGTTTTATAAGAGGACGAAGAGCAGTCAAACTGCTTTATAAAAGGATGAAGAGCAGTCAAACTGTTTTATAAGAGGACGAAGAGCAGTCAAACTGATTTATAATCGGACGAAGAGCAGTCAAACTGTTCTAAAGGAGGATGAAGCGCAGTCAAACTGTTCTATAGGAGGATGAAGAGCAGTCAAACTGCTTTATAAGAGGATAAAGAGCAGTCAAACTGATTTATAAGAGGATGAAGAGCAGTCAAACTGCTTTATAAAAGGATGAAGAGCAGTCAAACTGTTTTATAAGCGGACGAAGACCAGTCAAACTGATTTATAATCGGACGAAGAGCAGTCAAACTGATTTATAATCGTACGAAGAGCAGTCAAACGGTTTTATAATCGGACGAAGAGCAGTCAAAATGTTCTATAGGAGGATGAAGAGCAGTCAAACTGATTTATAATCGGACGAAGAGCAGTCAAACTGTTCTATAGGAGGATGAAGTGCAGTCAAACTGTTATATAGGAGGATGAAGAGCAGTCAAACTGCTTTATAAGAGGATGAAGAGCAGTCAAACTGATTTATAAGCGGACGAAGACAGTAAAACTGATTTATAATCGGACGAAAAGCAGTCAAACTGATTTATAATCGGACGAAGAGCAGTCAAACGGTTTTATAAAAAGATGAAGAGCAGTCAAACTGTTTTATACGAGGATGTAGAGCAGTCAGACTGTTTTACAAGAGGATGAAGAGCAGTCAAACTGCTTTATAAAAGGATGAAGAGCAGTCAAACTGATTTATAAGAGGATGAAGAGCAGTCAAACTGCTTTATAAAAGGACGAAGAGCAGTCAAACTTTTTTAAAAGCGGACGAAGAGCAGTCAAACTGATTTATAATCGGACGAAGAGCAGTCAAACTGATTTATAATCGGACGAAGAGCAGTCAAACGGTTTTATAACAGGATGAAGAGCAGTCAAATTGATTTATAAGAGGATGAAGAGCAGTCAAACTGCTTTATAAAAGGATGAAGAGCAGTCAAACTGTTTTATACGAGGATGTAGAGCAGTCAGACTGTTTTACAAGAGGATGAAGAGCAGTCAACCTGTTTTACAAGAGGATGAAGAGCAGTCAATCTGTTCTATAGGAGGATGAAGAGCAGTCAAACTGCTTTATAAGAGGATAAAGAGCAGTCAAACTGATTTATAAAAGGATGAAGAGCAGTCAAACTGCTTTATAAGCGGACGAAGACCAGTCAAACTGATTTATAATCGGACGAAGAGCAGTCAAACTGATGTATAATCGTACGAAGAGCAGTCAAACGGTTTTATAATCGGACGAAGAGCAGTCAAAATGTTCTATAGGAGGATGAAGAGCAGTCAAACTGATTTATAATCGGACGAAGAGCAGTCAAACTGTTCTATAGGAGGATGAAGTGCAGTCAAACTGGTTTATAGGAGGATGAAGAGCAGTCAAACTGCTTTATAAGAGGATGAAGAGCAGTCAAACTGATTTATAAGCGGACGAAGACAGTCAAACTGATTTATAATCGGACGAAAAGCAGTCAAACTGATTTATAAACGGACGAAGAGCAGTCAAACGGTTTTATAAAAAGATGAAGAGCAGTCAAACTGTTTTATACGAGGATGTAGAGCAGTCAGACTGTTTTACAAGAGGATGAAGAGCAGTCAAACTGCTTTATAAAAGGATGAAGAGCAGTCAAACTGATTTATAAGAGGATGAAGAGCAGTCAAACTGCTTTATAAAAGGACGAAGAGCAGTCAAACTTTTTTAAAAGCGGACGAAGAGCAGTCAAACTGATTTATAATCGGACGAAGAGCAGTCAAACTGATTTATAATCGGACGAAGAGCAGTCAAACGGTTTTATAACAGGATGAAGAGCAGTCAAATTGATTTATAAGAGGATGAAGAGCAGTCAAACTGCTTTATAAAAGGATGAAGAGCAGTCAAACTGTTTTATACGAGGATGTAGAGCAGTCAGACTGTTTTACAAGAGGATGAAGAGTAGTCAACCTGTTTTACAAGAGGATGAAGAGCAGTCAATCTGTTCTATAGGAGGATGAAGAGCAGTCAAACTGCTTTATAAAAGGATGAAGAGCAGTCAAACTGTTATATAAGAGGACGAAGAGCAGTCAAATTGCTTTATAAAAGGATGAAGAGCAGTCAAACTGTTTTATAAGAGGACGAAGAGCAATCAAACTGATTTATAATTGGACGAAGAGCAGTCGAACTGTTCTATAGGAGGAATAAGCGCAGTCAAACTGTTCTATAGGAGGATGAAGAGCAGTCAAACTGCTTTATAAGAGGATGAAGAGCAGTCAAACTGATTTATAAGAGGATGAAGAGCAGTCAAACTGCTTTATAAAAGGATGAAGAGCAGTCAAACTGTTTTATAAGCGGACGAAGACCAGTCAAACTGATTTATAATCGGACGAAGAGCAGTCAAACTGATTTATAATAGGACGAAGAGCAGTCAAACGGTTTTATAACAGGTTGAAGAGCAGTCAAATTCATTTACAAGAGGATGAAGAGCAGTCAAACTGCTTTATAAAAGGATGAAGAGCAGTCAAACTGTTTTATACGAGGATGTAGAGCAGTCAGACTGTTTTACAAGAGGATGAAGAGCAGTCAACCTGTTTTACAAGAGGATGAAGAGCAGTCAAACTGATTTATAATTGGATGAAGAGCAGTCAAACTGATTTATAAGAGGATGAAGAGCAGTCAAACTGCTTTATAAAAGGATGAAGAGCAGTCAAACTGGTTTTATAAGAGGATGAAGAGCAGTCAAACTGATTTATAATCGGACGAAGAGCAGTCAAACTGTTCTATAGGAGGATGAAGCGCAGTCAAACTGTTCTATAGGAGGATGAAGAGCAGTCAAACTGCTTTATAAGAGGATGAAGAGCAGTCAAACTGATTTATAAGAGGATGAAGAGCAGTCAAACTGCTTTATAAAAGGATGAAGAGCAGTCAAACTGTTTTATAAGCGGACGAAGAGCAGTCAAACTGATTAATAATCAGACGAAGAGCAGTCAAACTGATTTATAATTGGACGAAGAGCAGTCAAACGGTTTTATAAGAGGATGAAGAGCAGTCAAATTGATTTATAAGAGGATGAAGAGCAGTCAAACTGCTTTATAAAAGGATGAAGAGCAGCCAAACTGTTTTATACGAGGATGTAGAGCAGTCAGACTGTTTTACAGGAGGATGAAGAGCATCAAACTGATTTATAAAAGGATGAAGAGCAGTCAAACTGATTTATAATCGGACGAAGAGCAGTCAAACTGCTTTATAAAAGGATGAAGAGCAGTCAAACTGTTTTATACGAGGATGTAGAGCAGTCAGACTGTTTTACAAGAGGATGAAGAGCAGTCAACCTGTTTTACAAGAGGATGAAGAGCAGTCATTCTGTTCTATAGGAGGATGAAGAGCAGTCAAACTACTTTATAAAAGGATGAAGAGCAGTCAAACTGTTTTATAAGAGGATGAAGAGCAGTCAAACTGCTTTATAAAAGGATGAAGAGCAGTCAAACTGTTTTATAAGCGGACGAAGACCAGTCAAACTGATATATAATCGGACGAAGAGCAGTCAAACTGATTTATAATCGGACGAAGAGCAGTCAAACGGTTTTATAACAGGTTGAAGAGCAGTCAAATTGATTTATAAGAGGATGAAGAACAGTCAAACTGCTTTATAAAAGGGTGAAGAGCAGTCAAACTGTTTTATACGAGGATGTAGAGCAGTCAGACTGTTTTACAAGAGGATGAAGAGCAGTCAACCTGTTTTACAAGAGGATGAAGAGCAGTCAAACTGATTTATAATTGGATGAAGAGCAGTCACACTGATTTATAAGAGGATGAAGAGCAGTCAAACTGCATTATAAAAGGATGAAGAGCAGTCAAACTGGTTTTAAAAGAGGATGAAGAGCAGTCAAACTGATTTATAATCGGACGAAGAGCAGTCAAACTGTTCTATAGGAGGATGAAGCGCAGTCAAACTGTTCTATAGGAGGATGAAGAGCAGTCAAACTGCTTTATAAGAGGATGAAGAGCAGTCAAACTGATTTATAAGAGGATGAAGAGCAGTCAAACTGCTTTATAAAAGGATGAAGAGCAGTCAAACTGTTTTATAATTGGACGAAGAGCAGTCAAACTGATTTATAATCGGACGAAGAGCAGTCAAACGGTTTTATAAGAGGATGAAGAGCAGTCAAATTGATTTATAAGAGGATGAAGAGCAGTCAAACTGCTTTATAAAAGGATGAAGAGCAGCCAAACTGTTTTATACGAGGATGTAGAGCAGTCAGACTGTTTTACAAGAGGATGAAGAGCAGTCAAACTGCTTTATAAAAGGATGAAGAGCAGTCAAACTGATTTATAATCGGACGAAGAGCAGTCAAACGGTTTTATAATCGGACGAAGTGCAGTCAAAATGTTCTATAGGAGGATGAAGAGCAGTCAAACTGCTTTATAAGAGGATGAAGAGCAGTCAAACTGATTGATAAGAGGATGAAGAGCAGTCAAACTGCTTTATAAAAGGATGAAGAGCAGTCAAAATGTTTTATAAGCGGACGAAGAGCAGTCAAACTGATTTATAATCGGACAAAGAGCAGTCAAACTAATTTATAATCGGATGAAGAGCAGTCAAACTGATTTATAATCGGACGAAGAGCAGTCAAACGGTTTTATAATCGGACGAAGAGCAGTCAAAATGTTCTATAGGAGGATGAAGAGCAGTCAAACTGATTTATAATTTGACGAAGAGAAGTCAAACTGTTCTATAGGAGGATGAAGTGCAGTCAAACTGGTTTATAAGAGGATGAAGAGCAGTCAAACTGCTTTATAAGAGGATGAAGAGCAGTCAAACTGATTTATAATCGGACGAAGAGCAGTCAAACTGTTCAATAGGAGGATGAAGCGCAGTCAAACTGGTTTATAGGGGGATGAAGAGCAGTCAAACTGCTTTATAAGAGGATGAAGAGCAGTCAAACTGATTTGTAAGAGGATGAAGAGCAGTCAAACTGCTTTATAAAAGGATGAAGAGCAGTCAAACTTTTTTATAAGCGGACGAAGAGCAGTCAAACTGATTTATAATCGGATGAAGAGCAGTCAAACTGATTTATAAGAGGATGAAGAGCAGTCAAACTGCTTTATAAAAGGATGAAGAGCAGCCAGACTGTTTTATAAGAGGACGAAGAGCAGTCAAACTGATTTATAATCGGACGAAGAGCAGTCAAACTGTTCTATAGGAGGATGAAGCGCAGTCAAACTGGTCTATAGGAGGATGAAGAGCAGTCAAACTGCTTTATAAAAGGATGAAGAGCAGTCAAACTGATTTATAAGAGGATGAAGAGCAGTCAAACTGCTTTATAAAAGGACGAAGAGCAGTCAAACTTTTTTTAAAAGCGGACGAAGAGCAGTCAAACTGATTTATATTCGGACGAAGAGCAGTCAAACTGATTTATAATCGGACGAAGAGCAGTCAAACGGTTTTATAACAGGATGAAGAGCAGTCAAATTGATTTATAAGAGGATGAAGAGCAGTCAAACTGCTTTATAAAAGGATGAAGAGCAGTCAAACTGTTTTATACGAGGATGTAGAGCAGTCAGACTGTTTTACAAGAGGATGAAGAGCAGTCAACCTGTTTTACAAGAGGATGAAGAGCAGTCAATCTGTTCAATAGGAGGATGAAGAGCAGTCAAACTGCTTTATAAAAGGATGAAGAGCAGTCAAACTGCTTTATAAGAGGATGAAGAGCAGTCAAACTGATTTATAAGAGGATGAAGAGCAGTCAAACTGCTTTATAAAAGGATGAAGAGCAGTCAAACTGTTTTATAATCGGACGAAGAGCAGTCAAACTGATTTATAATCGTACGAAGAGCAGTCAAACGGTTTTATAATCGGACGAAGAGCAGTCAAAATGTTCTATAGGAGGATGAAGAGCAGTCAAACTGATTTATAATCGGACGAAGAGCAGTCAAACTGTTCTAAAGGAGGATGAAGTGCAGTCAAACTGGTTTATAGGAGGATGAAGAGCAGTCAAACTGCTTTATAAGAGGATGAAGAGCAGTCAAACTGATTTATAAGCGGACGAAGACAGTTAAACTGATTTATAATCGGACGAAAAGCAGTCAAACTGATTTATAATCGGACGTAGAGCAGTCAAACGGTTTTATAACAGGATGAAGAGCAGTCAAATTGATTTATAAGAGGATGAAGAGCAGTCAAACTGCTTTATAAAAGGATGAAGAGCAGTCAAACTGTTTTATACGAGGATGTAGAGCAGTCAGACTGTTTTACAAGAGGATGAAGAGCAGTCAACCTGTTTTACAAGAGGATGAAGAGCAGTCAATCTGTTCTATAGGAGGATGAAGAGCAGTCAAACTGCTTTATAAAAGGATGAAGAGCAGTCAAACTGATTTAAAAGAGGATGAAGAGCAGTCAAACTGCTTTATAAAAGGACGAAGAGCAGTCAAACTTTTTTAAAAGCGGACGAAGAGCAGTCAAACTGATTTATAATCGGACGAAGAGCAGTCAAACTGATTTATAATCGGACGAAGAGCAGTCAAACGGTTTTATAACAGGATGAAGAGCAGTCAAATTGATTTATAAGAGGATGAAGAGCAGTCAAACTGCTTTATAAAAGGATGAAGAGCAGTCAAACTGTTTTATACGAGGATGTAGAGCAGTCAGACTGTTTTACAAGAGGATGAAGAGCAGTCAACCTGTTTTACAAGAGGATGAAGAGCAGTCAATCTGTTCAATAGGAGGATGAAGAGCAGTCAAACTGCTTTATAAAAGGATGAAGAGCAGTCAAACTGTTTTATAAGAGGACGAAGAGCAGTCAAACTGCTTTATAAAAGGATGAAGAGCAGTCAAACTGTTTTATAAGAGGACGAAGAGCAGTCAAACTGATTTATAATCGGACGAAGAGCAGCCAAACTGTTCTAAAGGAGGATGAAGCGCAGTCAAACTGTTCTATAGGAGGATGAAGAGCAGTCAAACTGCTTTATAAGAGGATGAAGAGCAGTCAAACTGATTTATAAGAGGATGAAGAGCAGTCAAACTGCTTTATAAAAGGATGAAGAGCAGTCAAACTGTTTTATAAGCGGACGAAGACCAGTCAAACTGATTTATAATCGGACGAAGAGCAGTCAAACTGATTTATAATCGTACGAAGAGCAGTCAAACGGTTTTATAATCGGACGAAGAGCAGTCAAAATGTTCTATAGGAGGATGAAGAGCAGTCAAACTGATTTATAATCGGACGAAGAGCAGTCAAACTGTTCTATAGGAGGATGAAGTGCAGTCAAACTGGTTTAGAGGAGGATGAAGAGCAGTCAAACTGCTTTATAAGAGGATGAAGAGCAGTCAAACTGATTTATAAGCGGACGAAGACAGTCAAACTGATTTATAATCCGACGAAAAGCAGTCAAACTGATTTATAAACGGACGAAGAGCAGTCAAACGGTTTTATAAAAAGATGAAGAGCAGTCAAACTGTTTTATACGAGGATCTAGAGCAGTCAGACTGTTTTACAAGAGGATGAAGAGCAGTCAAACTGCTTTATAAAAGGATGAAGAGCAGTCAAACTGATTTATAAGAGGATGAAGAGCAGTCAAACTGCTTTATAAAAGGACGAAGAGCAGTCAAACTTTTTTAAAAGCGGACGAAGAGCAGTCAAACTGATTTATAATCGGACGAAGAGCAGTCAAACTGATTTATAATCGGACGAAGAGCAGTCAAACGGTTTTATAACAGGATGAAGAGCAGTCAAATTGATTTATAAGAGGATGAAGAGCAGTCAAACTGCTTTATAAAAGGATGAAGAGCAGTCAAACTGTTTTATACGAGGATGTAGAGCAGTCAGACTGTTTTACAAGAGGATGAAGAGCAGTCAACCTGTTTTACAAGAGGATGAAGAGCAGTCAATCTGTTCTATAGGAGGATGAAGAGCAGTCAAACTGCTTTATAAAAGGATGAAGAGCAGTCAAACTGATTTATAAGAGGATGAAGAGCAGTCAAACTGCTTTATAAAAGGACGAAGAGCAGTCAAACTTTTTTTAAAAGCGGACGAAGAGCAGTCAAACTGATTTATAATCGGACGAAGAGCAGTCAAACTGATTTATAATCGGACGAAGAGCAGTCAAACGGTTTTATAACAGGATGAAGAGCAGTCAAATTGATTTATAAGAGGATGAAGAGCAGTCAAACTGCTTTATAAAAGGATAGAGAGCAGTCAAACTGTTTTATACGAGGATGTAGAGCAGTCAGACTGTTTTACAAGAGGATGAAGAGCAGTCAACCTGTTTTACAAGAGGATGAAGAGCAGTCAATCTGTTCAATAGGAGGATGAAGAGCAGTCAAACTGCTTTATAAAAGGATGAAGAGCAGTCAAACTGTTTTATAAGAGGACGAAGAGCAGTCAAACTGCTTTATAAAAGGATGAAGAGCAGTCAAACTGTTTTATAAGAGGACGAAGAGCAGTCAAACTGATTTATAATCGGACGAAGAGCAGTCAAACTGTTCTAAAGGAGGATGAAGCGCAGTCAAACTGTTCTATAGGAGGATGAAGAGCAGTCAAACTGCTTTATAAGAGGATGAAGAGCAGTCAAACTGATTTATAGGGGGATGAAGAGCAGTCAAACTGCTTTATAAAAGGATGAAGAGCAGTCAAACTGTTTTATAAGCGGACGAAGACCAGTCAAACTGATTTATAATCGCACGAAGAGCAGTCAAACTGATTTATAATCGTACGAAGAGCAGTCAAACGGTTTTATAATCGGACGAAGAGCAGTCAAAATGTTCTATAGGAGGATGAAGAGCAGTCAAACTGATTTATAATCGGACGAAGAGCAGTCAAACTGTTCTATAGGAGGATGAAGTGCAGTCAAACTGGTTTATAGGAGGATGAAGAGCAGTCAAACTGCTTTATAAGAGGATGAAGAGCAGTCAAACTGATTTATAAGCGGACGAAGACAGTCAAACTGATTTATAATCGGACGAAAAGCAGTCAAACTGATTTATAAACGGACGAAGAGCAGTCAAACGGTTTTATAAAAAGATGAAGAGCAGTCAAACTGTTTTATACGAGGATGTAGAGCAGTCAGACTGTTTTACAAGAGGATGAAGAGCAGTCAAACTGCTTTATAAAAGGATGAAGAGCAGTCAAACTGATTTATAAGAGGATGAAGAGCAGTCAAACTGCTTTATAAAAGGACGAAGAGCAGTCAAACTTTTTTAAAAGCGGACGAAGAGCAGTCAAACTGATTTATAATCGGACGAAGAGCAGTCAAACTGATTTATAATCGGACGAAGAGCAGTCAAACGGTTTTATAACAGGATAAAGAGCAATCAAATTGATTTATAAGAGGATGAAGAGCAGTCAAACTGCTTTATAAAAGGATGAAGAGCAGTCAAACTGTTTTATACGAGGATGTAGAGCAGTCAGATTGTTTTACAAGAGGATGAAGAGCAGTCAACCTGTTTTACAAGAGGATGAAGAGCAGTCAATCTGTTCTATAGGAGGATGAAGAGCAGTCAAACTGCTTTATAAAAGGATGAAGAGCAGTCAAACTGTTTTATAAGAGGACGAAGAGCAGTCAAATTGCTTTATAAAAGGATGAAGAGCAGTCAAACTGTTTTATAAGAGGACGAAGAGCAGTCAAACTGATTTATAATCGGACGAAGAGCAGTCAAACTGTTCTATAGCAGGATGAAGCGCAGTCAAACTGTTCTATAGGAGGATGAAGAGCAGTCAAACTGCTTTATAAGAGGATGAAGAGCAGTCAAACTGATTTATAAGAGGATGAAGAGCAGTCAAACTGCTTTATAAAAGGATGAAGAGCAGTCAAACTGTTTTATAAGCGGACGAAGACCAGTCAAACTGATTTATAATCGGACGAAGAGCAGTCAAACTGATTTATAATCGGACGAAGAGCAGTCAAACGGTTTTATAACAGGTTGAAGAGCAGTCAAATTCATTTATAAGAGGATGAAGAGCAGTCAAACTGCTTTATAAAAGGATGAAGAGCAGTCAAACTGTTTTATACGAGGATGTAGAGCAGTCAGACTGTTTTACAAGAGGATGAAGAGCAGTCAACCTGTTTTACAAGAGGATGAAGAGCAGTCAAACTGATTTATAATTGGATGAAGAGCAGTCAAACTGATTTATAAGAGGATGAAGAGCAGTCAAACTGCTTTATAAAAGGATGAAGAGCAGTCAAACTGCTTTATACGAGGATGTAGAGCAGTCAGACTGTTTTACAAGAGGATGAAGAGCAGTCAAACTGCTTTATAAAAGGATGAAGAGCAGTCAAACTGATTTATAAGAGGATGAAGAGCAGTCAAACTGCTTTATAAAAGGACGAAGAGCAGTCAAACTTTTTTAAAAGCGGACGAAGAGCAGTCAAACTGATTTATAATCGGACGAAGAGCAGTCAAACTGATTTATAATCGGACGAAGAGCAGTCAAACGGTTTTATAACAGGATGAAGAGCAGTCAAATTGATTTATAAGAGGATGAAGAGCAGTCAAACTGCTTTATAAAAGGATGAAGAGCAGTCAAACTGTTTTATACGAGGATGTAGAGCAGTCAGATTGTTTTACAAGAGGATGAAGAGCAGTCAACCTGTTTTACAAGAGGATGAAGAGCAGTCAATCTGTTCTATAGGAGGATGAAGAGCAGTCAAACTGCTTTATAAAAGGATGAAGAGCAGTCAAACTGTTTTATAAGAGGACGAAGAGCAGTCAAATTGCTTTATAAAAGGATGAAGAGCAGTCAAACTGTTTTATAAGAGGACGAAGAGCAGTCAAACTGATTTATAATCGGACGAAGAGCAGTCAAACTGTTCTATAGCAGGATGAAGCGCAGTCAAACTGTTCTATAGGAGGATGAAGAGCAGTCAAACTGCTTTATAAGAGGATGAAGAGCAGTCAAACTGATTTATAAGAGGATGAAGAGCAGTCAAACTGCTTTATAAAAGGATGAAGAGCAGTCAAACTGTTTTATAAGCGGACGAAGACCAGTCAAACTGATTTATAATCGGACGAAGAGCAGTCAAACTGATTTATAATCGGACGAAGAGCAGTCAAACGGTTTTATAACAGGTTGAAGAGCAGTCAAATTCATTTATAAGAGGATGAAGAGCAGTCAAACTGCTTTATAAAAGGATGAAGAGCAGTCAAACTGTTTTATACGAGGATGTAGAGCAGTCAGACTGTTTTACAAGAGGATGAAGAGCAGTCAACCTGTTTTACAAGAGGATGAAGAGCAGTCAAACTGATTTATGATTGGATGAAGAGCAGTCAAACTGATTTATAAGAGGATGAAGAGCAGTCAAACTGCTTTATAAAAGGATGAAGAGCAGTCAAACTGCTTTATAAAAGGATGAAGAGCAGTCAAACTGTTTTATACGAGGATGTAGAGCAGTCAGACTGTTTTACAAGAGGATGAAGAGCAGTCAACCTGTTTTACAAGAGGATGAAGAGCAGTCAAACTGATTTATGATTGGATGAAGAGCAGTCAAACTGTTTTATAAGAGGATGAAGAGCAGTCAAACTGCTTTATAAAAGGATGAAGAGCAGTCAAACTGCTTTATAAAAGGATGAAGAGCAGTCAAACTGTTTTATACGAGGATGTAGAGCAGTCAGACTGTTTTACAAGAGGATGAAGAGCAGTCAACCTGTTTTACAAGAGGATGAAGAGCAGTCAAACTGATTTATAATTGGATGAAGAGCAGTCAACCTGTTCTATAGGAGGATGAAGTGCAGTCAAACTGGTTTATAGGAGGATGAAGAGCAGTCAAACTGCTTTATAAGAGGATGAAGAGCAGTCAAACTGATTTATAAGCGGACGAAGAGCAGTCAAACTGATTTATAATCGGACGAAAAGCAGTCAAACTGATTTATAAACGGACGAAGAGCAGTCAAACGGTTTTATAAAAGGATGAAGAGCAGTCAAACTGATTTATAATCGGACGAAGAGCAGTCAAACGGTTTTATAATCGGACGAAGAGCAGTCAAAATGTTCTATAGGAGGATGAAGAGCAGTCAAACTGATTTATAATCGGACGAAGAGCAGTCAAACTGTTCTATAGGAGGATGAAGTGCAGTCAAACTGGTTTATAGGAGGATGAAGAGCAGTCAAACTGCTTTATAAGCGGACGAAGAGCAGTCAAATTGATTTATAATCGGACGAAAAGCAGTCAAACTGATTTATAAACGGACGAAGAGCAGTCAAACGGTTTTATAAAAGGATGAAGAGCAGCCAAACTGTTTTATACGAGGATGTAGAGCAGTCAGACTGTTTTACAAGAGGATGAAGAGCAGTCAACCTGTTTTACAAGAGGATGAAGAGCAGTCAAACTGTTTTATAAGAGGACGAAGAGAAGTCAAACTGATTTATAATCGGATGAAGAGCAGTCAAACTGTTTTATAAGAGGACGAAGAGCAGTCAAACTGATTTATAATCGGATGAAGAGCAGTCAAACTGATTTATAAGAGGATGAAGAGCAGTCAAACTGCTTTATAAAAGGATGAAGAGCAGTCAAACTGTTTTATAAGAGGACGAAGAGCAGTCAAACTGCTTTATAAAAGGATGAAGAGCAGTCAAACTGTTTTATAAGAGGATGAAGAGCAGTCAAACTGATTTATAAGCGGACGAAGAGCAGTCAAACTGATTTATAATCGGACGAAAAGCAGTCAAACTGATTTATAAACGGACGAAGAGCAGTCAAACGGTTTTATAAAAGGATGAAGAGCAGTCAAACTGTTTTATACGAGGATGTAGAGCAGTCAGACTGTTTTACAAGAGGATGAAGAGCAGTCAAACTGCTTTATAAAAGGATGAAGAGCAGTCAAACTGATTTATAAGAGGATGAAGAGCAGTCAAACTGCTTTATAAAAGGACGAAGAGCAGTCAGACTTTTTTAAAAGCGGACGAAGACCAGTCAAACTGATTTATAATCGGACGAAGAGCAGTCAAACTGATTTATAATCGGACGAAGAGCAGTCAAACGGTTTTATAACAGGATGAAGAGCAGTCAAATTGATTTATAAGAGGATGAAGAGCAGTCAAATTGATTTATAAGAGGATGAAGAGCAGTCAAACTGCTTTATAAAAGGATGAAGAGCAGTCAAACTGTTTTATACGAGGATGTAGATCAGTCAGACTGTTTTACAAGAGGATGAAGAGCAGTCAACCTGTTTTACAAGAGGATGAAGAGCAGTCAAACTGATTTATAATTGGATGAAGAGCAGTCAAACTGATTTATAAGAGGATTAAGAGCAGTCAAACTGCTTTATAAAAGGATGAAGAGCAGTCAAACTGCTTTATAAAAGGATGAAGAGCAGTCAAACTGTTTTATACGAGGATGTAGAGCAGTCAGACTGTTTTACAAGAGGATGAAGAGCAGTCAACCTGTTTTACAAGAGGATGAAGAGCAGTCAAACTGATTTATAATTGGATGAAGAGCACTCAACCTGTTCTATAGGAGGATGAAGTGCAGTCAAACTGGTTTATAGGAGGATGAAGAGCAGTCAAACTGCTTTATAAGAGGATGAAGAGCAGTCAAACTGATTTATAAGCGGACGAAGAGCAGTCAAACTGATTTATAATCGGACGAAAAGCAGTCAAACTGATTTATAAACGGACGAAGAGCAGTCAACCTGTTCTATAGGAGGATGAAGTGCAGTCAAACTGGTTTATAGGAGGATGAAGAGCAGTCAAACTGCTTTATAAGAGGATGAAGAGCAGTCAAACTGATTTATAAGCGGACGAAGAGCAGTCAAACTGATTTATAATCGGACGAAGAGCAGTCAAACTGTTCTATAGGAGGATGAAGTGCAGTCAAACTGGTTTATAGGAGGATGAAGAGCAGTCAAACTGCTTTATAAGTGGACGAAGAGCAGTCAAATTGATTTATAATCGGACGAAAAGCAGTCAAACTGATTTATAAACGGACGAAGAGCAGTCAAACGGTTTTATAAAAGGATGAAGAGCAGCCAAACTGTTTTATACGAGGATGTAGAGCAGTCAGACTGTTTTACAAGAGGATGAAGAGCAGTCAACCTGTTTTACAAGAGGATGAAGAGCAGTCAAACTGTTTTATAAGAGGACGAAGAGAAGTCAAACTGATTTATAATCGGATGAAGAGCAGTCAAACTGTTTTATAAGAGGACGAAGAGCAGTCAAACTGATTTATAATCGGATGAAGAGCAGTCAAACTGATTTATAAGAGGATGAAGAGCAGTCAAACTGCTTTATAAAAGGATGAAGAGCAGTCAAACTGTTTTATAAGAGGACGAAGAGCAGTCAAACTGCTTTATAAAAGGATGAAGAGCAGTCAAACTGTTTTATAAGAGGATGAAGAGCAGTCAAACTGATTTATAAGCGGACGAAGAGCAGTCAAACTGATTTATAATCGGACGAAAAGCAGTCAAACTGATTTATAAACGGACGAAGAGCAGTCAAACGGTTTTATAAAAGGATGAAGAGCAGTCAAACTGTTTTATACGAGGATGTAGAGCAGTCAGACTGTTTTACAAGAGGATGAAGAGCAGTCAAACTGCTTTATAAAAGGATGAAGAGCAGTCAAACTGATTTATAAGAGGATGAAGAGCAGTCAAACTGCTTTATAAAAGGACGAAGAGCAGTCAGACTTTTTTAAAAGCGGACGAAGACCAGTCAAACTGATTTATAATCGGACGAAGAGCAGTCAAACTGATTTATAATCGGACGAAGAGCAGTCAAACGGTTTTATAACAGGATGAAGAGCAGTCAAATTGATTTATAAGAGGATGAAGAGCAGTCAAATTGATTTATAAGAGGATGAAGAGCAGTCAAACTGCTTTATAAAAGGATGAAGAGCAGTCAAACTGTTTTATACGAGGATGTAGAGCAGTCAGACTGTTTTACAAGAGGATGAAGAGCAGTCAACCTGTTTTACAAGAGGATGAAGAGCAGTCAAACTGATTTATAATTGGATGAAGAGCAGTCAAACTGATTTATAAGAGGATGAAGAGCAGTCAAACTGCTTTATAAAAGGATGAAGAGCAGTCAAACTGCTTTATAAAAGGATGAAGAGCAGTCAAACTGTTTTATACGAGGATGTAGAGCAGTCAGACTGTTTTACAAGAGGATGAAGAGCAGTCAACCTGTTTTACAAGAGGATGAAGAGCAGTCAAACTGATTTATAATTGGATGAAGAGCACTCAACCTGTTCTATAGGAGGATGAAGTGCAGTCAAACTGGTTTATAGGAGGATGAAGAGCAGTCAAACTGCTTTATAAGAGGATGAAGAGCAGTCAAACTGATTTATAAGCGGACGAAGAGCAGTCAAACTGATTTATAATCGGACGAAAAGCAGTCAAACTGATTTATAAACGGACGAAGAGCAGTCAAACGGTTTTATAAAAGGATGAAGAGCAGTCAAACTGATTTATAATCGGACGAAGAGCAGTCAAACGGTTTTATAATCGGACGAAGAGCAGTCAAAATGTTCTATAGGAGGATGAAGAGCAGTCAAACTGATTTATAATCCGACGAAGAGCAGTCAAACTGTTCTATAGGAGGATGAAGTGCAGTCAAACTGGTTTATAGGAGGATGAAGAGCAGTCAAACTGCTTTATAAGCGGACGAAGAGCAGTCAAATTGATTTATAATCGGACGAAAAGCAGTCAAACTGATTTATAAACGGACGAAGAGCAGTCAAACGGTTTTATAAAAGGATGAAGAGCAGCCAAACTGTTTTATACGAGGATGTAGAGCAGTCAGACTGTTTTACAAGAGGATGAAGAGCAGTCAACCTGTTTTACAAGAGGATGAAGAGCAGTCAAACTGTTTTATAAGAGGACGAAGAGAAGTCAAACTGATTTATAATCGGATGAAGAGCAGTCAAACTGTTTTATAAGAGGACGAAGAGCAGTCAAACTGATTTATAATCGGATGAAGAGCAGTCAAACTGATTTATAAGAGGATGAAGAGCAGTCAAACTGCTTTATAAAAGGATGAAGAGCAGTCAAACTATTTTATAAGAGGACGAAGAGCAGTCAAACTGCTTTATAAAAGGATGAAGAGCAGTCAAACTGTTTTATAAGAGGATGAAGAGCAGTCAAACTGATTTATAAGCGGACGAAGAGCAGTCAAACTGATTTATAATCGGACGAAAAGCAGTCAAACTGATTTATAAACGGACGAAGAGCAGTCAAACGGTTTTATAAAAGGATGAAGAGCAGTCAAACTGTTTTATACGAGGATGTAGAGCAGTCAGACTGTTTTACAAGAGGATGAAGAGCAGTCAAACTGCTTTATAAAAGGATGAAGAGCAGTCAAACTGATTTATAAGAGGATGAAGAGCAGTCAAACTGCTTTATAAAAGGACGAAGAGCAGTCAGACTTTTTTAAAAGCGGACGAAGACCAGTCAAACTGATTTATAATCGGACGAAGAGCAGTCAAACTGATTTATAATCGGACGAAGAGCAGTCAAACGGTTTTATAACAGGATGAAGAGCAGTCAAATTGATTTATAAGAGGATGAAGAGCAGTCAAATTGATTTATAAGAGGATGAAGAGCAGTCAAACTGCTTTATAAAAGGATGAAGAGCAGTCAAACTGTTTTATACGAGGATGTAGATCAGTCAGACTGTTTTACAAGAGGATGAAGAGCAGTCAACCTGTTTTACAAGAGGATGAAGAGCAGTCAAACTGATTTATAATTGGATGAAGAGCCGTCAAACTGATTTATAAGAGGATGAAGAGCAGTCAAACTGCTTTATAAAAGGATGAAGAGCAGTCAAACTGCTTTATAAAAGGATGAAGAGCAGTCAAACTGTTTTATACGAGGATGTAGAGCAGTCAGACTGTTTTACAAGAGGATGAAGAGCAGTCAACCTGTTTTACAAGAGGATGAAGAGCAGTCAAACTGATTTATAATTGGATGAAGAGCACTCAACCTGTTCTATAGGAGGATGAAGTGCAGTCAAACTGGTTTATAGGAGGATGAAGAGCAGTCAAACTGCTTTATAAGAGGATGAAGAGCAGTCAAACTGATTTATAAGCGGACGAAGAGCAGTCAAACTGATTTATAATCGGACGAAAAGCAGTCAAACTGATTTATAAACGGACGAAGAGCAGTCAAACGGTTTTATAAAAGGATGAAGAGCAGTCAAACTGATTTATAATCGGACGAAGAGCAGTCAAACGGTTTTATAATCGGACGAAGAGCAGTCAAAATGTTCTATAGGAGGATGAAGAGCAGTCAAACTGATTTATAATCGGACGAAGAGCAGTCAAACTGTTCTATAGGAGGATGAAGTGCAGTCAAACTGGTTTATAGGAGGATGAAGAGCAGTCAAACTGCTTTATAAGTGGACGAAGAGCAGTCAAATTGATTTATAATCGGACGAAAAGCAGTCAAACTGATTTATAAACGGACGAAGAGCAGTCAAACGGTTTTATAAAAGGATGAAGAGCAGCCAAACTGTTTTATACGAGGATGTAGAGCAGTCAGACTGTTTTACAAGAGGATGAAGAGCAGTCAACCTGTTTTACAAGAGGATGAAGAGCAGTCAAACTGTTTTATAAGAGGACGAAGAGAAGTCAAACTGATTTATAATCGGATGAAGAGCAGTCAAACTGTTTTATAAGAGGACGAAGAGCAGTCAAACTGATTTATAATCGGATGAAGAGCAGTCAAACTGATTTATAAGAGGATGAAGAGCAGTCAAACTGCTTTATAAAAGGATGAAGAGCAGTCAAACTGTTTTATAAGAGGACGAAGAGCAGTCAAACTGCTTTATAAAAGGATGAAGAGCAGTCAAACTGTTTTATAAGAGGATGAAGAGCAGTCAAACTGATTTATAAGCGGACGAAGAGCAGTCAAACTGATTTATAATCGGACGAAAAGCAGTCAAACTGATTTATAAACGGACGAAGAGCAGTCAAACGGTTTTATAAAAGGATGAAGAGCAGTCAAACTGTTTTATACGAGGATGTAGAGCAGTCAGACTGTTTTTACAAGAGGATGAAGAGCAGTCAAACTGCTTTATAAAAGGATGAAGAGCAGTCAAACTGATTTATAAGAGGATGAAGAGCAGTCAAACTGCTTTATAAAAGGACGAAGAGCAGTCAGACTTTTTTAAAAGCGGACGAAGACCAGTCAAACTGATTTATAATCGGACGAAGAGCAGTCAAACTGATTTATAATCGGACGAAGAGCAGTCAAACGGTTTTATAACAGGATGAAGAGCAGTCAAATTGATTTATAAGAGGATGAAGAGCAGTCAAATTGATTTATAAGAGGATGAAGAGCAGTCAAACTGCTTTATAAAAGGATGAAGAGCAGTCAAACTGTTTTATACGAGGATGTAGAGCAGTCAGACTGTTTTACAAGAGGATGAAGAGCAGTCAACCTGTTTTACAAGAGGATGAAGAGCAGTCAAACTGATTTATAATTGGATGAAGAGCAGTCAAACTGATTTATAAGAGGATGAAGAGCAGTCAAACTGCTTTATAAAAGGATGAAGAGCAGTCAAACTGCTTTATAAAAGGATGAAGAGCAGTCAAACTGTTTTATACGAGGATGTAGAGCAGTCAGACTGTTTTACAAGAGGATGAAGAGCAGTCAACCTGTTTTACAAGAGGATGAAGAGCAGTCAAACTGATTTATAATTGGATGAAGAGCACTCAACCTGTTCTATAGGAGGATGAAGTGCAGTCAAACTGGTTTATAGGAGGATGAAGAGCAGTCAAACTGCTTTATAAGAGGATGAAGAGCAGTCAAACTGATTTATAAGCGGACGAAGAGCAGTCAAACTGATTTATAATCGGACGAAAAGCAGTCAAACTGATTTATAAACGGACGAAGAGCAGTCAAACGGTTTTATAAAAGGATGAAGAGCAGTCAAACTGATTTATAATCGGACGAAGAGCAGTCAAACGGTTTTATAATCGGACGAAGAGCAGTCAAAATGTTCTATAGGAGGATGAAGAGCAGTCAAACTGATTTATAATCGGACGAAGAGCAGTCAAACTGTTCTATAGGAGGATGAAGTGCAGTCAAACTGGTTTATAGGAGGATGAAGAGCAGTCAAACTGCTTTATAAGCGGACGAAGAGCAGTCAAATTGATTTATAATCGGACGAAAAGCAGTCAAACTGATTTATAAACGGACGAAGAGCAGTCAAACGGTTTTATAAAAGGATGAAGAGCAGCCAAACTGTTTTATACGAGGATGTAGAGCAGTCAGACTGTTTTACAAGAGGATGAAGAGCAGTCAACCTGTTTTACAAGAGGATGAAGAGCAGTCAAACTGTTTTATAAGAGGACGAAGAGAAGTCAAACTGATTTATAATCGGATGAAGAGCAGTCAAACTGTTTTATAAGAGGACGAAGAGCAGTCAAACTGATTTATAATCGGATGAAGAGCAGTCAAACTGATTTATAAGAGGATGAAGAGCAGTCAAACTGCTTTATAAAAGGATGAAGAGCAGTCAAACTATTTTATAAGAGGACGAAGAGCAGTCAAACTGCTTTATAAAAGGATGAAGAGCAGTCAAACTGTTTTATAAGAGGATGAAGAGCAGTCAAACTGATTTATAAGCGGACGAAGAGCAGTCAAACTGATTTATAATCGGACGAAAAGCAGTCAAACTGATTTATAAACGGACGAAGAGCAGTCAAACGGTTTTATAAAAGGATGAAGAGCAGTCAAACTGTTTTATACGAGGATGTAGAGCAGTCAGACTGTTTTACAAGAGGATGAAGAGCAGTCAAACTGCTTTATAAAAGGATGAAGAGCAGTCAAACTGATTTATAAGAGGATGAAGAGCAGTCAAACTGCTTTATAAAAGGACGAAGAGCAGTCAGACTTTTTTAAAAGCGGACGAAGACCAGTCAAACTGATTTATAATCGGACGAAGAGCAGTCAAACGGTTTTATAAAAGGATGAAGAGCATTCAAACTGATTTATAATCGGACGAAGAGCAGTCAAACGGTTTTATAATCGGACGAAGAGCAGTCAAAATGTTCTATAGGAGGATGAAGAGCAGTC
The DNA here is from genome assembly GCF_029633865.1 of Lampris incognitus. Classification (NCBI taxonomy): domain Eukaryota; kingdom Metazoa; phylum Chordata; class Actinopteri; order Lampriformes; family Lampridae; genus Lampris; species Lampris incognitus. Next base: position 47,827,207 of record NC_079222.1, read on the forward strand.
AAACTGATTTATAATCGGACGAAGAGCAGTCAAACTGTTCTATAGGAGGATGAAGTGCAGTCAAACTGGTTTATAGGAGGATGAAGAGCAGTCAAACTGCTTTATAAGCGGACGAAGAGCAGTCAAATTGATTTATAATCGGACGAAAAGCAGTCAAACTGATTTATAAACGGACGAAGAGCAGTCAAACGGTTTTATAAAAGGATGAAGAGCAGCCAAACTGTTTTATACGAGGATGTAGAGCAGTCAGACTGTTTTACAAGAGGATGAAGAGCAGTCAACCTGTTTTACAAGAGGATGAAGAGCAGTCAAACTGTTTTATAAGAGGACGAAGAGAAGTCAAACTGATTTATAATCGGATGAAGAGCAGTCAAACTGTTTTATAAGAGGACGAAGAGCAGTCAAACTGATTTATAATCGGATGAAGAGCAGTCAAACTGATTTATAAGAGGATGAAGAGCAGTCAAACTGCTTTATAAAAGGATGAAGAGCAGTCAAACTGTTTTATAAGAGGACGAAGAGCAGTCAAACTGCTTTATAAAAGGATGAAGAGCAGTCAAACTGTTTTATAAGAGGATGAAGAGCAGTCAAACTGATTTATAAGCGGACGAAGAGCAGTCAAACTGATTTATAATCGGACGAAAAGCAGTCAAACTGATTTATAAACGGACGAAGAGCAGTCAAACGGTTTTATAAAAGGATGAAGAGCAGTCAAACTGTTTTATACGAGGATGTAGAGCAGTCAGACTGTTTTACAAGAGGATGAAGAGCAGTCAAACTGCTTTATAAAAGGATGAAGAGCAGTCAAACTGATTTATAAGAGGATGAAGAGCAGTCAAACTGCTTTATAAAAGGACGAAGAGCAGTCAGACTTTTTTAAAAGCGGACGAAGACCAGTCAAACTGATTTATAATCGGACGAAGAGCAGTCAAACTGATTTATAATCGGACGAAGAGCAGTCAAACGGTTTTATAACAGAATGAAGAGCAGTCAAATTGATTTATAAGAGGATGAAGAGCAGTCAAATTGATTTATAAGAGGATGAAGAGCAGTCAAACTGCTTTATAAAAGGATGAAGAGCAGTCAAACTGTTTTATACGAGGATGTAGAGCAGTCAGACTGTTTTACAAGAGGATGAAGAGCAGTCAACCTGTTTTACAAGAGGATGAAGAGCAGTCAAACTGATTTATAATTGGATGAAGAGCAGTCAAACTGATTTATAAGAGGATGAAGAGCAGTCAAACTGCTTTATAAAAGGATGAAGAGCAGTCAAACTGCTTTATAAAAGGATGAAGAGCAGTCAAACTGTTTTATACGAGGATGTAGAGCAGTCAGACTGTTTTACAAGAGGATGAAGAGCAGTCAACCTGTTTTACAAGAGGATGAAGAGCAGTCAAACTGATTTATAATTGGATGAAGAGCACTCAACCTGTTCTATAGGAGGATGAAGTGCAGTCAAACTGGTTTATAGGAGGATGAAGAGCAGTCAAACTGCTTTATAAGAGGATGAAGAGCAGTCAAACTGATTTATAAGCGGACGAAGAGCAGTCAAACTGATTTATAATCGGACGAAAAGCAGTCAAACTGATTTATAAACGGACGAAGAGCAGTCAAACGGTTTTATAAAAGGATGAAGAGCAGTCAAACTGATTTATAATCGGACGAAGAGCAGTCAAACGGTTTTATAATCGGACGAAGAGCAGTCAAAATGTTCTATAGGAGGATGAAGAGCAGTCAAACTGATTTATAATCCGACGAAGAGCAGTCAAACTGTTCTATAGGAGGATGAAGTGCAGTCAAACTGGTTTATAGGAGGATGAAGAGCAGTCAAACTGCTTTATAAGCGGACGAAGAGCAGTCAAATTGATTTATAATCGGACGAAAAGCAGTCAAACTGATTTATAAACGGACGAAGAGCAGTCAAACGGTTTTATAAAAGGATGAAGAGCAGCCAAACTGTTTTATACGAGGATGTAGAGCAGTCAGACTGTTTTACAAGAGGATGAAGAGCAGTCAACCTGTTTTACAAGAGGATGAAGAGCAGTCAAACTGTTTTATAAGAGGACGAAGAGAAGTCAAACTGATTTATAATCGGATGAAGAGCAGTCAAACTGTTTTATAAGAGGACGAAGAGCAGTCAAACTGATTTATAATCGGATGAAGAGCAGTCAAACTGATTTATAAGAGGATGAAGAGCAGTCAAACTGCTTTATAAAAGGATGAAGAGCAGTCAAACTATTTTATAAGAGGACGAAGAGCAGTCAAACTGCTTTATAAAAGGATGAAGAGCAGTCGAACTGTTTTATAAGAGGATGAAGAGCAGTCAAACTGATTTATAAGCGGACGAAGAGCAGTCAAACTGATTTATAATCGGACGAAAAGCAGTCAAACTGATTTATAAACGGACGAAGAGCAGTCAAACGGTTTTATAAAAGGATGAAGAGCAGTCAAACTGTTTTATACGAGGATGTAGAGCAGTCAGACTGTTTTACAAGAGGATGAAGAGCAGTCAAACTGCTTTATAAAAGGATGAAGAGCAGTCAAACTGATTTATAAGAGGATGAAGAGCAGTCAAACTGCTTTATAAAAGGACGAAGAGCAGTCAGACTTTTTTAAAAGCGGACGAAGACCAGTCAAACTGATTTATAATAGGACGAAGAGCAGTCAAACTGATTTATAATCGGACGAAGAGCAGTCAAACGGTTTTATAACAGGATGAAGTGCAGTCAAACTGGTTTATAGGAGGATGAAGAGCAGTCAAACTGCTTTATAAGCGGACGAAGAGCAGTCAAATTGATTTATAATCGGACGAAAAGCAGTCAAACTGATTTATAAACGGACGAAGAGCAGTCAAACGGTTTTATAAAAGGATGAAGAGCAGCCAAACTGTTTTATACGAGGATGTAGAGCAGTCAGACTGTTTTACAAGAGGATGAAGAGCAGTCAACCTGTTTTACAAGAGGATGAAGAGCAGTCAAACTGTTTTATAAGAGGACGAAGAGAAGTCAAACTGATTTATAATCGGATGAAGAGCAGTCAAACTGTTTTATAAGAGGACGAAGAGCAGTCAAACTGATTTATAATCGGATGAAGAGCAGTCAAACTGATTTATAAGAGGATGAAGAGCAGTCAAACTGCTTTATAAAAGGATGAAGAGCAGTCAAACTATTTTATAAGAGGACGAAGAGCAGTCAAACTGCTTTATAAAAGGATGAAGAGCAGTCAAACTGTTTTATAAGAGGATGAAGAGCAGTCAAACTGATTTATAAGCGGACGAAGAGCAGTCAAACTGATTTATAATCGGACGAAAAGCAGTCAAACTGATTTATAAACGGACGAAGAGCAGTCAAACGGTTTTATAAAAGGATGAAGAGCAGTCAAACTGTTTTATACGAGGATGTAGAGCAGTCAGACTGTTTTACAAGAGGATGAAGAGCAGTCAAACTGCTTTATAAAAGGATGAAGAGCAGTCAAACTGATTTATAAGAGGATGAAGAGCAGTCAAACTGCTTTATAAAAGGACGAAGAGCAGTCAGACTTTTTTAAAAGCGGACGAAGACCAGTCAAACTGATTTATAATAGGACGAAGAGCAGTCAAACTGATTTATAATCGGACGAAGAGCAGTCAAACGGTTTTATAACAGGATGAAGAGCAGTCAAATTGATTTATAAGAGGATGAAGAGCAGTCAAATTGATTTATAAGAGGATGAAGAGCAGTCAAACTGCTTTATAAAAGGATGAAGAGCAGTCAAACTGTTTTATACGAGGATGTAGAGCAGTCAGACTGTTTTACAAGAGGATGAAGAGCAGTCAACCTGTTTTACAAGAGGATGAAGAGCAGTCAAACTGATTTATAATTGGATGAAGAGCAGTCAAACTGATTTATAAGAGGATGAAGAGCAGTCAAACTGCTTTATAAAAGGATGAAGAGCAGTCAAACTGCTTTATAAAAGGATGAAGAGCAGTCAAACTGTTTTATACAAGGATGTAGAGCAGTCAGACTGTTTTACAAGAGGATGAAGAGCAGTCAACCTGTTTTACAAGAGGATGAAGAGCAGTCAAACTGATTTATAATTGGATGAAGAGCAGTCAACCTATTCTATAGGAGGATGAAGTGCAGTCAAACTGGTTTATAGGAGGATGAAGAGCAGTCAAACTGCTTTATAAGAGGATGAAGAGCAGTCAAACTGATTTATAAGCGGACGAAGAGCAGTCAAACTGATTTATAATCGGACGAAAAGCAGTCAAACTGATTTATAAACGGACGAAGAGCAGTCAAACGGTTTTATAAAAGGATGAAGAGCAGTCAAACTGATTTATAATCGGACGAACAGCAGTCAAACGGTTTTATAATCGGACGAAGAGCAGTCAAAATGTTCTATAGGAGGATGAAGAGCAGTCAAACTGATTTATAATCGGACGAAGAGCAGTCAAACTGTTCTATAGGAGGATGAAGTGCAGTCAAACTGGTTTATAGGAGGATGAAGAGCAGTCAAACTGCTTTATAAGCGGACGAAGAGCAGTCAAATTGATTTATAATCGGACGAAAAGCAGTCAAACTGATTTATAAACGGACGAAGAGCAGTCAAACGGTTTTATAAAAGGATGAAGAGCAGCCAAACTAATTTATACGAGGATGTAGAGCAGTCAGACTGTTTTACAAGAGGATGAAGAGCAGTCAAAATGTTTTATAAGAGGACGAAGAGAAGTCAAACTGATTTATAATCGGATGAAGAGCAGTCAAACTGTTTTATAAGAGGACGAAGCGCAGTCAAACTGATTTATAATCGGATGAAGAGCAGTCAAACTGATTTATAAGAGGATGAAGAGCAGTCAAACTGATTTATAAAATGATGAAGAGCAGTCAAACTGTTTTATAAGAGGACGAAGAGCAGTCAAACTGGTTTATAGGAGGATGAAGAGCAGTCAAACTGTTTTATAAGAGGATGAAGAGCAGTCAAACTGATTTATAAGCGGACGAAGAGCAGTCAAACTGATTTATAATCGGACGAAAAGCAGTCAAACTGATTTATAAACGGACGAAGAGCAGTCAAACGGTTTTATAAAAGGATGAAGAGCAGTCAAACTGTTTTATACGAGGATGTAGAGCAGTCAGACTGTTTTACAAGAGGATGAAGAGCAGTCAAACTGCTTTATAAAAGGATGAAGAGCAGTCAAACTGATTTATAAGAGGATGAAGAGCAGTCAAACTGCTTTATAAAAGGACGAAGAGCAGTCAGACATTTTTAAAAGCGGACGAAGACCAGTCAAACTGATTTATAATCGGTCGAAGAGCAGTCAAACTGATTTATAAGAGGACGAAGAGCAGTCAAACGGTTTTATAACAGGATGAAGAGCAGTCAAAATGATTTATAAGAGGATGAAGAGCAGTCAAAATTATTTATAAGAGGATGAAGAGCAGTCAAACTGATTTATAATCGGACGAAGAGCAGTCAAACTGTTCTATAGGAGGATGAAGTGCAGTCAAACTGGTTTATAAGAGGATGAAGAGCAGTCAAACTGCTTTATAAGAGGATGAAGAGCAGTCAAACTGATTTATAATCGGACGAAGAGCAGTCAAACTGTTCTATAGGAGGATGAAGCGCAGTCAAACTGGTTTATAGGAGGATGAAGAGCAGTCAAACTGCTTTATAAGAGGATGAAGAGCAGTCAAACTGATTTATAAGAGGATGTAGAGCAGTCAAACTGCTTTATAAAAGGATGAAGAGCAGTCAAACTGTTTTATAAGCGGACGAAGAGCAGTCAAACTGATTTATAATCGGACGAAGAGCAGTCAAACTGATTTATAATTGGACGAAGAGCAGTCAAACGGTTTTATAAGAGGATGAAGAGCAGTCAAATTGATTTATAAGAGGATGAAGAGCAGTCAAACTGCTTTATAAAAGGATGAAGAGCAGCCAAACTGTTTTATACGAGGATGTAGAGCAGTCAGACTGTTTTACAGGAGGATGAAGAGCAGTCAAACTGCTTTATAAAAGGATGAAGAGCAGTCAAACTGATTTATAATCGGACGAAGAGCAGTCAAACGGTTTTATAATCGGACGAAGAGCAGTCAAAATGTTCTATAGGAGGATGAAGAGCAGTCAAACTGATTTATAATCGGACGAAGAGCAGTCAAACTGTTCTATAGGAGGATGAAGTGCAGTCAAACTGGTTTATAGGAGGATGAAGAGCAGTCAAACTGCTTTATAAGCGGACGAAGAGCAGTCAAATTGATTTATAATCGGACGAAAAGCAGTCAAACTGATTTATAAACGGACGAAGAGCAGTCAAACGGTTTTATAAAAGGATGAAGAGCAGCCAAACTGTTTTATACGAGGATGTAGAGCAGTCAGACTGTTTTACAAGAGGATGAAGAGCAGTCAAACTGTTTTATAAGAGGACGAAGAGAAGTCAAACTGATTTATAATCGGATGAAGAGCAGTCAAACTGTTTTATAAGAGGACAAAGAGCAGTCAAACTGATTTATAATCGGATGAAGAGCAGTCAAACTGATTTATAAGAGGATGAAGAGCAGTCAAACTGCTTTATAAAAGGATGAAGAGCAGTCAAACTGTTTTATAAGAGGACGAAGAGCAGTCAAACTACTTTATAAAAGGATGAAGAGCAGTCAAACTGTTTTATAAGAGGATGAAGAGCAGTCAAACTGATTTATAAGCGGACGAAGAGCAGTCAAACTGATTTATAATCGGACGAAAAGCAGTCAAACTGATTTATAAACGGACGAAGAGCAGTCAAACGGTTTTATAAAAGGATGAAGAGCAGTCAAACTGTTTTATACGAGGATGTAGAGCAGTCAGACTGTTTTACAAGAGGATGAAGAGCAGTCAAACTGCTTTATAAAAGGATGAAGAGCAGTCAAACTGATTTATAAGAGGATGAAGAGCAGTCAAACTGCTTTATAAAAGGACGAAGAGCAGTCAGACTTTTTTAAAAGCGGACGAAGAGCAGTCAAACTGATTTATAAGAGGATGAAGAGCAGTCAAACTGCTTTATAAAAGGATGAAGAGCAGTCAAACTGTTTTATAAGAGGACGAAGAGCAGTCAAACTACTTTATAAAAGGATGAAGAGCAGTCAAACTGTTTTATAAGAGGATGAAGAGCAGTCAAACTGATTTATAAGCGGACGAAGAGCAGTCAAACTGATTTATAATCGGACGAAGAGCAGTCAAACTGATTTATAATCGGACGAAGAGCAGTCAAACGGTTTTATAACAGGATGAAGAGCAGTCAAATTGATTTATAAGAGGATGAAGAGCAGTCAAATTGATTTATAAGAGGATGAAGAGCAGTCAAACTGCTTTATAAAAGGATGAAGAGCATTCAAACTGTTTTATACGAGGATGTAGAGCAGTCAGACTGTTTTACAAGAGGATGAAGAGCAGTCAACCTGTTTTACAAGAGGATGAAGAGCAGTCAATCTGTTCTATAGGAGGATGAAGAGCAGTCAAACTGCTTTATAAAAGGATGAAGAGCAGTCAAACTGTTTTATAAGAGGACGAAGAGCAGTCAAACTGCTTTATAAAAGGATGAAGAGCAGTCAAACTTTTTTATAAGAGGACGAAGAGCAGTCAAACTGATTTATAATCGGACGAAGAGCAGTCACAGTGTTCTATAGGAGGATGAAGCGCAGTCAAACTGCTTTATAAGAGGATGAAGAGCAGTCAAACTGATTTATAAGAGGATGAAGAGCAGTTAAACTGCTTTATAAAAGGATGAAGAGCAGTCAAACTGTTTTATAAGCGGACGAAGAGCAGTCAAACTGATTTATAATCGGACGAAGAGCAGTCAAACTGATTTATAATTGGACGAAGAGCAGTCAAACGGTTTTATAAGAGGATGAAGAGCAGTCAAATTGATTTATAAGAGGATGAAGAGCAGTCAAACTGCTTTATAAAAGGATGAAGAGCAGCCAAACTGTTTTATACGAGGATGTAGAGCAGTCAGACTGTTTTACAAGAGGGTGAAGAGCAGTCAAACTGCTTTATAAAAGGATGAAGAGCAGTCAAACTGATTTATAATCGGACGAAGAGCAGTCAAACGGTTTTATAATCGGACGAAGAGCAGCCAAAATGTTCTATAGGAGGATGAAGAGCAGTCAAACTGATTTATAATCGGACGAAGAGCAGTCAAACTGTTCTATAGGAGGATGAAGTGCAGTCAAACTGGTTTATAGGAGGATGAAGAGCAGTCAAACTGCTTTATAAGAGGCTGAAGAGCAGTCAAACTGATTTATAAGCGGACGAAGAGCAGTCAAACTGATTTATAATCGGACGAAAAGCAGTCAAACTGATTTATAAACGGACGAAGAGCAGTCAAACTGATTTATAAGAGGATGAAGAGCAGTCAAACTGATTTATAAAATGATGAAGAGCAGTCAAACTGTTTTATAAGAGGACGAAGAGCAGTCAAACTGGTTTATAGGAGGATGAAGAGCAGTCAAACTGTTTTATAAGAGGATGAAGAGCAGTCAAACTGATTTATAAGCGGACGAAGAGCAGTCAAACTGATTTATAATCGGACGAAAAGCAGTCAAACTGATTTATAAACGGACGAAGAGCAGTCAAACGGTTTTATAAAAGGATGAAGAGCAGTCAAACTGTTTTATACGAGGATGTAGAGCAGTCAGACTGTTTTACAAGAGGATGAAGAGCAGTCAAACTGCTTTATAAAAGGATGAAGAGCAGTCAAACTGATTTATAAGAGGATGAAGAGCAGTCAAACTGCTTTATAAAAGGACGAAGAGCAGTCAGACATTTTTAAAAGCGGACGAAGACCAGTCAAACTGATTTATAATCGGTCGAAGAGCAGTCAAACTGATTTATAAGAGGACGAAGAGCAGTCAAACGGTTTTATAACAGGATGAAGAGCAGTCAAAATGATTTATAAGAGGATGAAGAGCAGTCAAAATTATTTATAAGAGGATGAAGAGCAGTCAAACTGATTTATAATCGGACGAAGAGCAGTCAAACTGTTCTATAGGAGGATGAAGTGCAGTCAAACTGGTTTATAAGAGGATGAAGAGCAGTCAAACTGCTTTATAAGAGGATGAAGAGCAGTCAAACTGATTTATAATCGGACGAAGAGCAGTCAAACTGTTCTATAGGAGGATGAAGCGCAGTCAAACTGGTTTATAGGAGGATGAAGAGCAGTCAAACTGCTTTATAAGAGGATGAAGAGCAGTCAAACTGATTTATAAGAGGATGTAGAGCAGTCAAACTGCTTTATAAAAGGATGAAGAGCAGTCAAACTGTTTTATAAGCGGACGAAGAGCAGTCAAACTGATTTATAATCGGACGAAGAGCAGTCAAACTGATTTATAATTGGACGAAGAGCAGTCAAACGGTTTTATAAGAGGATGAAGAGCAGTCAAATTGATTTATAAGAGGATGAAGAGCAGTCAAACTGCTTTATAAAAGGATGAAGAGCAGCCAAACTGTTTTATACGAGGATGTAGAGCAGTCAGACTGTTTTACAGGAGGATGAAGAGCAGTCAAACTGCTTTATAAAAGGATGAAGAGCAGTCAAACTGATTTATAATCGGACGAAGAGCAGTCAAACGGTTTTATAATCGGACGAAGAGCAGTCAAAATGTTCTATAGGAGGATGAAGAGCAGTCAAACTGATTTATAATCGGACGAAGAGCAGTCAAACTGTTCTATAGGAGGATGAAGTGCAGTCAAACTGGTTTATAGGAGGATGAAGAGCAGTCAAACTGCTTTATAAGCGGACGAAGAGCAGTCAAATTGATTTATAATCGGACGAAAAGCAGTCAAACTGATTTATAAACGGACGAAGAGCAGTCAAACGGTTTTATAAAAGGATGAAGAGCAGCCAAACTGTTTTATACGAGGATGTAGAGCAGTCAGACTGTTTTACAAGAGGATGAAGAGCAGTCAAACTGTTTTATAAGAGGACGAAGAGAAGTCAAACTGATTTATAATCGGACGAAGAGCAGTCAAACGGTTTTATAATCGGACGAAGAGCAGCCAAAATGTTCTATAGGAGGATGAAGAGCAGTCAAACTGATTTATAATCGGACGAAGAGCAGTCAAACTGTTCTATAGGAGGATGAAGTGCAGTCAAACTGGTTTATAGGAGGATGAAGAGCAGTCAAACTGCTTTATAAGAGGCTGAAGAGCAGTCAAACTGATTTATAAGCGGACGAAGAGCAGTCAAACTGATTTATAATCGGACGAAAAGCAGTCAAACTGATTTATAAACGGACGAAGAGCAGTCAAACTGATTTATAAGAGGATGAAGAGCAGTCAAACTGATTTATAAAATGATGAAGAGCAGTCAAACTGTTTTATAAGAGGACGAAGAGCAGTCAAACTGGTTTATAGGAGGATGAAGAGCAGTCAAACTGTTTTATAAGAGGATGAAGAGCAGTCAAACTGATTTATAAGCGGACGAAGAGCAGTCAAACTGATTTATAATCGGACGAAAAGCAGTCAAACTGATTTATAAACGGACGAAGAGCAGTCAAACGGTTTTATAAAAGGATGAAGAGCAGTCAAACTGTTTTATACGAGGATGTAGAGCAGTCAGACTGTTTTACAAGAGGATGAAGAGCAGTCAAACTGCTTTATAAAAGGATGAAGAGCAGTCAAACTGATTTATAAGAGGATGAAGAGCAGTCAAACTGCTTTATAAAAGGACGAAGAGCAGTCAGACATTTTTAAAAGCGGACGAAGACCAGTCAAACTGATTTATAATCGGTCGAAGAGCAGTCAAACTGATTTATAAGAGGACGAAGAGCAGTCAAACGGTTTTATAACAGGATGAAGAGCAGTCAAAATGATTTATAAGAGGATGAAGAGCAGTCAAAATTATTTATAAGAGGATGAAGAGCAGTCAAACTGATTTATAATCGGACGAAGAGCAGTCAAACTGTTCTATAGGAGGATGAAGTGCAGTCAAACTGGTTTATAAGAGGATGAAGAGCAGTCAAACTGCTTTATAAGAGGATGAAGAGCAGTCAAACTGATTTATAATCGGACGAAGAGCAGTCAAACTGTTCTATAGGAGGATGAAGCGCAGTCAAACTGGTTTATAGGAGGATGAAGAGCAGTCAAACTGCTTTATAAGAGGATGAAGAGCAGTCAAACTGATTTATAAGAGGATGTAGAGCAGTCAAACTGCTTTATAAAAGGATGAAGAGCAGTCAAACTGTTTTATAAGCGGACGAAGAGCAGTCAAACTGATTTATAATCGGACGAAGAGCAGTCAAACTGATTTATAATTGGACGAAGAGCAGTCAAACGGTTTTATAAGAGGATGAAGAGCAGTCAAATTGATTTATAAGAGGATGAAGAGCAGTCAAACTGCTTTATAAAAGGATGAAGAGCAGCCAAACTGTTTTATACGAGGATGTAGAGCAGTCAGACTGTTTTACAGGAGGATGAAGAGCAGTCAAACTGCTTTATAAAAGGATGAAGAGCAGTCAAACTGATTTATAATCGGACGAAGAGCAGTCAAACGGTTTTATAATCGGACGAAGAGCAGTCAAAATGTTCTATAGGAGGATGAAGAGCAGTCAAACTGATTTATAATCGGACGAAGAGCAGTCAAACTGTTCTATAGGAGGATGAAGTGCAGTCAAACTGGTTTATAGGAGGATGAAGAGCAGTCAAACTGCTTTATAAGCGGACGAAGAGCAGTCAAATTGATTTATAATCGGACGAAAAGCAGTCAAACTGATTTATAAACGGACGAAGAGCAGTCAAACGGTTTTATAAAAGGATGAAGAGCAGCCAAACTGTTTTATACGAGGATGTAGAGCAGTCAGACTGTTTTACAAGAGGATGAAGAGCAGTCAAACTGTTTTATAAGAGGACGAAGAGAAGTCAAACTGATTTATAATCGGATGAAGAGCAGTCAAACTGTTTTATAAGAGGACAAAGAGCAGTCAAACTGATTTATAATCGGATGAAGAGCAGTCAAACTGATTTATAAGAGGATGAAGAGCAGTCAAACTGCTTTATAAAAGGATGAAGAGCAGTCAAACTGTTTTATAAGAGGACGAAGAGCAGTCAAACTGCTTTATAAAAGGATGAAGAGCAGTCAAACTGTTTTATAAGAGGATGAAGAGCAGTCAAACTGATTTATAAGCGGACGAAGAGCAGTCAAACTGATTTATAATCGGACGAAAAGCAGTCAAACTGATTTATAAACGGACGAAGAGCAGTCAAACGGTTTTATAAAAGGATGAAGAGCAGTCAAACTGTTTTATACGAGGATGTAGAGCAGTCAGACTGTTTTACAAGAGGATGAAGAGCAGTCAAACTGCTTTATAAAAGGATGAAGAGCAGTCAAACTGATTTATAAGAGGATGAAGAGCAGTCAAACTGCTTTATAAAAGGACGAAGAGCAGTCAGACTTTTTTAAAAGCGGACGAAGACCAGTCAAACTGATTTATAATCGGACGAAGAGCAGTCAAACTGATTTATAATCGGACGAAGAGCAGTCAAACGGTTTTATAACAGGATGAAGAGCAGTCAAATTGATTTATAAGAGGATGAAGAGCAGTCAAATTGATTTATAAGAGGATGAAGAGCAGTCAAACTGCTTTATAAAAGGATGAAGAGCATTCAAACTGTTTTATACGAGGATGTAGAGCAGTCAGACTGTTTTACAAGAGGATGAAGAGCAGTCAACCTGTTTTACAAGAGGATGAAGAGCAGTCAATCTGTTCTATAGGAGGATGAAGAGCAGTCAAACTGCTTTATAAAAGGATGAAGAGCAGTCAAACTGTTTTATAAGAGGACGAAGAGCAGTCAAACTGCTTTATAAAAGGATGAAGAGCAGTCAAACTTTTTTATAAGAGGACGAAGAGCAGTCAAACTGATTTATAATCGGACGAAGAGCAGTCACAGTGTTCTATAGGAGGATGAAGCGCAGTCAAACTGCTTTATAAGAGGATGAAGAGCAGTCAAACTGATTTATAAGAGGATGAAGAGCAGTTAAACTGCTTTATAAAAGGATGAAGAGCAGTCAAACTGTTTTATAAGCGGACGAAGAGCAGTCAAACTGATTTATAATCGGACGAAGAGCAGTCAAACTGATTTATAATTGGACGAAGAGCAGTCAAACGGTTTTATAAGAGGATGAAGAGCAGTCAAATTGATTTATAAGAGGATGAAGAGCAGTCAAACTGCTTTATAAAAGGATGAAGAGCAGCCAAACTGTTTTATACGAGGATGTAGAGCAGTCAGACTGTTTTACAAGAGGGTGAAGAGCAGTCAAACTGCTTTATAAAAGGATGAAGAGCAGTCAAACTGATTTATAATCGGACGAAGAGCAGTCAAATGGTTTTATAATCGGACGAAGAGCAGCCAAAATGTTCTATAGGAGGATGAAGAGCAGTCAAACTGATTTATAATCGGACGAAGAGCAGTCAAACTGTTCTATAGGAGGATGAAGTGCAGTCAAACTGGTTTATAGGAGGATGAAGAGCAGTCAAACTGCTTTATAAGAGGCTGAAGAGCAGTCAAACTGATTTATAAGCGGACGAAGAGCAGTCAAACTGATTTATAATCGGACGAAAAGCAGTCAAACTGATTTATAAACGGACGAAGAGCAGTCAAACGGTTTTATAAAAGGATGAAGAGCAGTCAAACTGTTTTATACGAGGATGTAGAGCAGTCAGACTGTTTTACAAGAGGATGAAGAGCAGTCAACCTGTTTTACAAGAGGATGAAGAGCAGTCAAACTGTTTTATAAGAGGACGAAGAGCAGTCAAACTGATTTATAATCGGATGAAGAGCAGTCAAACTGTTTTTTAAGAGGACGAAGAGCAGTCAAACTGATTTATAATCGGATGAAGAGCAGTCAAACTGATTTATAAGAGGATGAAGAGCAGTCAAACTGCTTTATAAAAGGATGAAGAGCAGTCAAACTGATTTATAAGAGGATGAAGAGCAGTCAAACTGCTTTATAAAAGGATGAAGAGCAGTCAAACTGTTTTATAAGAGGATGAAGAGCAGTCAACCTGTTTTACAAGAGGATGAAGAGCAGTCAATCTGTTTTATAAGAGGACGAAGAGCAATCAAACTGATTTATAATCGGACGAAGAGCAGTCAAAAATGTTCTATAGGAGGATGAAGAGCAGTCAAACTGATTTATAAGCGGACGAAGAGCAGTCAAACTGATTTATAATCGGACGAAAAGCAGTCAAACTGATTTATAAACGGACGAAGAGCAGTCAAACGGTTTTATAAAAGGATGAAGAGCAGTCAAACTGTTTTATACGAGGATGTAGAGCAGTCAGACTGTTTTACAAGAGGATGAAGAGCAGTCAAACTGCTTTATAAAAGGATGAAGAGCAGTCAAACTGATTTATAAGAGGATGAAGAGCAGTCAAACTGCTTTATAAAAGGACGAAGAGCAGTCAGACTTTTTAAAAAGCGGACGAAGACCAGTCAAACTGATTTATAATCGGACGAAGAGCAGTCAAACTGATTTATAATCGGACGAAGAGCAGTCAAACGGTTTTATAACAGGATGAAGAGCAGTCAAATTGATTTATAAGAGGATGAAGAGCAGTCAAATTGATTTATAATCGGACGAAGAGCAGTCAAACGGTTTTATAACAGGATGAAGAGCAATCAAACTGATTTATAATCGGACGAAGAGCAGTCAAAAATGTTCTATAGGAGGATGAAGAGCAGTCAAATTGATTTATAAGAGGATGAAGAGCAGTCAAATTGATTTATAAGAGGACGAAGAGCAGTCAAACTGATTTATAATCGGATGAAGAGCAGTCAAACTTTTTTTAAGAGGACGAAGAGCAGTCAAACTGATTTATAATCGGATGAAGAGCAGTCAAACTGATTTATAAGAGGATGAAGAGCAGTCAAACTGCTTTATAAAAGGATGAAGAGCAGTCAAACTGATTTATAAGAGGATGAAGAGCAGTCAAACTGCTTTATAAAAGGATGAAGAGCAGTCAAACTGTTTTATAAGAGGATGAAGAGCAGTCAACCTGTTTTACAAGAGGATGAAGAGCAGTCAATCTGTTTTATAAGAGGACGAAGAGCAATCAAACTGATTTATAATCGGACGAAGAGCAGTCAAAAATGTTCTATAGGAGGATGAAGAGCAGTCAAACTGATTTATAAGCGGACGAAGAGCAGTCAAACTGATTTATAATCGGACGAAAAGCAGTCAAACTGATTTATAAACGGACGAAGAGCAGTCAAACGGTTTTATAAAAGGATGAAGAGCAGTCAAACTGTTTTATACGAGGATGTAGAGCAGTCAGACTGTTTTACAAGAGGATGAAGAGCAGTCAAACTGCTTTATAAAAGGATGAAGAGCAGTCAAACTGATTTATAAGAGGATGAAGAGCAGTCAAACTGCTTTATAAAAGGACGAAGAGCAGTCAGACTTTTTAAAAAGCGGACGAAGACCAGTCAAACTGATTTATAATCGGACGAAGAGCAGTCAAACTGATTTATAATCGGACGAAGAGCAGTCAAACGGTTTTATAACAGGATGAAGAGCAGTCAAATTGATTTATAAGAGGATGAAGAGCAGTCAAATTGATTTATAAGAGGATGAAGAGCAGTCAAACTGCTTTATAAAAGGATGAAGAGCATTCAAACTGTTTTATACAAGGATGTAGAGCAGTCAGACTGTTTTACAAGAGGATGAAGAGCAGTCAACCTGTTTTACAAGAGGATGAAGAGCAGTCAATCTGTTCTATAGGAGGATGAAGAGCAGTCAAACTGCTTTATAAAAGGATGAAGAGCAGTCAAACTGTTTTATAAGAGGACGAAGAGCAGTCAAACTGCTTTATAAAAGGATGAAGAGCAGTCAAACTTTTTTATAAGAGGACGAAGAGCAGTCAAACTGATTTATAATCGGACGAAGAGCAGTCACACTGTTCTATAGGAGGATGAAGCGCAGTCAAACTGCTTTATAAGAGGATGAAGAGCAGTCAAACTGATTTATAAGAGGATGAAGAGCAGTTAAACTGCTTTATAAAAGGATGAAGAGCAGTCAAACTGTTTTATAAGCGGACGAAGAGCAGTCAAACTGATTTATAATCGGACGAAGAGCAGTCAAACTGATTTATAATTGGACGAAGAGCAGTCAAACGGTTTTATAAGAGGATGAAGAGCAGTCAAATTGATTTATAAGAGGATGAAGAGCAGTCAAACTGCTTTATAAAAGGATGAAGAGCAGCCAAACTGTTTTATACGAGGATGTAGAGCAGTCAGACTGTTTTACAAGAGGGTGAAGAGCAGTCAAACTGCTTTATAAAAGGATGAAGAGCAGTCAAACTGATTTATAATCGGACGAAGAGCAGTCAAACGGTTTTATAATCGGACGAAGAGCAGCCAAAATGTTCTATAGGAGGATGAAGAGCAGTCAAACTGATTTATAATCGGACGAAGAGCAGTCAAACTGTTCTATAGGAGGATGAAGTGCAGTCAAACTGGTTTATAGGAGGATGAAGAGCAGTCAAACTGCTTTATAAGAGGCTGAAGAGCAGTCAAACTGATTTATAAGCGGACGAAGAGCAGTCAAACTGATTTATAATCGGACGAAAAGCAGTCAAACTGATTTATAAACGGACGAAGAGCAGTCAAACGGTTTTATAAAAGGATGAAGAGCAGTCAAACTGTTTTATACGAGGATGTAGAGCAGTCAGACTGTTTTACAAGAGGATGAAGAGCAGTCAACCTGTTTTACAAGAGGATGAAGAGCAGTCAAACTGTTTTATAAGAGGACGAAGAGCAGTCAAACTGATTTATAATCGGATGAAGAGCAGTCAAACTGTTTTTTAAGAGGACGAAGAGCAGTCAAACTGATTTATAATCGGATGAAGAGCAGTCAAACTGATTTATAAGAGGACGAAGAGCAGTCAAACTGCTTTATAAAAGGATGAAGAGCATTCAAACTGTTTTATACAAGGATGTAGAGCAGTCAGACTGTTTTACAAGAGGATGAAGAGCAGTCAACCTGTTTTACAAGAGGATGAAGAGCAGTCAATCTGTTCTATAGGAGGATGAAGAGCAGTCAAACTGCTTTATAAAAGGATGAAGAGCAGTCAAACTGTTTTATAAGAGGACGAAGAGCAGTCAAACTGCTTTATAAAAGGATGAAGAGCAGTCAAACTTTTTTATAAGAGGACGAAGAGCAGTCAAACTGATTTATAATCGGACGAAGAGCAGTCACACTGTTCTATAGGAGGATGAAGCGCAGTCAAACTGCTTTATAAGAGGATGAAGAGCAGTCAAACTGATTTATAAGAGGATGAAGAGCAGTTAAACTGCTTTATAAAAGGATGAAGAGCAGTCAAACTGTTTTATAAGCGGACGAAGAGCAGTCAAACTGATTTATAATCGGACGAAGAGCAGTCAAACTGATTTATAATTGGACGAAGAGCAGTCAAACGGTTTTATAAGAGGATGAAGAGCAGTCAAATTGATTTATAAGAGGATGAAGAGCAGTCAAACTGCTTTATAAAAGGATGAAGAGCAGCCAAACTGTTTTATACGAGGATGTAGAGCAGTCAGACTGTTTTACAAGAGGGTGAAGAGCAGTCAAACTGCTTTATAAAAGGATGAAGAGCAGTCAAACTGATTTATAATCGGACGAAGAGCAGTCAAACGGTTTTATAATCGGACGAAGAGCAGCCAAAATGTTCTATAGGAGGATGAAGAGCAGTCAAACTGATTTATAATCGGACGAAGAGCAGTCAAACTGTTCTATAGGAGGATGAAGTGCAGTCAAACTGGTTTATAGGAGGATGAAGAGCAGTCAAACTGCTTTATAAGAGGCTGAAGAGCAGTCAAACTGATTTATAAGCGGACGAAGAGCAGTCAAACTGATTTATAATCGGACGAAAAGCAGTCAAACTGATTTATAAACGGACGAAGAGCAGTCAAACGGTTTTATAAAAGGATGAAGAGCAGTCAAACTGTTTTATACGAGGATGTAGAGCAGTCAGACTGTTTTACAAGAGGATGAAGAGCAGTCAACCTGTTTTACAAGAGGATGAAGAGCAGTCAAACTGTTTTATAAGAGGACGAAGAGCAGTCAAACTGATTTATAATCGGATGAAGAGCAGTCAAACTGTTTTTTAAGAGGACGAAGAGCAGTCAAACTGATTTATAATCGGATGAAGAGCAGTCAAACTGATTTATAAGAGGATGAAGAGCAGTCAAACTGCTTTATAAAAGGATGAAGAGCAGTCAAACTGATTTATAAGAGGATGAAGAGCAGTCAAACTGCTTTATAAAAGGATGAAGAGCAGTCAAACTGTTTTATAAGAGGATGAAGAGCAGTCAACCTGTTTTACAAGAGGATGAAGAGCAGTCAATCTGTTTTATAAGAGGACGAAGAGCAATCAAACTGATTTATAATCGGACGAAGAGCAGTCAAAAATGTTCTATAGGAGGATGAAGAGCAGTCAAACTGATTTATAATCGGACGAAGAGCAGTCAAACTGATTTATAAACGGACGAAGAGCAGTCAAACGGTTTTATAAAAGGATGAAGAGCAGTCAAACTGTTTTATACGAGGATGTAGAGCAGTCAGACTGTTTTACAAGAGGATGAAGTGCAGTCAACCTGTTTTACAAGAGGATGAAGAGCAGTCAAACTGTTTTATAAGAGGATGAAGAGCAGTCAATCTGCGTTATAAAAGGATGAAGAGCACTCAAACTGTTTTATAAGAGGACGAAGAGAAGTCAAACTGATTTATTATCGGACGAAGATTAGTGAAACTGTTTTATAAGAGGATGAAGAGCAGTCAAACTGCTTTATAAAAGGATGAAGAGCAGTCAAACTGTTTTATAAGAGGACGAAGAGCAGTCAAACTGATTTATAATCGGACGAAGAGCAGTCAAACTGTTCTATAGGAGGATGAAGCGCAGTCAAACTGGTCTATAGGAGGATGAAGAGCAGTCAAACTGCTTTATAAAAGGATGAAGAGCAGTCAAACTGTTTTATAAGCGGACGAAGACCAGTCAAACTGATTTATAATCGGACGAAGAGCAGTCAAACTGATTTATAATCGGACGAAGAGCAGTCAAACGGTTTTATAACAGGATGAAGAGCAGTCAAATTGATTTATAAGAGGATGAAGAGCAGTCAAACTGCTTTATAAAAGGATGAAGAGCAGTCAAACTGTTTTATACGAGGATGTAGAGCAGTCAGACTGTTTTACAAGAGGATGAAGAGCAGTCAAACTGTTTTACAAGAGGATGAAGAGCAGTCAAACTGATTTATAATCGGATGAAGAGCAGTCAAACTGATTTATAAGAGGATGAACAGCAGTCAAACTGTTTTATAAGAGGACGAAGAGCAAGCTGCTTTATAAAAGGATGAAGAGCAGTCAAACTGTTTTATAAGACGACGAAGAGCAGTCAATCTGATTTATAATCGGACGAAGAGCAGTCAAACTGTTCTATAGGAGGATGAAGTGCAGTCAAACTGTTCTATAGGAGGATGAAGAGCAGTCAAACTGTTTTATAAGCGGACGAAGAGCAGTCAAACTGATTTGTAATCGGACGAAGAGCAGTCAAACTGATCTATAATCGGACGAAGAGCAGTCAAACGGTTTTATAAGAGGATGAAGAGCAGTCAAACGGTTTTATAAGAGGATCAAGAGCAGTCAAACTATTTTATACGAGGATGTAGAGCAGTCAGACTGTTTTACAAGAGGATGAAGAGCAGTCAACCTGTTTTACAAGAGAATGAAGAGCAGTCAAACTTTTTTATAAGAGGATGAAGAGCAGTCAATCTGCGTTATAAAAGGATGAAGAGCACTCAAACTGTTTTATAAGAGGAAGAAGAGCAGTCAAATTGATTTATAATCGGATGAAGAGCAGTCAAACTGATTTATAAGAGGATGAAGAGCAGTCTAACTGCTTTATAAAAGGATGAAGAGCAGTCAAACTGTTTTATAAGAGGACGAAGAGCAGTCAAACTGATTTATAATCGGACGAAGAGCAGTCAAACTGTTCTATAGGAGGATGAAGCGCAGTCAAACTGGTCTATAGGAGGATGAAGAGCAGTCAAACTGCTTTATAAAAGGATGAAGAGCAGTCAAACTGATTTATAAGAGGATGAAGAGCAGTCAAACTGCTTTATAAAAGGACGAAGAGCAGTCAAACTTTTTTATAAGCGGACGAAGAGCAGTCAAACTGATTTATAATCGGACGAAGAGCAGTCAAACTGATTTATAATCGGACGAAGAACAGTCAAACGGTTTTATAACAGGATGAAGAGCAGTCAAATTGATTTATAAGAGGATGAAGGGCAGTCAAACTGCTTTATAAAAGGATGAAGAGCAGTCAAACTGTTTTATACGAGGATGTAGAGCAGTCAGACTGTTTTACAAGAGGATGAAGAGCAGTCAACCTGTTTTACAAGAGGATGAAGAGCAGTCAATCTGTTCTATAGGAGGATGAAGAGCAGTCAAACTGCTTTATAAAAGGATGAAGAGCAGTCAAACTGTTTTATAAGAGGACGAAGAGCAGTCTAACTGCTTTATAAAAGGATGAAGAGCAGTCAAACTGTTTTATAAGAGGACGAAGAGCAGTCAAACTGATTTATAATCGGACGAAGAGCAGTCAAAATGTTCTATAGGAGGATGAAGCGCAGTCAAACTGTTCTATAGGAGGATGAAGAGCAGTCAAACTGCTTTATAATCGGACGAAGAGCAGTCAAACGGTTTTATAAGAGGATGAAGAGCAGTCAAATTGATTTATAAGAGGATGAACAGCAGTCAAACTGCTTTATAAAAGGATGAAGAGCAGCCAAACTGTTTTATACGAGGATGTAGAGCAGTCAGACTGTTTTACAAGAGGATGAAGAGCAGTCAAATTGATTTATAAGAGGATGAGCAGTCAAAGTGCTTTACAAAAGGATGAAGAGCAGCCAAACTGTTTTATACGAGGATGTAGAGCAGTCAAACTGATTTATAATCGGATGAAGAGCAGTCAAACTGATTTATAAGAGGATGAAGAGCAGTCAAACTGCGTTATAAAAAGATGAAGAGCAGTCAAACTGTTTTATAAGAGGATGAAGAGCAGTCAAACTGATTGATAAGAGGATGAAGAGCAGTCAAACTGCTTTATAAAAGGATGAAGAGCAGTCAAACTGTTTTATAAGCGGACGAAGAGCAGTCAAACTGATTTATAATCGGACAAAGAGCAGTCAAAATGATTTATAATCGGATGAAGAGCAGTCAAACTGATTTATAATCGGACGAAGAGCAGTCAAACTGTGCTATAGGAGGATGAAGTGCAGTCAAACTGGTTTGTAAGAGGATGAAGAGCAATCAAACTGCTTTATAAGAGGATGAATAGCAGTCAAACTGATTTATAATTGGACGAAGAGCAGTCAAACTGTTCTATAGGAGGATGAAGCGCAGTCAAACTGGTTTATAGGAGGATGAAGAGCAGTCAAACTGCTTAATAAGAGGATGAAGAGCAGTCA
This sequence comes from Lampris incognitus, assembly GCF_029633865.1. Taxonomy (NCBI): domain Eukaryota; kingdom Metazoa; phylum Chordata; class Actinopteri; order Lampriformes; family Lampridae; genus Lampris; species Lampris incognitus. The sequence goes on from NC_079222.1 coordinate 47,848,687, forward strand.
AACTGATTTATAATCGGACGAAGAGCAGTCAAACGGTTCTATAGGAGGATCAAGCGCAGTCAAACTGGTCTATAGGAGGATGAAGAGCAGTCAAACTGCTTTATAAAAGGATGAAGAGCAGTCAAACTGATTTATAAGAGGATGAAGAGCAGTCAAACTGCTTTATAAAAGGACGAAGAGCAGTCAAACTTTTTTATAAGCGGACGAAGAGCAGTCAAACTTATTTATAATCGGACGAAGAGCAGTCAAACTGATTTATAATCGGACGAAGAACAGTCAAACGGTTTTATAACAGGATGAAGAGCAGTCAAATTGATTTATAAGAGGATGAAGGGCAGTCAAACTGCTTTATAAAAGGATGAAGAGCAGTCAAACTGTTTTATAGGAGGATGTAGAGCAGTCAACCTGTTTTACAAGAGGATGAAGAGCAGTCAATCTGTTCTATAGGAGGATGAAGAGCAGTCAGACTGTTTTACAAGAGGATGAAGAGCAGTCAACCTGTTTTACAAGAGGATGAAGAGCAGTCAATCTGTTCTATAGGAGGATGAAGAGCAGTCAAACTGCTTTATAAAAGGATGAAGAGCAGTCAAACTGTTTTATAAGAGGACGAAGAGCAGTCTAACTGCTTTATAAAAGGATGAAGAGCAGTCAATCTGTTTTATAAGAGGACGAAGAGCAGTCAAACTGATTTATAATCGGACGAAGAGCAGTCAAACTGTTCTATAGGAGGATGAAGCGCAGTCAAACTGCTTTATAATCGGACGACGAGCAGTCAAACGGTTTTATAAGAGGATGAAGAGCAGTCAAATTGATTTATAAGAGGATGAAGAGCAGTCAAACTGCTTTATAAAAGGATGAAGAGCAGCCAAACTGTTTTATACGAGGATGTAGAGCAGTCAGACTGTTTTACAAGAGGATGAAGAGCAGTCAAATTGATTTATAAGAGGATGAAGAGCAGTCAATGTGCTTTACAAAAGGATGAAGAGCAGCCAAACTGTTTTATACGAGGATGTAGAGCAGTCAAACTGATTTATAATCGGATGAAGAGCAGTCAAACTGATTTATAAGAGGATGAAGGGCAGTCAAACTGCGTTATAAAAAGATGAAGAGCAGTCAAACTGTTTTATAAGAGGATGAAGAGCAGTCACATTGATTTATAATCGGATGAAGAGCAGTCAAACTGCTTTATAAAAGGATGAAGAGCAGTCAAACTGTTCTATAGGAGGATGAAACGCAGTCAAACTGGTTTATAGTAGGATGAAGAGCAGTCAAACTGCTTTATAAGAGGATGAAGAGCAGTCAAACTGATTGATAAGAGGATGAAGAGCAGTCAAACTGCTTTATAAAAGGATGAAGAGCAGTCAAACTGTTTTATAAGCGGACGAAGAGCAGTCAAACTGATTTATAATCGGACAAAGAGCAGTCAAACTGATTTATAATCGGATGAAGAGCAGTCAAACTGATTTATAATCGGACGAAGAGCAGTCAAACGGTTTTATAATCGGACGAAGAGCAGTCAAAATGTTCTATAGGAGGATGAAGAGCAGTCAAACTGATTTATAATCGGACGAAGAGCAGTCAAACTGTTCTATAGGAGGATGAAGTGCAGTCAAACTGGTTTATAAGAGGATGAAGAGCAGTCAAACTGCTTTATAAAAGGATGAGGAGCAGTCAAACTGATTTATAAGAGGATGAAGAGCAGTCAAACTGCTTTATAAAAGGACGAAGAGCAGTCAAACTTTTTTATAAGCGGACGAAGAGCAGTCAAACTTATTTATAATCGGACGAAGAGCAGTCAAACTGATTTATAATCGGACGAAGAACAGTCAAACGGTTTTATAACAGGATGAAGAGCAGTCAAATTGATTTATAAGAGGATGAAGGGCAGTCAAACTGCTTTATAAAAGTATGAAGAGCAGTCAAACTGTTTTATAGGAGGATGTAGAGCAGTCAGACTGTTTTACAAGAGGATGAAGAGCAGTCAACCTGTTTTACAAGAGGATGAAGAGCAGTCAATCTGTTCTATAGGAGGATGAAGAGCAGTCAAACTGCTTTATAAAAGGATGAAGAGCAGTCAAACTGTTTTATAAGAGAACGAAGAGCAGTCTAACTGCTTTATAAAAGGATGAAGAGCAGTCAAACTGTTTTATAAGAGGACGAAGAGCAGTCAAACTGATTTATAATCGGACGAAGAGCAGTCAAACTGTTCTATAGGAGGATGAAGCGCAGTCAAACTGCTTTATAATCGGACGACGAGCAGTCAAACGGTTTTATAAGAGGATGAAGAGCAGTCAAATTGATTTATAAGAGGATGAAGAGCAGTCAAACTGCTTTATAAAAGGATGAAGAGCAGTCAAACTGCTTTATAAAAGGATGAAGAGCAGTCAAACTGTTTTATAAGAGGACGAAGAGCAGTCTAACTGCTTTATAAAAGGATGAAGAGCAGTCAATCTGTTTTATAAGAGGACGAAGAGCAGTCAAACTGATTTATAATCGGACGAAGAGCAGTCAAACTGTTCTATAGGAGGATGAAGCGCAGTCAAACTGCTTTATAATCGGACGACGAGCAGTCAAACGGTTTTATAAGAGGATGAAGAGCAGTCAAATTGATTTATAAGAGGATGAAGAGCAGTCAAACTGCTTTATAAAAGGATGAAGAGCAGCCAAACTGTTTTATACGAGGATGTAGAGCAGTCAGACTGTTTTACAAGAGGATGAAGAGCAGTCAAATTGATTTATAAGAGGATGAAGAGCAGTCAATGTGCTTTACAAAAGGATGAAGAGCAGCCAAACTGTTTTATACGAGGATGTAGAGCAGTCAAACTGATTTATAATCGGATGAAGAGCAGTCAAACTGATTTATAAGAGGATGAAGGGCAGTCAAACTGCGTTATAAAAAGATGAAGAGCAGTCAAACTGTTTTATAAGAGGATGAAGAGCAGTCACATTGATTTATAATCGGATGAAGAGCAGTCAAACTGCTTTATAAAAGGATGAAGAGCAGTCAAACTGTTCTATAGGAGGATGAAACGCAGTCAAACTGGTTTATAGTAGGATGAAGAGCAGTCAAACTGCTTTATAAGAGGATGAAGAGCAGTCAAACTGATTGATAAGAGGATGAAGAGCAGTCAAACTGCTTTATAAAAGGATGAAGAGCAGTCAAACTGTTTTATAAGCGGACGAAGAGCAGTCAAACTGATTTATAATCGGACAAAGAGCAGTCAAACTGATTTATAATCGGATGAAGAGCAGTCAAACTGATTTATAATCGGACGAAGAGCAGTCAAACGGTTTTATAATCGGACGAAGAGCAGTCAAAATGTTCTATAGGAGGATGAAGAGCAGTCAAACTGATTTATAATCGGACGAAGAGCAGTCAAACTGTTCTATAGGAGGATGAAGTGCAGTCAAACTGGTTTATAAGAGGATGAAGAGCAGTCAAACTGCTTTATAAAAGGATGAGGAGCAGTCAAACTGATTTATAAGAGGATGAAGAGCAGTCAAACTGCTTTATAAAAGGACGAAGAGCAGTCAAACTTTTTTATAAGCGGACGAAGAGCAGTCAAACTTATTTATAATCGGACGAAGAGCAGTCAAACTGATTTATAATCGGACGAAGAACAGTCAAACGGTTTTATAACAGGATGAAGAGCAGTCAAATTGATTTATAAAAGTATGAAGAGCAGTCAAACTGTTTTATAGGAGGATGTAGAGCAGTCAGACTGTTTTACAAGAGGATGAAGAGCAGTCAACCTGTTTTACAAGAGGATGAAGAGCAGTCAATCTGTTCTATAGGAGGATGAAGAGCAGTCAAACTGCTTTATAAAAGGATGAAGAGCAGTCAAACTGTTTTATAAGAGAACGAAGAGCAGTCTAACTGCTTTATAAAAGGATGAAGAGCAGTCAAACTGTTTTATAAGAGGACGAAGAGCAGTCAAACTGATTTATAATCGGACGAAGAGCAGTCAAACTGTTCTATAGGAGGATGAAGCGCAGTCAAACTGCTTTATAATCGGACGACGAGCAGTCAAACGGTTTTATAAGAGGATGAAGAGCAGTCAAATTGATTTATAAGAGGATGAAGAGCAGTCAAACTGCTTTATAAAAGGATGAAGAGCAGCCAAACTGTTTTATACGAGGATGTAGAGCAGTCAGACTGTTTTACAAGAGGATGAAGAGCAGTCAAATTGATTTATAAGAGGATGAAGAGCAGTCAATGTGCTTTACAAAAGGATGAAGAGCAGCCAAACAGTTTTATACGAGGATGTAGAGCAGTCAAACTGATTTATAATCGGATGAAGAGCAGTCAAACTGATTGATAAGAGGATGAAGAGCAGTCAAACTGCTTTATAAAAGGATGAAGAGCAGTCAAACTGTTTTATAAGCGGACGAAGAGCAGTCAAACTGATTTATAATCGGACAAAGAGCAGTCAAACTGATTTATAATCGGATGAAGAGCAGTCAAACTGATTTATAATCGGACGAAGAGCAGTCAAACGGTTTTATAATCGGACGAAGAGCAGTCAAAATGTTCTATAGGAGGATGAAGAGCAGTCAAACTGATTTATAATCGGACGAAGAGCAGTCAAACTGTTCTATAGGAGGATGAAGTGCAGTCAAACTGGTTTATAAGAGGATGAAGAGCAGTCAAACTGCTTTATAAGAGGATGAAGGGCAGTCAAACTGCTTTATAAAAGTATGAAGAGCAGTCAAACTGTTTTATAGGAGGATGTAGAGCAGTCAGACTGTTTTACAAGAGGATGAAGAGCAGTCAACCTGTTTTACAAGAGGATGAAGAGCAGTCAATCTGTTCTATAGGAGGATGAAGAGCAGTCAAACTGCTTTATAAAAGGATGAAGAGCAGTCAAACTGTTTTATAAGAGAACGAAGAGCAGTCTAACTGCTTTATAAAAGGATGAAGAGCAGTCAAACTGTTTTATAAGAGGACGAAGAGCAGTCAAACTGATTTATAATCGGACGAAGAGCAGTCAAACTGTTCTATAGGAGGATGAAGCGCAGTCAAACTGCTTTATAATCGGACGACGAGCAGTCAAACGGTTTTATAAGAGGATGAAGAGCAGTCAAATTGATTTATAAGAGGATGAAGAGCAGTCAAACTGCTTTATAAAAGGATGAAGAGCAGTCAAACTGCTTTATAAAAGGATGAAGAGCAGTCAAACTGTTTTATAAGAGGACGAAGAGCAGTCTAACTGCTTTATAAAAGGATGAAGAGCAGTCAATCTGTTTTATAAGAGGACGAAGAGCAGTCAAACTGATTTATAATCGGACGAAGAGCAGTCAAACTGTTCTATAGGAGGATGAAGCGCAGTCAAACTGCTTTATAATCGGACGACGAGCAGTCAAACGGTTTTATAAGAGGATGAAGAGCAGTCAAATTGATTTATAAGAGGATGAAGAGCAGTCAAACTGCTTTATAAAAGGATGAAGAGCAGCCAAACTGTTTTATACGAGGATGTAGAGCAGTCAGACTGTTTTACAAGAGGATGAAGAGCAGTCAAATTGATTTATAAGAGGATGAAGAGCAGTCAATGTGCTTTACAAAAGGATGAAGAGCAGCCAAACTGTTTTATACGAGGATGTAGAGCAGTCAAACTGATTTATAATCGGATGAAGAGCAGTCAAACTGATTTATAAGAGGATGAAGGGCAGTCAAACTGCGTTATAAAAAGATGAAGAGCAGTCAAACTGTTTTATAAGAGGATGAAGAGCAGTCACATTGATTTATAATCGGATGAAGAGCAGTCAAACTGCTTTATAAAAGGATGAAGAGCAGTCAAACTGTTCTATAGGAGGATGAAACGCAGTCAAACTGGTTTATAGTAGGATGAAGAGCAGTCAAACTGCTTTATAAGAGGATGAAGAGCAGTCAAACTGATTGATAAGAGGATGAAGAGCAGTCAAACTGCTTTATAAAAGGATGAAGAGCAGTCAAACTGTTTTATAAGCGGACGAAGAGCAGTCAAACTGATTTATAATCGGACAAAGAGCAGTCAAACTGATTTATAATCGGATGAAGAGCAGTCAAACTGATTTGTAATCGGACGAAGAGCAGTCAAACGGTTTTATAATCGGACGAAGAGCAGTCAAAATGTTCTATAGGAGGATGAAGAGCAGTCAAACTGATTTATAATCGGACGAAGAGCAGTCAAACTGTTCTATAGGAGGATGAAGTGCAGTCAAACTGGTTTATAAGAGGATGAAGAGCAGTCAAACTGCTTTATAAAAGGATGAGGAGCAGTCAAACTGATTTATAAGAGGATGAAGAGCAGTCAAACTGCTTTATAAAAGGACGAAGAGCAGTCAAACTTTTTTATAAGCGGACGAAGAGCAGTCAAACTTATTTATAATCGGACGAAGAGCAGTCAAACTGATTTATAATCGGACGAAGAACAGTCAAACGGTTTTATAACAGGATGAAGAGCAGTCAAATTGATTTATAAGAGGATGAAGGGCAGTCAAACTGCTTTATAAAAGTATGAAGAGCAGTCAAACTGTTTTATAGGAGGATGTAGAGCAGTCAGACTGTTTTACAAGAGGATGAAGAGCAGTCAACCTGTTTTACAAGAGGATGAAGAGCAGTCAATCTGTTCTATAGGAGGATGAAGAGCAGTCAAACTGCTTTATAAAAGGATGAAGAGCAGTCAAACTGTTTTATAAGAGAACGAAGAGCAGTCTAACTGCTTTATAAAAGGATGAAGAGCAGTCAAACTGTTTTATAAGAGGACGAAGAGCAGTCAAACTGATTTATAATCGGACGAAGAGCAGTCAAACTGTTCTATAGGAGGATGAAGCGCAGTCAAACTGCTTTATAATCGGACGACGAGCAGTCAAACGGTTTTATAAGAGGATGAAGAGCAGTCAAATTGATTTATAAGAGGATGAAGAGCAGTCAAACTGCTTTATAAAAGGATGAAGAGCAGCCAAACTGTTTTATACGAGGATGTAGAGCAGTCAGACTGTTTTACAAGAGGATGAAGAGCAGTCAAATTGATTTATAAGAGGATGAAGAGCAGTCAATGTGCTTTACAAAAGGATGAAGAGCAGCCAAACTGTTTTATACGAGGATGTAGAGCAGTCAAACTGATTTATAATCGGATGAAGAGCAGTCAAACTGATTGATAAGAGGATGAAGAGCAGTCAAACTGCTTTATAAAAGGATGAAGAGCAGTCAAACTGTTTTATAAGCGGACGAAGAGCAGTCAAACTGATTTATAATCGGACAAAGAGCAGTCAAACTGATTTATAATCGGATGAAGAGCAGTCAAACTGATTTATAATCGGACGAAGAGCAGTCAAACGGTTTTATAATCGGACGAAGAGCAGTCAAAATGTTCTATAGGAGGATGAAGAGCAGTCAAACTGATTTATAATCGGACGAAGAGCAGTCAAACTGTTCTATAGGAGGATGAAGTGCAGTCAAACTGGTTTATAAGAGGATGAAGAGCAGTCAAACTGCTTTATAAGAGGATGAAGAGCAGTCAAACTGATTTATAATTGGACGAAGAGCAGTCAAACTGTTCTATAGGAGGATGAAGCGCAGTCAAACTGGTTTATAGGAGGATGAAGAGCAGTCAAACTGCTTTATAAGAGGATGAAGAGCAGTCAAACTGATTTATAATCGGACGAAGAGCAGTCAAACGGTTTTATAATCGGACGAAGAGCAGTCAAAATGTTCTATAGGAGGATGAAGAGCAGTCAAACTGATTTATAATCGGACGAAGACCAGTCAAACTGATTTATAATCGGATGAAGAGCAGTCAAACTGATTAATAATCGGACGAAGAGCAGTCAAACGGTTTTATAACAGGTTGAAGAGCAGTCAAATTGATTTATAAGAGGATGAAGAGCAGTCAAACTGCTTTATAAAAGGATGAAGAGCAGTCAAACTGTTTTATACGAGGATGTAGAGCAGTCAGACTGTTTTACAAGAGGATGAAGAGCAGTCAACCTGTTTTACAAGAGGATGAAGAGCAGTCAAACTGATTTATAATTGGATGAAGAGCAGTCAACCTGTTCTATAGGAGGATGAAGTGCAGTCAAACTGGTTTATAGGAGGATGAAGAGCAGTCAAACTGCTTTATAAGAGGATGAAGAGCAGTCAAACTGATTTATAAGCGGACGAAGAGCAGTCAAACTGATTTATAATCGGACGAAAAGCAGTCAAACTGATTTATAAACGGACGAAGAGCAGTCAAACGGTTTTATAAAAGGATGAAGAGCAGTCAAACTGTTTTATACGAGGATGTAGAGCAGTCAGACTGTTTTACAAGAGGATGAAGAGCAGTCAACCTGTTTTACAAGAGGATGAAGAGCAGTCAAACTGTTCTATTGGAGGATGAAGTGCAGTCAAACTGGTTTATAGGAGGATGAAGAGCAGTCAAACTGCTTTATAAGAGGATGAAGAGCAGTCAAACTGATTTATAAACGGACGAAGAGCAGTCAAACTGATAAATAATCGGACGAAAGCAGTCAAACTGATTTATAAACGGACGAAGAGCAGTCAAACGGTTTTATAAAAGGATGAAGAGCAGTCAAACTGTTTTATACGAGGACGTAGAGCAGTCAGACTGTTTTACAAGAGGATGAAGAGCAGTCAACCTGTTTTACAAGAGGATGAAGAGCAGTCAAACTGTTTTATAGGAGGATGAAGTGCAGTCAAACTGCTTTATAAGAGGATGAAGAGCAGTCAAACTGATTTATAAGCGGACGAAGAGCAGTCAAACTGATTTATAATCGGTCGAAAAGCAGTCAAACTGATTTATAAACGGACGAAGAGCAGTCAAACGGTTTTATAAAAGGACGAAGAGCAGTCAAACTTTTTTATAAGCGGACGAAGAGCAGTCAAACTGATTTATAATCGGACGAAGAGCAGTCAAACTGATTTATAATCGGACGAAGAACAGTCAAACGGTTTTATAACAGGATGAAGAGCAGTCAAATTGATTTATAAGAGGATGAAGGGCAGTCAAACTGCTTTATAAAAGGATGAAGAGCAGTCAAACTGTTTTATACGAGGATGTAGAGCAGTCAGACTGTTTTACAAGAGGATGAAGAGCAGTCAACCTGTTTTACAAGAGGATGAAGAGCAGTCAATCTGTTCTATAGGAGGATGAAGAGCAGTCAAACTGCTTTATAAAAGGATGAAGAGCAGTCTAACTGCTTTATAAAAGGATGAAGAGCAGTCAAACTGTTTTATAAGAGGACGAAGAGCAGTCAAACTGATTTATAATCGGACGAAGAGCAGTCAAACTGTTCTATAGGAGGATGAAGCGCAGTCAAACTGTTCTATAGGAGAATGAAGAGCAGTCAAACTGCTTTATAATCGGACGAAGAGCAGTCAAACGGTTTTATAAGAGGATGAAGAGCAGTCAAATTGATTTATAAGAGGATGAAGAGCAGTCAAACTGCTTTATAAAAGGATGAAGAGCAACCAAACTGTTTTATACGAGGATGTAGAGCAGTCAGACTGTTTTACAAGAGGATGAAGAGCAGTCAAATTGATTTATAAGAGGATGAAGAGCAGTCAAAGTGCTTTACAAAAGGATGAAGAGCAGCCAAACTGTTTTATACGAGGATGTAGAGCAGTCAAACTGATTTATAATCGGATGAAGAGCAGTCAAACTGATTTATAAGAGGATGAAGAGCAGTCAAACTGCGTTATAAAAAGATGAAGAGCAGTCAAACTGTTTTATAAGAGGATGAAGAGCAGTCACATTGATTTATAATCGGATGAAGAGCAGTCAAACTGCTTTATAAAAGGATGAAGAGCAGTCAAACTGTTCTATAGGAGGATGAAACGCAGTCAAACTGGTTTATAGTAGGATGAAGAGCAGTCAAACTGCTTTATAAGAGGATGAAGAGCAGTCAAACTGATTGATAAGAGGATGAAGAGCAGTCAAACTGCTTTATAAAAGGATGAAGAGCAGTCAAACTGTTTTATAAGCGGACGAAGAGCAGTCAAACTGATTTATAATCGGACAAAGAGCAGTCAAACTGATTTATAATCGGATGAAGAGCAGTCAAACTGATTTATAATCGGACGAAGAGCAGTCAAACGGTTTTATAATCGGACGAAGAGCAGTCAAAATGTTCTATAGGAGGATGAAGAGCAGTCAAACTGATTTATAATCGGACGAAGAGCAGTCAAACTGTTCTATAGGAGGATGAAGTGCAGTCAAACTGGTTTATAAGAGGATGAAGAGCAGTCAAACTGCTTTATAAGAGGATGAAGAGCAGTCAAACTGATTTATAATTGGACGAAGAGCAGTCAAACTGTTCTATAGGAGGATGAAGCGCAGTCAAACTGGTTTATAGGAGGATGAAGAGCAGTCAAACTGCTTTATAAGAGGATGAAGAGCAGTCAAACTGATTTATAATCGGACGAAGAGCAGTCAAACGGTTTTATAATCGGACGAAGAGCAGTCAAAATGTTCTATAGGAGGATGAAGAGCAGTCAAACTGATTTATAAGCGGACGAAGAGCAGTCAAACTGTTCTATAGGAGGATGAAGTGCAGTCAAACTGGTTTTAGGAGGATGAAGAGCAGTCAAACTGATTTATAAGAGGATGAAGAGCAGTCAAACTGATTTATAAGAGGATGAAGAGCAGTCAAACTCCTTTATAAAAGGATGAAGAGCAGTCAAACTTTTTTATAAGCGGACGAAGAGCATTTAAACTGATTTATAATCGGACGAAGAGCAGTCAAACTGATTTATAATCGGACGAAGAGCAGTCAAACGGTTTTATAATCGGACGAAGAGCAGTCAAAATGTTCTATAGGAGGATGAAGAGCAGTCAAACTGATTTATAATCGGACGAAGAGCAGTCAAACTGTTCTATAGGAGGATGAAGTGCAGTCAAACTGGTTTATAGGAGGATGAAGAGCAGTCAAACTGCTTTATAAGAGGATGAAGAGCAGTCAAACTGATTTATAAGCGAACGAAGAGCAGTCAAACTGATTTATAAACGGACGAAGAGCAGTCAAACGGTTTTATAAAAGGATGAAGAGCAGTCAAACTTTTTTATACGAGGACGTAGAGCAGTCAGACTGTTTTACAAGAGGATGAAGAGCAGTCAACCTGTTTTACAAGAGGATGAATGCAGTCAAACTGTTTTATAAGAGGATGAAGAGCAGTCAATCTGCGTTATAAAAGGATGAAGAGCACTCAAACTGTTTTATAAGAGGACGAAGAGCAGTCAAACTTATTTATAATCGGATGAAGAGCAGTCAAACTGATTTATAAGAGGATGAAGAGCAGTCAAACTGCTTTATAAAAGGATGAAGAGCAGTCAAACTGTCTTATAAGAGGACGAAGAGCAGTCAAACTGATTTATAATCGGACGAAGAGCAGTCAAACTGTTCTATAGGAGGATGAAGGGCAGTCAAACTGGTCTATAGGAGGAGGAAGAGCAGTCAAACTGCTTTATAAAAGGATGAAGAGCAGTCAAACTGATTTATAAGAGGATGAAGAGCAGTCAAACTGCTTTATAAAAGGACGAAGAGCAGTCAAACTTTTTTAAATGCGGACGAAGAGCAGTCAAACTGATTTATAATCGGACGAAGAGCAGTCAAACTGATTTATAATCGGACGAAGAGCAGTCAAACGGTTTTATAACAGGATGAAGAGCAGTCAAATTGATTTATAAGAGGATGAAGAGCAGTCAAACTGCTTTATAAAAGGATGAAGAGCAGTCAAACTGTTTTATACGAGGATGTAGAGCAGTCAGACTGTTTTACAAGAGGATGAAGAGCATTTAAACTGATTTATAATCGGACGAAGAGCAGTCAAACTGATTTATAATCGGACGAAGAGCAGTCAAACGGTTTTATAATCGGACGAAGAGCAGTCAAAATGTTCTATAGGAGGATGAAGAGCAGTCAAACTGATTTATAATCGGACGAAGAGCAGTCAAACTGTTCTATAGGAGGATGAAGTGCAGTCAAACTGGTTTATAGGAGGATGAAGAGCAGTCAAACTGCTTTATAAGAGGATGAAGAGCAGTCAAACTGATTTATAAGCGGACGAAGAGCAGTCAAACTGATTTATAAACGGACGAAGAGCAGTCAAACGGTTTTATAAAAGGATGAAGAGCAGTCAAACTGTTTTATACGAGGACGTAGAGCAGTCAGACTGTTTTACAAGAGGATGAAGAGCAGTCAACCTGTTTTACAAGAGGATGAAGAGCAGTCAAACTGTTTTATAAGAGGACGAAGAGCAGTCAAACTGATTTATAATCGGATGAAGAGCAGTCAAACTGATTTATAAGAGGATGAAGAGCAGTCAAACTGCTTTATAAAAGGATGAAGAGCAGTCAAACTGTCTTATAATCGGACGAAGAGCAGTCAAACTGTTCTATAGGAGGATGAAGCGCAGTCAAACTGTTCTATAGGAGAATGAAGAGCAGTCAAACTGCTTTATAATCGGACGAAGAGCAGTCAAACGGTTTTATAAGAGGATGAAGAGCAGTCAAATTGATTTATAAGAGGATGAAGAGCAGTCAAACTGCTTTATAAAAGGATGAAGAGCAACCAAACTGTTTTATACGAGGATGTAGAGCAGTCAGACTGTTTTACAAGAGGATGAAGAGCAGTCAAATTGATTTATAAGAGGATGAAGAGCAGTCAAAGTGCTTTACAAAAGGATGAAGAGCAGCCAAACTGTTTTATACGAGGATGTAGAGCAGTCAAACTGATTTATAATCGGATGAAGAGCAGTCAAACTGATTTATAAGAGGATGAAGAGCAGTCAAACTGCGTTATAAAAAGATGAAGAGCAGTCAAACTGTTTTATAAGAGGATGAAGAGCAGTCACATTGATTTATAATCGGTTGAAGAGCAGTCAAACTGCTTTATAAAAGGATGAAGAGCAGTCAAACTGTTCTATAGGAGGATGAAACGCAGTCAAACTGGTTTATAGTAGGATGAAGAGCAGTCAAACTGCTTTATAAGAGGATGAAGAGCAGTCAAACTGATTGATAAGAGGATGAAGAGCAGTCAAACTGCTTTATAAAAGGATGAAGAGCAGTCAAACTGTTTTATAAGCGGACAAAGAGCAGTCAAACTGATTTATAATCGGACAAAGAGCAGTCAAACTGATTTATAATCGGATGAAGAGCAGTCAAACTGATTTATAATCGGACGAAGAGCAGTCAAACGGTTTTATAATCGGACGAAGAGCAGTCAAAATGTTCTATAGGAGGATGAAGAGCAGTCAAACTGATTTATAATCGGACGAAGAGCAGTCAAACTGTTCTATAGGAGGATGAAGTGCAGTCAAACTGGTTTATAAGAGGATGAAGAGCAGTCAAACTGCTTTATAAGAGGATGAAGAGCAGTCAAACTGATTTATAATTGGACGAAGAGCAGTCAAACTGTTCTATAGGAGGATGAAGCGCAGTCAAACTGGTTTATAGGAGGATGAAGAGCAGTCAAACTGCTTTATAAGAGGATGAAGAGCAGTCAAACTGATTTATAATCGGACGAAGAGCAGTCAAACGGTTTTATAATCGGACGAAGAGCAGTCAAAATGTTCTATAGGAGGATGAAGAGCAGTCAAACTGATTTATAATCGGACGAAGACCAGTCAAACTGATTTATAATCGGATGAAGAGCAGTCAAACTGATTAATAATCGGACGAAGAGCAGTCAAACGGTTTTATAACAGGTTGAAGAGCAGTCAAATTGATTTATAAGAGGATGAAGAGCAGTCAAACTGCTTTATAAAAGGATGAAGAGCAGTCAAACTGTTTTATACGAGGATGTAGAGCAGTCAGACTGTTTTACAAGAGGATGAAGAGCAGTCAACCTGTTTTACAAGAGGATGAAGAGCAGTCAAACTGATTTATAATTGGATGAAGAGCAGTCAACCTGTTCTATAGGAGGATGAAGTGCAGTCAAACTGGTTTATAGGAGGATGAAGAGCAGTCATACTGCTTTATAAGAGGATGAAGAGCAGTCAAACTGATTTATAAGCGGACGAAGAGCAGTCAAACTGATTTATAATCGGACGAAAAGCAGTCAAACTGATTTATAAACGGACGAAGAGCAGTCAAACGGTTTTATAAAAGGATGAAGAGCAGTCAAACTGTTTTATACGAGGATGTAGAGCAGTCAGACTGTTTTACAAGAGGATGAAGAGCAGTCAACCTGTTTTACAAGAGGATGAAGAGCAGTCAAACTGTTCTATTGGAGGATGAAGTGCAGTCAAATTGGTTTATAGGAGGATGAAGAGCAGTCAAACTGCTTTATAAGAGGATGAAGAGCAGTCAAACTGATTTATAAACGGACGAAGAGCAGTCAAACTGATTTATAATCGGACGAAAGCAGTCAAACTGATTTATAAACGGACGAAGAGCAGTCAAACGGTTTTATAAAAGGATGAAGAGCAGTCAAACTGTTTTATACGAGGACGTAGAGCAGTCAGACTGTTTTACAAGAGGATGAAGAGCAGTCAACCTGTTTTACAAGAGGATGAAGAGCAGTCAAACTGTTTTATAGGAGGATGAAGTGCAGTCAAACTGCTTTATAAGAGGATGAAGAGCAGTCAAACTGATTTATAAGCGGACGAAGAGCAGTCAAACTGATTTATAATCGGTCGAAAAGCAGTCAAACTGATTTATAAACGGACGAAGAGCAGTCAAACGGTTTTATAAAAGGACGAAGAGCAGTCAAACTTTTTTATAAGCGGACGAAGAGCAGTCAAACTGATTTATAATCGGACGAAGAGCAGTCAAACTGATTTATAATCGGACGAAGAACAGTCAAACGGTTTTATAACAGGATGAAGAGCAGTCAAATTGATTTATAAGAGGATGAAGGGCAGTCAAACTGCTTTATAAAAGGATGAAGAGCAGTCAAACTGTTTTATACGAGGATGTAGAGCAGTCAGACTGTTTTACAAGAGGATGAAGAGCAGTCAACCTGTTTTACAAGAGGATGAAGAGCAGTCAATCTGTTCTATAGGAGGATGAAGAGCAGTCAAACTGCTTTATAAAAGGATGAAGAGCAGTCAAACTGTTTTATAAGAGGACGAAGAGCAGTCTAACTGCTTTATAAAAGGATGAAGAGCAGTCAAACTGTTTTATAAGAGGACGAAGAGCAGTCAAACTGATTTATAATCGGACGAAGAGCAGTCAAACTGTTCTATAGGAGGATGAAGAGCAGTCAAACTGCTTTATAATCGGACGAAGAGCAGTCAAACGGTTTTATAAGAGGATGAAGAGCAGTCAAATTGATTTATAAGAGGATGAAGAGCAGTCAAACTGCTTTATAAAAGGATGAAGAGCAACCAAACTGTTTTATACGAGGATGTAGAGCAGTCAGACTGTTCTATAGGAGAATGAAGAGCAGTCAAACTGCTTTATAATCGGACGAAGAGCAGTCAAACGGTTTTATAAGAGGATGAAGAGCAGTCAAATTGATTTATAAGAGGATGAAGAGCAGTCAAACTGCTTTATAAAAGGATGAAGAGCAACCAAACTGTTTTATACGAGGATGTAGAGCAGTCAGACTGTTTTACAAGAGGATGAAGAGCAGTCAAATTGATTTATAAGAGGATGAAGAGCAGTCAAAGTGCTTTACAAAAGGATGAAGAGCAGCCAAACTGTTTTATACGAGGATGTAGAGCAGTCAAACTGATTTATAATCGGATGAAGAGCAGTCAAACTGATTTATAAGAGGATGAAGAGCAGTCAAACTGCGTTATAAAAAGATGAAGAGCAGTCAAACTGTTT
The DNA here is from genome assembly GCF_029633865.1 of Lampris incognitus. Classification (NCBI taxonomy): domain Eukaryota; kingdom Metazoa; phylum Chordata; class Actinopteri; order Lampriformes; family Lampridae; genus Lampris; species Lampris incognitus. Next base: position 47,864,439 of record NC_079222.1, read on the forward strand.
TATAAGAGGATGAAGAGCAGTCACATTGATTTATAATCGGATGAAGAGCAGTCAAACTGCTTTATAAAAGGATGAAGAGCAGTCAAACTGTTCTATAGGAGGATGAAACGCAGTCAAACTGGTTTATAGTAGGATGAAGAGCAGTCAAACTGCTTTATAAGAGGATGAAGAGCAGTCAAACTGATTGATAAGAGGATGAAGAGCAGTCAAACTGCTTTATAAAAGGATGAAGAGCAGTCAAACTGTTTTATAAGCGGACGAAGAGCAGTCAAACTGATTTATAATCGGACAAAGAGCAGTCAAACTGATTTATAATCGGATGAAGAGCAGTCAAACTGATTTATAAAAGGATGAAGAGCAGTCAAACTGTTTTATACTAGGATGTAGAGCAGTCAGACTGTTTTATAAGAGGATGAAGAGCAGTCAACCTGTTTTACAAGAGGATGAAGAGCAGTCAAACTGATTTATAATTGGATGAAGAGCAGTCAAACTGATTTATAAGAGGATGAAGAGCAGTCAAACTGATTTATAATCGGATGAAGAGCAGTCAAACTGATCTATAAGAGGATGAAAAGCAGTAAAACTGCATTATAAAAGGATGAAGAGCAGTCAAACTGCTTTATAAAAGGATGAAGAGCAGTCAAACTGCTTTATAAAAGGATGAAGAGCAGCCAAACAGATTTATAAGAGGATGAAGAGCAGTCAAACTGCTTTTTAAGAGGATGAAGAGCAGTCAAACTGATTTATAAGCGGACGAAGAGCAGTCAAAATGATTTATAATCGGACGAAAAGCAGTCAAACTGATTTATAAACGGACGAAGAGCAGTCAAACGGTTTTATAAAAGGATGTAGAGCAGTCAAACTGTTTTATACGAGGATGTAGAGCAGTCAGACTGTTTTACAAGAGGATGAAGAGCAGTCAACCTGTTTTACAAGAGGATGAAGAGCAGTCAAACTGTTTTATGAGGACGAAGAGCAGTCAAACTGATTTATAATCGGATGAAGAGCAGTCAAACTGTTTTATAAGAGGACGAAGAGCAGTCAAACTGATTTATAATCGGATGAAGAGCAGTCAAACTGATTTATAAGAGGATGAAGAGCAGTCAAACTGCTTTATAAAAGGATGAAGAGCAGTCAAACTGTTTTATAAGAGGACGAAGAGCAGTCAAACTGTTCTATAGGAGGATGAAGCGCAGTCAAACTGGTTTATAGGAGGATGAAGAGCAGTCAAACTGCTTTATAAGAGGATGAAGAGCAGTCAAACTGATTTATAAGCGGACGAAGAGCAGTCAAACTGATTTATATTCGGACGAAAAGCAGTCAAACTGATTTTTAAACGGACGAAGAGCAGTCAAACGGTTTTATAAAAGGATGAAGAGCAGTCAAACTGTTTTATACGAGGATGTAGAGCAGTCAAACTGATTTATAATCGGACGAAGAGCAGTCAAACTGTTCTATAGGAGGATGAAGGGCAGTCAAACTGGTCTATAGGAGGAGGAAGAGCAGTCAAACTGCTTTATAAAAGGATGAAGAGCAGTCAAACTGATTTATAAGAGGATGAAGAGCAGTCAAACTACTTTATAAAAGGACGAAGAGCAGTCAAACTTTTTTAAATGCGGACGAAGAGCAGTCAAACTGATTTATAATCGGACGAAGAGCAGTCAAACTGCTTTATAATCGGACGAAGAGCAGTCAAACGGTTTTATAACAGGATGAAGAGCAGTCAAATTGATTTATAAGAGGATGAAGAGCAGTCAAACTGCTTTATAAAAGGATGAAGAGCAGTCAAACTGTTTTATACGAGGATGTAGAGCAGTCAGACTGTTTTACAAGAGGATGAAGAGCAGTCAACCTGTTTTACAAGAGGATGAAGAGCAGTCAAACTTATTTATAATCGGACGAAGAGCAGTCAAACTGTTCTATAGGAGGATGAAGCGCAGTCAAACTGTTCTATAGGAGGATGAAGAGCAGTCAAACTGATTTATAAGAGGATGAAGAGCAGTCAAACTGATTTATAAGAGGATGAAGAGCAGTCAAACTGCTTTATAAAAGGATGAAGAGCAGTCAAACTGTTTTATAAGCGGACGAAGACCAGTCAAACTGATTTATAATCGGACGAAGAGCAGTCAAACTGATTTATAATCGGACGAAGAGCAGTCAAACGGTTTTATAACAGGTTGAAGAGCAGTCAAATTGATTTATAAGAGGATGAAGAGCAGTCAAACTGCTTTATAAAAAGATGAAGAGCAGTCAAACTGATTTATAATTGGATGAAGAGCAGTCAACCTGTTCTATAGGAGGATGAAGTGCAGTCAAACTGGTTTATAGGAGGATGAAGAGCAGTCAAACTGCTTTATAAGAGGATGAAGAGCAGTCAAACTGATTTATAAGCGGACGAAGAGCAGTCAAACTGATTTATAATCGGACGAAAAGCAGTCAAACTGATTTATAAACGGACGAAGAGCAGTCAAACGGTTTTATAAAAGGATGAAGAGCAGTCAAACTGTTTTATACGAGGATGTAGAGCAGTCAGACTGTTTTACAAGAGGATGAAGAGCAGTCAACCTGTTTTACAAGAGGATGAAGAGCAGTCAAACTGTTTTATAAGAGGATGAAGAGCAGTCAATCTGCGTTATAAAAGGATGAAGAGCACTCAAACTGTTTTATAAGAGGACGAAGAGCAGTCAAACTGATTTATAATCGGATGAAGAGCAGTCAAACTGATTTATAAGAGGATGAAGAGCAGTCAAACTGCTTTATAAAAGGATGAAGAGCAGTCAAACTGTTTTATAAGAGGACGAAGAGCAGTCAAACTGATTTATAATCGGATGAAGAGCAGTCAAACTGATTTATAAGAGGATGAAGAGCAGTCAAACTGCTTTATAAAAGGATGAAGAGCAGTCAAACTGATTTATAATCGGACGAAGAGCAGTCAAACTGTTCTATAGGAGGATGAAGCGCAGTCAAACTGGTTTATAGGAGGATGAAGAGCAGTCAAACTGCTTTATAAGAGGATGAAGAGCAGTCAAACTGATTTATAAGCGGACGAAGAGCAGTCAAACTGATTTATAATCGGACGAAAAGCAGTCAAACTGATTTATAAACGGACGAAGAGCAGTCAAACGGTTTTATAAAAGGATGAAGAGCAGTCAAACTGTTTTATACGAGGATGTAGAGCAGTCAGACTGTTTTACAAGAGGATGAAGAGCAGTCAACCTGTTTTACAAGAGGATGAAGAGCAGTCAAACTGTTTTATAAGAGGACGAAGAGCAGTCAATCTGCGTTATAAAAGGATGAAGAGCACTCAAACTGTTTTATAAGAGGACGAAGAGCAGTCAAACTGATTTATAATCGGATGAAGAGCAGTCAAACTGATTTATAAGAGGATGAAGAGCAGTCAAACTGCTTTATAAAAGGATGAAGAGCAGTCAAACTGTCTTATAAGAGGACGAAGAGCAGTCAAACTGATTTATAATCGGACGAAGAGCAGTCAAACAGTTCTATAGGAGGATGAAGCGCAGTCAAACTGGTCTATAGGAGGAGGAAAAGCAGTCAAACTGCTTTATAAAAGGATGAAGAGCAGTCAAACTGATTTATAAGAGGATGAAGAGCAGTCAAACTGCTTTATAAAAGGACGAAGAGCAGTCAAACTTTTTTAAATGCGGACGAAGAGCAGTCAAACTGATTTATAATCGGACGAAGAGCAGTCAAACTGTTTTATAATCGGACGAAGAGCAGTCAAACGGTTTTATAACAGGATGAAGAGCAGTCAAATTGATTTATAAGAGGATGAAGAGCAGTCAAACTGCTTTAGAAAAGGATGAAGAGCAGTCAAACTGTTTTATACGAGGATGTAGAGCAGTCAGACTGTTTTACAAGAGGATGAAGAGCAGTCAACCTGTTTTACAAGAGGATGAAGAGCAGTCAATCTGTTCTATAGGAGGATGAAGAGCAGTCAAACTGCTTTATAAAAGGATGAAGAGCAGTCAAACTGTTTTATAAGAGGACGAAGAGCAGTCAAACTGCTTTATAAAAGGATGAAGAGCAGTCAAACTGTTTTATAATCGGACGAAGAGCAGTCAAACTGTTCTATAGGAGGATGAAGCGCAGTCAAACTGTTCTATAGGAGGATGAAGAGCAGTCAAACTGCTTTATAAGAGGATGAAGAGCAGTCAAACTGATTTATAAGAGGATGAAGAGCAGTCAAACTGCTTTATAAAAGGATGAAGAGCAGTCAAACTGTTTTATAAGCGGACGAAGACCAGTCAAACTTATTTATAATCGGACGAAGAGCAGTCAAACTGATTTATAATCGGACGAAGAGCAGTCAAACGGTTTTATAACAGGTTGAAGAGCAGTCAAATTGATTTATAAGAGGATGAAGAGCAGTCAAACTGCTTTATAAAAGGATGAAGAGCAGTCAAACTGTTTTATACGAGGATGTAGAGCAGTCAGACTGTTTTACAAGAGGATGAAGAGCAGTCAACCTGTTTTACAAGAGGATGAAGAGCAGTCAAACTGATTTATAATTGGATGAAGAGCAGTCAACCTGTTCTATAGGAGGATGAAGTGCAGTCAAACTGGTTTATAGGAGGATGAAGAGCAGTCAAACTGCTTTATAAGAGGATGAAGAGCAGTCAAACTGATTTATAAGCGGACGAAGAGCAGTCAAACTGATTTATAATCGGACGAAAAGCAGTCAAACTGATTTATAAACGGACGAAGAGCAGTCAAACGGTTTTATAAAAGGATGAAGAGCAGTCAAACTGTTTTATACGAGGATGTAGAGCAGTCAGACTGTTTTACAAGAGGATGAAGAGCAGTCAAACTGTTTTACAAGAGGATGAAGAGCAGTCAAACTGTTTTATAAGAGGATGAAGAGCAGTCAATCTGCGTTATAAAAGGATGAAGAGCACTCAAACTGTTTTATAAGAGGACGAAGAGCAGTCAAACTGATTTATAATCGGATGAAGAGCAGTCAAACTGATTTATAAGAGGATGAAGAGCAGTCAAACTGCTTTATAAAAGGATGAAGAGCAGTCAAACTGTCTAATAAGAGGACGAAGAGCAGTCAAACTGATTTATAATCGGACGAAGAGCAGTCAAACTGATTTATAATCTGACGAAGAGCAGTCAAACGGTTTTATAACAGGATGAAGAGCAGTCAAATTGATTTATAAGAGGATGAAGAGCAGTCAAACTGCTTTATAAAAGGATGAAGAGCAGTCAAACTGTTTTATACGAGGATGTAGAGCAGTCAGACTGTTTTACAAGAGGATGAAGAGCAGTCAACCTGTTTTACAAGAGGATGAAGAGCAGTCAATCTGTTCTATAGGAGGATGAAGAGCAGTCAAACAGCTTTATAAAAGGATGAAGAGCAGTCAAACTCTTTTATAAGAGGACGAAGAGCAATCAAACTGCTTTATAAAAGGATGAAGAGCAGTCAAACTGTTTTATAAGAGGACGAAGAGCAGTCAAACTGATTTATAATCGGACGAAGAGCAGTCAAACTGTTCTATAGGAGGATGAAGCGCAGTCAAACTGTTCTATAGGAGGATGAAGAGCAGTCAAACTGCTTTATAAGAGGATGAAGAGCAGTCAAACTGATTTATAAGAGGATGAAGAGCAGTCAAACTGCTTTATAAAAGGATGAAGAGCAGTCAAACTGTTTTATAAGCGGACGAAGACCAGTCAAACGGTTTTATAACAGGTTGAAGAGCAGTCAAATTGATTTATAAGAGGATGAAGAGCAGTCAAACTGCTTTATAAAAGGATGAAGAGCAGTCAAACTGTTTTATAAGAGGATGTAGAGCAGTCAGACTGTTTTACAAGAGGATGAAGAGCAGTCAACCTGTTTTACAAGAGGATGAAGAGCAGTCAAACTGATTTATAATTGGATGAAGAGCAGTCAAACTGATTTATAAGAGGATGAAGAGCAGTCAAACTGCTTTATAAAAGGATGAAAAGCAGTCAAACTGGTTTTATAAGAGGATGAAGAGCAGTCAAACTTATTTATAATCGGACGAAGAGCAGTCAAGCTGTTCTATAGGAGGATGAAGAGCAGTCAAACTGCTTTATAAGAGGATGAAGAGCAGTCAAACTGATTTATAAGAGGATGAAGAGCAGTCAAACTGCTTTATAAAAGGATGAAGAGCAGTCAAACTGTTTTATAAGTGGACGAAGAGCAGTCAAACTGATTTATAATCGGACGAAGAGCAGTCAAACGGTTTTATAAGAGGATGAAGAGCAGTCAAATTGATTTATAAGAGGATGAAGAGCAGACAAACTGCTTTATAAAAGGATGAAGAGCAGTCAAACTGATATATAATCGGACGAAGAGCAGTCAAACGGTTTTATAATCGGACGAAGAGCAGTCAAAATGTTCTATAGGAGGATGAAGAGCAGTCAAACTGCTTTATAAGAGGATGAAGAGCAGTCAAACTGATTGATAAGAGGATGAAGAGCAGTCAAAATGCTTTATAAAAGGATGAAGAGCACTCAAACTGTTTTATAAGAGGACGAAGAGCAGTCAAACTGATTTATAATCGGATGAAAAGCAGTCAAACTGATTTATAAGAGGATGAAGAGCAGTCAAACTGCTTTATAAAAGGATGAAGAGCAGTCAAACTGTCTTATAAGAGGACGAAGAGCAGTCAAACTGATTTATAATCGGACGAAGAGCAGTCAAACTGTTCAATAGGAGGATGAAGCGCAGTCAAACTGGTCTATAGGAGGATGAAGAGCAGTCAAACTGCTTTATAAAAGGATGAAGAGCAGTCAAACTGATTTATAAAAGGACGAAGAGCAGTCAAACTTTTTTAAATGCGTACGAAGAGCAGTCAAACTGATTTATAATCGGACGAAGAGCAGTCAAACTGATTTATAATCGGACGAAGAGCAGTCAAAGGGTTTTATAACAGGATGAAGAGCAGTCAAATTGATTTATAAGAGGATGAAGAGCAGTCAAACTGCTTTATAAAAGGATGAAGAGCAGTCAAACTGTTTTCTACGAGGATGTAGAGCAGTCAGACTGTTTTACAAGAGGATGAAGAGCAGTCAACCTGTTTTACAAGAGGATGGAGAGCAGTCAATCTGTTCTATAGGAGGATGAAGAGCAGTCAAACTGCTTTATAAAAGGATGAAGAGCAGTCAAACTGTTTTATAAGAGGACGAAGAGCAGTCAAACTGCTTTATAAAAGGATGAAGAGCAGTCAAACTGTTTTATAAGAGGACGAAGAGCAGTCAAACTGATTTATAATCGGACGAAGAGCAGTCAAACTGTTCTATAGGAGGATAAAGCGCAGTCAAACTGTTCTATAGGAGGATGAAGAGCAGTCAAATTGCTTTATAAGAGGATGAAGAGCAGTCAAACTGATTTATAAGAGGATGAAGAGCAGTCAAACTGCTTTGTAAAAGGATGAAGAGCAGTCAAACTGTTTTATAAGCGGACGAAGACCAGTCAAACTGATTTATAATCGGACGAAGAGCAGTCAAACTGATTTATAATCGGACGAAGAGCAGTCAAACGGTTTTATAACAGGTTGAAGAGCAGTCAAATTGATTTATAAGAGGATGAAGAGCAGTCAAACTGCTTTATAAAAGGATGAAGAGCAGTCAAACTGTTTTATACGATGATGTAGAGCAGTCAGACTGTTTTACAAGAGGATGAAGAGCAGTCAACCTGTTTTACAAGAGGATGAAGAGCAGTCAAACTGTTCTATAGGAGGATGAAGTGCAGTCAAACTGGTTTATAGGAGGATGAAGAGCAGTCAAACTGCTTTATAAGAGGATGAAGAGCAGTCAAACTGATTTATAAGCGGACGAAGAGCAGTCAAACTGATTTATAATCGGACGAAAAGCAGTCAAACTGATTTATAATCGGACGAAGAGCAGTCAAACTGATTTATAATCGGACGAAGAGCAGTCAAACGGTTTTATAATCGGACGAAGAG